>NC_137255.1:10774601-11370481 GCF_965637545.1 Phallusia mammillata
GGGTTAGTTCTGTAATTTGCAGTTTCAGTGAAATGCACAGTCATAGAAGCCATTAAGTATACTTTTATGCTACAGTAAGGGTATTTAACTAAGGTATACTAGCCTAAGCAGATAAATATACATATCACAGCTGTAACCTACAGCACACTTGAAACAGTCTGTGTATATCTTACTGCAAATTCTTGTTAATATCTATTGCGCCATATACAACACACCATAGAGATTTTTATATGTTATTCTTGCAACCTACCTACCCTCCTAGTATAAAAATCATAATTAGGCATTTATTTGCATTTTTAAATTTTTGTTTTTGGAAATAGAGTCAGCTTGTTTGCAAAGACACCAAACAAATGAAGGGAGGGATGTTACTGACTCATAACGCTACTTTCCAGCATGCTGGTAGTTATCAATGTGGTGCGTGGAATGTTGTCGGTCAAACTTTGTCGAATTCTGTGACAGTTCATGTTATGAACTTCATATCAACATGTAAGTTTTGTTCTATGTATGCATATGGAAAAACAATATTCATTTGTATTGCGATATCAAACAGTTGTTTAGAAAAAGATGACTCAGCTTTTTTTAAAATGACTTGTTGTAAATTTTCCTTCTTGTTTTTTTTTGTTCTTTATTTTTACTCTGCTTTGTATCCATTGTGGTTTGTGTTTCGAATCTTAACACTTCTTTTTCTTCTGTTTATGTTCTCATTCTTGGTCCGACTTCTGACAACAGATACAAGGTCTGGCATGTGTTTTACTTGAATTAGAGTCATTTAACTTTATGTATATTGTTGAATAAGAGTCCGACTTTTTATGTAAACTTTGTACTGATAAATAATACATTAAATTGCATATAAACTGTGTTTAGTATATTATAAATCACGAGTCACTAGAGACCCAGTACGACAGATGGAGACAACAGTCACACATAATAACAGTTTGACAAGTTTTCAGTCTGTACATTAAATTGCATTAGAATTCAAAATCCTAAAACATAGCTTATTATTTATTGGTTAATTGAAAAACACAGTGTGGTGTAATGTTCTAAACAAGAACCGAGATGGGTTTTTTTCTTGCCTTTTTACCCTTTCTCCTATTTATTAATCACATACAAAGCTTGGCAAATTGGTCATGCAATTATGAAAATTCGTCTATAGTGCCTTCTTGTTTTGTTGTTTGTATTGTATATCATTCAAGTATCAACAAATACCCAATGCAAATTTTAAGTATCAATGCTGTTGACTTTTGAGCTAAAAAGACTTAATCTAGTAAAATGGTCTATTTATGGGTCCCCTTCCCTGAAGTAAAATGGTATATTTATGGGTCCCCTTCCCACATATTGATTTTACTCAAATTGTTTTTCTTTTTTTTCTTCTTTTTTTTTTCTTCCCAAAGTTTGTCCGACTCGTTTTTCCATCAAATGTTTGATGGATTTGGATGAAATTTACACAGATGGTAGATATAGTTATGTAGATGTGCATCCCACTTTGTTTTTGTTGATAACCCCAGTATTTACCCCACTAGCCCCTTAAAATGGGTGTTTTTACCCAAAGTTTGTCTGACTCGTTTTTCCATCAAATGTTTGATGGATTTGGCTGAAACTTACACAGATGGTGGAATATTCATGTAGATGTGCATCCCACTTTGTTTTTGTTGATAACCCCCAGTATTTACCCCGCTAGCCCCCTAAACTGGGTGAGTTTTTAAACAGTGTCAGAATTGGCTGAAATTTGGATTTCTTGTATAGTATGCCATTTATAGGTGTCGATTGTTGTGTTCAACCCTGTACACCTAACATTTACCCCACAAGCCCCTAAAGTGTAAAACGTATTTGTATGTTACTGGGCACCACAAACCAAAGATTTCTTTGGCGCAATAGTGTTTTTTTTTTCACGGGGTTCGAACCCAGGACACTCCCAGGGACGAATCCCAATCAAGGTTGTTTTTTTTATGTCTGTATGTGGGTCAGGCGCGCCAGACCATTCGGCCAAGTTCCTGCCTGCAATAGTGTTACAAGGGCAACCAGTTGTATGTTGCTCGTTGGTGGGTTGCTTGGTGGGCGTTTTTGTGCCATGACATTTAGGGGCTTGTTAGCATCCCTATGACGTCAGAAACATTAACGGTTGTTGCTCAAAACACCTCTAGTGGTCGAAATTTCAAAATATTGGCGGATTGGGCTGAAATTTTGCAGTACTATTGATTGAGTCATTGTGGTTTTTATATATTTTTTAGTTTGTGTGTCGAACCCAATTAGTTACCCTACTAGCCCCCTAAAATGGGTCAGGTTTTTAAAACGTTAAATAGGACATACTTCAAACAATATCTGGGGTGAATATAATTTTATAGTTTGTATTCTACATAGTATTATTATTTAAGCCCAGTGCCGATCACTGTGTTTTACCTTACAACACCCGACTTTCTCATGGTTATCTCTTGAAATGCATTATCTACAACTTTGCATGTGTGGGGACCCATGAGTTTTTGCCTGCAGAAACGACTAAGGTTATAAAAGATGATGGCTAATATGGGACCCAATACAAAAAAGGCATAGGAAATATATTTATGTTTTAAAATAGGTTATAGTGTAGATGCAAGGGCAATATGTGCTAAGCCACCCTTCTAGTTTGCTTTGAGCTAAGTTTAGTGAAAAACATAAAAAAATCAATTTATCATTTAGAACTCCGACACAGTCTACTGCTGCACACACATTACCAGGTAATCTCCACCCAGAGCTACCTCAATATATGTATAAGTGTTTGTACAAAATTATAATCTCTAGGTAGTACCGGCGTGATCATTACTGTTGAACAAACAAAGCCACTTGGACTCCTAATGGTTTTGCTGAATATTCTTGGGGCAGTTATTGTTGCGTCCTTATTTTTGTTAATATTGTTTCATTGCCAGAAATCCAACAGGTCTTATTTTATTGTATTTTTTTCTTTATTTTGTTGTAAACATACATCATAAAATAATAATGCATATTTTTGCAGAAACAAACCCTCCAATCAAAGTATCAATCATGAAAATGAAATGCATGTGGTAAATGACAAATTTAATAAATCAAATAATAAACCAAAAGTCACTTCCAGTTATGAAGAAGTAAGTTCCCTGGAATATCCTTGGCACAGGTTGCAATTTGTGACCGAAGTTGGAAAAGGAAAATTTGGTGCAGTATTTAAAGCAATGTAAGTCACATTGAAATGTTGTTTGGTGTGTCAAATATCTTTTTAAAGATGTAATGCTGTGTTGTAAACTCAGATTGTACAAAGGTTTTATACAGGCATTTTTTTACTTAATATCCTTACTACTGGACAAGAACATAAACATAGTTGTTTTTGTGTCTAGAGCACCTCATTTAAGCAAGAAAGAAAACAAGGTTGTTGCTGTAAAAACACTTCATTGTGTTGATGACATGAACCTCAAAATATTGTACAACGAAGCTAAAATTCTTTATTCATTCTGTCATCCAAACATTGTTTCATTGCTTGGTGTATGCTTCCAGTACAAGAGGCCTGAAGGTTACAATATTATTATTGGCTGTTAATTACTACGATTCTGCAATGTTAATTTTTTTTTTCTTTAGGGAACAAACAACTTTATCCTATTCCACCCTTTTTGCTGTTTGAATATGTGGATGGTTGTGATGTACATGCATTCCTTGGAAAGCTTGACCTTACATCAATACGTGATAATGTAATTGTATGCAAGTATGGCAACTAGAAAATAATCACCCAATGTTTTTGTCTTTTTGATTCTAACCTTTTTAAAGGATTGTGGCACATTTACAAAGTGATTTAAACAGTGATGAAAAAGGCTTATTGTTGGTTCAATTAAAAATCTGCTTTGATGTTGCTTCAGCTATGTGTTACCTTGCCAAACAAGGGTTTATTCATAGGTAGGTCCTATATTTATGATTTTCAATTCCAATATGTTTATGATTGATTGACTTAAAATACAGTAAAATCAAATCAAAATAATAATGTAAATATTAAGGTGGGTGTTCATTTAACAGACTATTTGCTGTATCTTTTATTAAAGTATAAATGTTGTAGAGATTTGGCAACTCGCAACTGTCTTATTTCTTCATCAGAAGGTATGGTAAAAGTTGGTGACTTCGGCCTCTCCCGTAAGTTGCATGACAGTGATTATTACAGAAGTAGTGGAGAAGAGTCTATGCCTGTCAGGTATCCTTATAGCTGTTATTATTTATAATTATTTAAAAATTAATTTAAAAATTATTAAAAAAAAAAATATGTTTTATTTTTTAGATGGATGGCTCCAGAATGTTTGTTATATGGTCAGTATACAACTAAATCAGATGTTTGGTCATTTGCAGTGACTATGTGGGAAGTGTTTATGTGTTCTGAGCAGCCATACAGAGGTTTGCAAAATGAAGATGTAATCAAAAATATTATAGAGGTATTTATGATTGTGGGTACCCTAGCGAGAAGGAATAACTTTACTCTGTTTTACTTTTATTTATTTTTGTCCATGTGCGGCATACAATTTTTAATAAATTTTAATGAAAAACTTTTCTATTGTTGTTGAATTTGTTATATGGATGTGGCATATGTTGCCAAGAGACCTCTGGTTGTCTACTAGTTGCGCAGTTAACAATGGTCAAATTTGACAATGACTTTTTGGATTGTAGGTTTCAACTGTGCAAAAAAATCACATCAACTAGTATAATTTTCAAAACATTAACGTTTTGTCCACTCTAGACAAGCAGTACTAATACTTCTGTTTAAAAAAATTATAACCTTAGATTAAATTAGTTTACTCTTAACTTACAATGAACATTTTTTTTCAAATGTTGTTTTTTACAGGGCATCACACTTCCTAAGCCTGAAAGAGCTCCTTTATGGGTTTACAACTTAATGAGATTATGTTGGAGTGAACCGATTGACAGACCCTCATTTGATGCAATATTTTGCTTATTGTCAAAATCTTTAAACAATCACGGCAAACTATCAGTGTGATGTTTGACAAGACTAGTGTTGTATGTTTCAATTGTATCATTTGTGGGTGGAAAATAACTAAATGCATCACAATTGTCACAAGTCTGCTGCAGGGCTGACTTATTTTAAACTTTTTGGGATCATATATTGATCAAAATTGTTTGACTTTGTGCTGTACTCTCCTGGTATCGTATAGCAATAAGCATTTTTTCAATTTGCGTTTTTTTATTAGAAGAAACAATTAGGCCTTTGGTGCAAAATGGTTTATCCTTTGGGCCCGATAAGTATTTTTCAAACCCTAATCTATAGGCTACTTGATTTGTTTTTTAGTAAAAGGTTTGTTTGAACGAATTTATTTTTTGCGTTTTATTGAAAGTGATACGCATTTCCCTGTTTGAAGTAGGGCTGTTATCAAACATATAATTATTTGATTATTTGAAATTTTTAATTATTTGAATCAATTTACTTGAACACATTGGTGACATTTTTATGAAATTGCGGTTACACAGAGACACTGCAACATATGTTTTCAGACTTATATTAATGTTCACCATGCCCCCAAAAATGTTGGACAAAAAATCATGACAATTTACTGTTCATTCCGGTGTTAGTTACACCCAGGAATAATTAAAGTTATTCAAGCAAGTGATTAAAATGTTATAGATCACAATTCATTTCAGCAAGTATCCAAAAAGCTGAAATAAAGAGAAAAAAATACACATGGAAATACATGCGGTTTTGTCAAGTTATAGAGAATAACTGAAGCATGTCTCTATCTGAACTAATTTATTATTTAAAACAGAAAAAACGTAGCCTAGATTTAATGACTATTAGAGCTTACAGAATTTGTTTAGTAATTTCAACAATCCTTATTTAATAATATGACTCTGCGCCTTATGTATCACGTATTCTAAATTATTTGATTTGAAAGGAAAAAAATGATTTTATTATTTTTAAAAACCTTTATTTGATAACAACCATTTAGTATGTCGTCTTTCTCTTGAGAGCTATTGCCTTCTTGTATTACTTCCGACTGAATAAATGAGCCTTCTTTGGTGGAGAAGACTATAAGTTTCTTTAAATAGGCCACCAAAACTTAGTTTCGTAACACTGACTTTCATTCAAGGTAGGGGTGTCCAAACTTTTTTTATGAAAGCCAATTTTTTTACCAGGTGAAGACGCGCGTGGATCAACGTTTTTTCAGAGTTAGAACACAAATATACGGGATTTAAAAACATTGTGGGATTTTAATGTGTCAACATCATGTACGCTTCCTTTTTACCGATAAATAAAGTTTAATGGAAAGCTATTGCATGAAGTCGCAAGTTGCCGAAACCCAAAAACTTAATCCAAACTATGGCAGGCCATACGCAACACAATTAAAAAAAACAGACGCGGGCCACGTAAAATGCCGCCGGGGCCGCATTTGTCCCCCGGGCCGCACATTGGACACCCATGTCATAAGGGTTTGTTCTGGCAAATAGCGATTAAAAACAAGTCTCAAATTTATTTCGAAACTCGATGACCAAACATGTGCGTCCAGGCACAGTGGGTTTTCTTTCAAGTTTGGGATTTGTTGTAAAAAAGAGCAATAACGCTTTCTTGACATATCAATTTAAAGTTCTTGTTCCGGCTTTTCAACGCAACATTAGGGTGACGTTGCTAGTGGTTATAACATAGTCTTTACATACCCTAGTCCAGAGGTGTCCAACCCGTGACCCGCCTGAAGGTTTTAAATGGCCCGCGTGGTATTTTTTTGGAATGACTCATATTGCAACTTAATCGCCTACGTAATTTATGGCGAACTTTGATCCCGAAAAATTGGCATTTATTGTTTTTATTTCTTTGTTAATAAAGTAGTACAGTCAAACTTCGATACTATGCCACCCTTTGGGACCGAGAGAAAGTGGCATAGTAGCGAGGGTTGTTTTTGAACATAGCCTTGTGACGTGACAATGTACTGTAATGCCACGTTGTGTACGATTATAATTTATTACAGTATACAGTAGAATTTATTCCATAATACGGATAGATCGTGCCTAGAACAAACAAGATCTGTTAGTTTTACCGTGACACAAGCATCATAGAACGGCGTTTACATAACTCGCTACAAAGCCGTGAAACCTCTTAACATGACCACGTTTATTTATTCAACGATTTGTTTTTCGTGTTTTCTCTGTTTTATCATGAGCTCAAACCGAAAGTTGTCAGAAGGCCCAATTTTTCAATCCATAACCAGACCGTTAATATTATACTAGTAATACTGTACTCTCATGCATGGGCGCCGGCAGAAAATTTTGCAAGAGGGGGCAAATTTTGGCTGATACTTTACCGCATCAAGAATTTGTTACATATGAAGCCATAAATCGTGTACTTCACAATTAAGTTGCCTAAAAGTTAAAGCATTGAACGATGTCACAAATCCCCGCGCTGCCACTTTAATTAGGTTTGCTGCAAAATACGTTAAATTGAGGTACACTGAAATTCCAAGGGGGGGCAAGTGCCCCCTCTTGCCCATACGTGGCGGCGCCCATGCTCTCATGTGTCATAGTATCAAGGGTAAGGGGTGGCATAGTAAATATATTTTCTATTGAATTTAGTTCGTGACGATCAAAAATGGTACAGTAGCGAGGGTGGCATAACCATAATAGCAAGGTGGCATAGTATCGAAGTTTGATTGTAATACACAACTGTTCAAGTTACTTTTATTGCGTCACAATGCGCATTGTTACGCATCACAATTTCTACATTGTTACGGCACAATCTGACTCGTGCTTCAAGAGTCAGTCAGTAATGTTTCTTGGTTTATTGAGATACATCTGGTATCAGAGACTCGCGCAAAACGCATTTAGCAGCAAAACATCTTCCGCACTCTGCAGTAATATAGATTATGCCAAATAGGAAACGAAAAAAACGCTAACAGAACTTTCCAAGAAAGGTTGACATGTGACTTCAAATCCCCTGTAAGATCAGTAATTTCTGACAGCCATATGGAAAAACCGCTGCGCATTGCTCGTCCATCTCACCGAATATTGCCAAACTTGTTAGAGAAAAACAGGGCCAAACTTCACATTGAAATGTCGTGTGGGAAAAACTTTGTTGACTTAACTATATCTTGGTGTGTTTATTGTTCTTATAACTGTAATCGAGGATAATACACATTTCTAAGATTAGAATTTCGGTGTGAGGATTTTAATTATAAGTTATAAGACAGCTATTTCTAGGATTCCAAATTAGCAGTAACACTCAAGTGGCCCGCGCAATCATTCGTAAACCGCATGTGGCCCCTTTGGCCGAAACGGTTGGACGCCCCTGCCCTAGTCTGAAAGCGCAATGGCAAAAACAGCATTAAAAGTGGGAAGCTACGTCATCTAGCGGTGGTGTGGCACTTTTGCAAGCTACAATGGAATCGGTATTAAGAAAACGCGTGATTAGCGGGTTTTAAGTGTGATATTTGGTATTTTTTTTGTATTAGTTTTTTTCTGTAAAATTGTAATGTAAAGACTATGGTTATAAAGCGCAAGCAACTGGCAAAACATTTAATACACTTTAATGTTTTGATGGAAATGAGGTAATGGATTTGGATTCGGGTGTAATTTGTCTGCGAGCTTTTCGACGCCACTTATGTCGTTGTCTTAACAGCTAGTTTGCACAAATTTACTGACATGATTTTTTACACGTGCAAGGTTTGTAACACTAAAACCACAGGACATTGAACGATTAATCGACGTTCTGGCGCAGTGGCGTAGGCAGACGAAAATTTTGGGAACACGTGACTTGCCAAACTTTGGTTCGAAGGTACAGCAAAATGCTTTATTGATTTATTCCATGTCTTCATAAATATAAATGGATTTCAGCTTACAACTTGGTGACAACAGCCATTTTTGTTAATTTATATATTCCTTTGATAGTTGAAAAACGAAACCACAATGATGAGGGACAAAACTACACAAAATTAAAGTTTCTCAATATACAACTTTAAAATTTTGGGAGGGGCCAAAGCTGGCTACGCCACTGTTCTGGCGTAACAAATCCTGCCTTTTCAACCATGAAATTGCGTCATGTTTCCATACCCTTATCTGTAGGTTTCCATACAAAAATCTGTATTAATTTACCATACATTTAATAACATTTGTATAAAGCCCGCGCTCTTGTTGTTAAAAATGATCCCAGTTTGGGTACTACGGCTATTGTAGTGTGGACATCGCATATGATCAAAATAGCTTTTTATTCGTTCCGGAAGAAATTTACTGCAAATATAGAAATATTGGGGGAGGGGGGTGTTTGGGCCAAAACATTTGTCTAGTTAATCAACTTAGCCCACAATAGTTTATGATAAAACGAAATCGAATGTTTTATTGTACGTAATAAATAAAATGAGCTGCCAAAGTACAGTGTTTTATTAAAACAGAGTGAGTAGATGGTTTAGAATATGGAGTTCAGTATGAAAAAAAAATGTATTATTAGAGACTACCAATATTGATGCTTGTTTATTTTGTGCGGCAGTTTTACTTTTAGATATGTAGTTGACAAATTACTGGGTGAGTTGCACCAGTTCAAAACTGTTTGTGACCACTACGGTTTATGACCAGTTTGCAAAGGAAGGAGACAGCTTATTATCGATCGCCAGCAAAAAGATGTCCATTGTTCACATAATGCGGTAGTAGCAGTAAAAAAACTAATCTGTGACTAATAGTATAGTTTGTACTGTAAAATGTGACGCAGGTAATAACTAGAGCTAGACTTGTTTAGTAAAATCATACTTGATTTTGACTTGTTTGATACCAGACTTAACGACATTTACTTAAAACAGTTCAGGAAAATAATATTTGTTTTTGTAATGAAGTTATGTATTTCAGTAAAAAATCTTCTTATTTATACAACAACAATAAAAGTGTTTAGAACAGCGGTTCCCAAACTTTTCTAAAAAAATTGCCTGGTGGACCCGTTGCAATTATTTTGATATTTCGCGGCCCTATAAAAATCAAAAAATGCTATAGGAAAAATGCAAAACCATTGTTTCTTATAGTACACTATAGTGCAGTCACGATTCTTTTTAATGTAACAACTTTCTAACTTAGTGGTTTTCAAACTTTTTTATTGTTTTTTCAAAACGGTCGCTTGGCCATTATATCGAGGACTCGCGGACCTTTAGCCTGAAGGTGTATTTTAGCAATACGAAAGTTGATTTACAGAATTTTAGCTTATTAGGTATGCAAAATTACACATAACAATGATCCAAAGACGGTTTGTGACTCACAGACAAGACAGAAAACATTACGATAGTGCGCAAACAATTGCATTCTTGATAGTTGTCATGCAATAAAGGCTATCTATTGTATAGTAATGGAGGCAGTGGATCTCTAACTGTACTTTGATTTAAACCTATTCAGTGACACAAATTGACGCCAAATAAGATTATAGAGGCATGTCAACCTTTGCACGGACCCCGCAAATTTGTTTCACGGACCCTAGTTTGGGAACCGCTGGTTTAGAAGGTTTATCGATTCTAGTACTTTATTGCACACTACAGAATAGCATGTAAGTGTAACTAAACGCAATGATGGTCAGTTTTGCCTACTATCTATCTCTTATATATCTCAAAAGTTTAGCCTTACAAATTTATTTTTATCCTGACTCAACCACCAACATTGTATCAACATAAAATTAAAAGAAAAGTCAGCACAGCTTTAATTGTTTGCTGGGGATGCAAAATATGTGATATTTATTATTCATATACTGTTGCACTATCACTACTTTCTCTCTTCTGTAATTTGCTGTGAAAAAAAAAATGTTTTGTCTTCTATAGATAAAATGATAATCTTTTTAACTGCAAGCTCCATATGGATGTTAAGAATGAATATAAGTTGCCTTTGAAAATAATGTCCCAGAAAAAGAAATATTGATACAGTGCAGCATTTAAAATGTGTGTTTCTTTTCAACACTGAAGACAGTAGACAGTATCTATGGTATAAATAAAATGAAACCCTAACATAAAGCCTGTAACTTTGATTTATTATCATTACTCACATTTCATTTTTAGAACTACCAAGTAGTCCATGTGTCTTATTTGTTGAATTTGAGTAAGCACTTTGGCATCTAAGATGAGATCCAGCATTGTTCCTGTCCTGCGCTCATCATACAAAACATTTCAGCTGAGAAAGGCTGTTAGATGTTGCTGTGTTCGGCCCATGTCTCATCAGGCCATCATGAAAAAGCCCGAGAGGGTGTTTTTTGGAATTACAAAATTCGTCACTGTTCTTGCACCATTTGTGTACCTTGGAGGAATGATGTCAATGAAGGGAGCAAGCTTATTAGAAGATTATGACATATTTGTTCCAGAGGATGATGATGATTAATCATCTTTACTTGTAATTGTACTGAACCATGAACATACAAACATCGCATCTTGTGTACAACTGTGCTGTGCATTTTTGACAAAAAAAAATACTGCTGGTGAAGTTTACTTTTGATGTTTTTGCATGTTTGTGTAGAACCTATTAAATTATAGATTGAAATGTTTTGTTTCGGTTTTTGTAAATCACTCAATGTATTACTACATTTATTCATGATTTTTAGATTTGTTTTTGTTTACAACAACATTTTTATTGTCTTGGACAAACTTTGCTACAAATAAGTTTGTGTGTTGTAATGTTCTGTAATTATTTAAAAAAATGCACAAATATTTTACCCCTCTTAATTGGGTATTTTTCATTTCTGTGGTCCAGGAAAATTGTCAGGTTGACATGAAAAGATTGTCTTCGCATGTACTTTGGTCATTGCATTAATTGCGAATTTTATTTTGATTGTGTAGTTTGAATAGTACATTTTAGTTCAGTGTTTCTCAACCTGTGGGTCACCTCCTTGAAGGGGGTCAAAGTCAAGAACTTAACCCTTAAGGCACATAAGTCCCCCGCCAATAAGATTGGCGTAAAAATGTTAAAGATCTTAAGTGTATTAACATCACATCACATAACAAATCACATCCCCCGTTAACTTATTGCAAAGGAACAAGTGTTAACTTATTGTTAACTTATATATATTATTCCCCGTTAACTTATTGCAAAGGAACAAAAGCAGGGGTTCCCAACCTTTTTACGATCTTGTGCCACTTGGACGCTCTGTACTGCCACGCATACCACTTCTTGCTATTTTTTTGCCAATAATATTGGCCTACTAAATAACACTAAAGCAGCATAACCAAATTTACTGAGATTTTTGTTTACTGTCCACCAATTGGTCGATGCGCGGTGTAAATTTTCCAACAACGCATCGAAAGTCTTTTCCGGGCGCACCTACTTTTTGTGAAAAAACGGAAGCTACTCGCCTACCGCCAGAAAAACTTTCGCGTACCATAGGTTGGGAACCCTTGCGGTAAAGGATTGGGAAGGAAAGGCGCGAAGGTGCTATGTGACAACACCCAGGGCCATGGGCGTCCGCAGGAAAAAATACAGGGGAGGGCAAAACTATCGTCACATCGCCGTTCGATAAACGGTATTTCAGAACAAAAATCATCTGACTGTGCTACTCATTCTTGCCAATCCCAAAGTAGCAAAATAATACAATAAACACAATATTAAACATCACTGAAGTATGTGGTAGGTTGGCAAATACTTTTTAACGGAAGTAGGATTTACATTGACGAACCTTATCAGATGTAACAACAAATACAGTTAAGATATCACATAATGCCTGTGCCCCCTCTTGCCCCCCGCTGCGGACGCCCATGCCCAGGGCATTAACAAGCCTACGATCAGGCGTGTTCCCTGACGTGGTGGAGTCAAGGGAATGTGGGGTTTCATATACGAGGAGACTCAGTGTGCTGGACGCCTTCTTTGATAACATGATCCGCGGCGCTATATCCTTCACCGATCACGCTAAAGAAAGTCCGTCATGGTCTTGAAAGTCGGTCTACGCTTTGTAACGGCAGGTACGCACCCTGTACGCCTTCGGAGGTGAAACACCAGTACCTTTGGATAAAAAAACTTGACTTGTTTCACCAACGTCCCAGTATGGATGTTGTAATGCGTCAACTCGCTAAAGTGTTTACTTTTAATTGTGCCCTCCACTAACTCAGCCTATACCGCGCCTTATATCGTCTTGACGTTGCGGGGCAATTTCCCGCCAAAAATCATTGCTGCTGGTCAACAGTTTATGATAAAACTCCATTTTTTTAGTATTATCAATAGACATTTTTGGTCGAGTCGAACCGGAACTGAACTTACCTAAACCCACGAACTGTGCTGTTCAATTCTTAAAACACGAACTGTAAATTACATTTTCTTAAAAACACGAAGTGGAGTCAAACTTTTTAATTGCCAAAACGGAATCAGTTAAGATGCATTGTTTTTTGTGGAAAGAATATATGTGAGATAACCATTGCGTCCAAAAAAATTGTTACATCAAAATTAAAACAATTTGTAAAGCTGCTGTTCACATGGGCTTGAACAGATAAGGTAGCATCCACAGTGTAGTCAAAGTTTTCCACTCATAAAATCTAAATTGGGCGGTTAATCCGGAAAAGGTCAATTTCGAGTCGTAAGCGGTATCAATTCGTTTTATTTATTTTTTAAATGCTGGCTTTGTTTTCACAATTAGTTTCTAACTTCGGACGCACCCTTTTTAGCTCATTCGCCTAGCCTATATATGGGTGGAAAATATAGTCCCTACTTAAACTTTGATAAAACTTCATTGAAAATCTTTGGTAGATACTTTAACACCAAAAACTAGCCGCACTGGAGTCGGGTCCACTTTAGGTCAAATGTCAATTAGTTTATGATAGTTTAATTTTTATCCTCTTTTTTGCAGACTTGTAGAAATGCCGGCGGTTAGGGCCATGCGGGTCAGGTGAAGGTTTAAAATCATAAATAACGTTAAAAACAAGCATTTTCCAAACATTTGACCTGACGTTACCTTCTTGACCTAAAGTGAACCGGACTCCAGTGCCGCTAGTTTTTTGGTCTTACTACCAAAAAAGTATCTACCAAAATCTTCGCCGAGTAACCCTGATGGCTGGGATTAAAAATCACTAGGCAAAATCTTTCAGAAATCAAAACTTTGTCACTAATAACCATTTGTTGCCATATGAGAAGTAAATTACAAAATTAATTTTAATTTGGTTTATACTAGACTGCGCGATATTATTGGCAAATGACCCACAAACAGACACAGAAATTCTAAACATTAATCGTAAATCGTATGGACAGGGGACTTCCCGGTTTAGGTTTCAATTCAACAATCGAAGGCAGAGGGCTGCCACTCCTTTGGGATTTTTCCCAAGATCTTGGGATTTCAGTGCTGAGCTTGGGATCTTGGGAAAAACTTTTTAAACCTTGGGATTTTTTTGAAATTATCCGTTTAATACGTTTAAAATACAATTAATACTATTGTTGCGAACACAAATTATCCTTTTGCAAAAATCACCTTTTTATGTAACGATTTGCGTAACAGTGCTTTATCAATTTTGTGTTCGAAGCCGTGTAAGTTGATTGAAATTCCTTGTCAAAACCTGTGAGGCAGGCCAGTACTACTGGCTTTTCGATGTATCATATGTGCCAGTAAAAAAAAATGTAAAAATTTTTTTTTTTCTTTTGTATTTTTCTGGTATCTCTTAGCGTCTTTCAAAGGTAGGCTACGTGATGGCTGGGACATGGAGTAACTATAAAGATTATGTTGCCTGTGCCAGCTAGGATTTAAACTGTGTATTTGCCATTTTTTGGTTATCTTGGGATTTTTGGACAAACCTTAGGATATCTTAAAGTTCTCAGTGTCAACCCTGATCGATGGTTTAACATCAAACAAATCAAACAAGTCAATGTAAATTAACATACTGTTTGTACTGTGGTTAATGTTTTTGCAAAAAGATATAGGCCTAATGGGTAATAAAAAAGAGTATCCTTTGATAGATGGTCACTACTATAAAGCTTTCAACACAACTTGAAACAATCGTAACAGGCTGATAAGCAATAACCCATAAACATAGCAAACTTGTTCCATGTTTACATTTAAAATGTCTCTTAATCAAGCTCCATGTTTGCCTGAAACCATTCTGTTCATGAGGATCATAATGTATTTTTTTTCGGCGCATTTAGCTCAGCATTAACATACTTATCACAAGTAAAACTTAACCGAGTAAGAAGTTATTGTTACTTTGTTGTATATATGCCTGATGGCGAAGCTTGCAAAAATAAAGAGACGCAATAACACAATGAGACCCGGAGACTTGTCGCTGTATTTGATAAAGCTAACAATTGAGCCGCGCACAGGTCGAATAATGTAGTTCTGCTAAACTTAGTACAAAAACCGTTGTATTCCCTTAAGAATAATCTTTAAATGTCATTTCCTGCGTAGATCTGCATGTCAGAATGCCGTGCAACTGTCTTAGGTGGAATTTGGCTCTAAACTCAAAAAGCCATTTAAACAGACATAACAAATCCATATCGAATGTTGCACGCTTATTTTTTTGTGTGTGCAGCAGATTTTTTCAGATATCACCAAACTAAGCAAATTACAACAAATATAAGCAAATTACACCGTCATGTTTACCTTTAGCGTTTCAGGAACATCATTTCCTTGAACATATATATTGTGCATAATGTCAAACTTAAATGCTGCTTATTAGGGTAAATTAACAATTTAGGTGTACACAAAAGCAATCCAGCAAGCAAAACCCTATTGAATGATTCAGTTTTTACGATATACACCCGCAATAACATTGTTTTAGGTCATGGGAAATATTCTATGGTACTGTTTAGCCTTATGTTTGTGAACTTAAAACTGTTTGCCAAACCATAAGATTACACGGTAGTAACAGGTAAAATGGCGTCAGTGCGCGAAAAAACACTTTGCATTCATCAACAATCAAAACTTGCCTCGAAGATAAAAAAATATATGGTAATGATTAGCACGGAGAGCTTGTACAATGTAAACAGGCGGGAAGCTCGACTTTTAGCTTAAATCAAGTACTTCCAGCAACCAGTAGGCCATCAAGTTGAACCAATTATTTTTTTGCCTATGTTGTAAACTTTGTTTAAACCTAAATTTCGCACGTGCAAATTTTGTGTAAAACACGAAATGCAAAATTTGTTTGTTATTTAAAAATGCGTTTTGTGATCATCTCTACAAATTTCTGTTCGTGAATAAACTCTTGTGTTTGACTTTTAGCGCTGTATTTGGTAAACTTCCAAATTGTGTAATACTGAGGATACATCTGTTTCTGTCTTTGTTTTTGTGTGGTGGTTACATTTACAACAAATCGATTGTTAGACTTGGAATTTTTTATTCTAAGGAATTTGCGAATTGAATACAACGACCAGTAGGCGAATGACTGTTTGCCGCTAACGAACATGTGTTTAAACGATGAGAGTTTTTACAAAACGCGCGGGACCCTATCCCAGTAACACGATCCTACCAAAACATGTTTTCCTTATATTCGCAATTCATCCGAAATTCGTAGAGAACCAGTGAAAAGAAATCGGATCCACTTTACACGATGCCACAACAGAGCGTCTCTGAACGTTTCTTGACATACACTAACTTTACCAACTCAATTAATAACAAGTGTTAGAGCTGGTTTGATTATTTACGATTCAAGGAATCAATGGTTATGTTTGTAGGAATCATAATCCCAAAAAATCTCAGCCTTGTTTCTAAAGGTAACTTGAGTAAGTGCTTGTTTACAGTTAAGTGGTCACAATAACGACGCCATAATAATCCGGTAAGCGCATCGGTTTGATGCGGCGGCACCTTCTGTTCACAAAAAGCCTATCCAGTTCCGGATTCTTTTACACGGGCTACGATTGAACTGCTTTCGCCCGATTTTTGCCGCGTTTACACAGGCCCATCTGTTACAAGGCATGATGCCACCCCAAATTCATTTAGATGACGCTTGAACCACGGTCGTGAGATGTTTTTTAGACAGCATTACACTGTCGTGTGCCAGACCTTGCCACAATCACATTTTCTATGGTCGCCAATAAAATTAGCAACGATTTGAGACGCAATAAAATTTCTGAGATCACGAGATATACTCGTTTTTTTCACCACACGTTTACATCAGTAACAGTGTGTAGTGTTTATCAACAAATAGAGGCTTCGAGACACGGCTATAAAGTTACTTCATTTTATGTGCTGTAAAAACATAGGTCATTGTATTCAGCCCACGCGGGAACATTTTTCTTTACTTACTCATGCTATTCATTCGTGATAGGGTTGTTGGATTTTTTTATCTTTTCGAAGATGTATGAATTCAAGTTTTTTTTTCGGTTCACGAAAAGTGTTTAAACAGGCCAGATATCATTATTCACCACCCACTTCAACGTTATCACACACGAATCCGATTAGACCTTGAATAATTTGCTGTTGAAAGCCCAACAGATCCAATGGTTCCGCGTATCTGATAGAACTGGGTCGTATCTTTATCGCTGGGTCTGGACTCCATCACCCATATTTCATTTGTTCTGATTAAAAGCACATGACAAGTGGATGTGGATAGCGGATCAGTGGGTGCTACAACTGGGAAGTACATGACTTAACTTGCGAGATCGTTTTCACTTGAAAACATGAATAATATGAAGTAATGCGGAAGGGTTCTTCGCTCAACTACAGCTTCTGTTATAAATGGCTGCAGTTCGACCACTTCAGTGTTAAAGCACCCTTGTGTCTCCGATACTGTAACGCAATTTCAGGGCGCAAAGAAAACAAAGCCCATTGACAAAAAGCAGGAACTATTTCGCCATTTGAGTGTTCTTCATTAGTCTCTTTATTCATACACGCTTCTTTCCAATTAGAGTCCATTGGAAGTATGTCAAGATTCAAAATATTGTTGACGAGTAGGAACAACGCAAAGTTGAACATTCACTAAGCACCTCTAGGCAAGGATTTTTACGATATTCACTTGCGGGCGTGCACTCTCCCCGTGTTTGTACAACCCTTCGCAGTTCGGTTTCCGAAGAGCGCGGGTGGTTTGTTTATGGCTGAAAACGTTACAAATGACTTCAGCACAAGTCACTGACCGTGTATTTTTGCAATCTCCAGTCAGGAACATATATATGGCAACTTGCTGAGGCCCACCTTATCAAACATCAGGAGTTCAATCGATAATAAAATTATAAAGCTTCCGAATAGCCCGCAGGTACGTCTGGTTCTCGCCGAGATTTTACGACCGTTCTTTACAAATTTGATTTGTAGTCGCTCCCTGTAATGCAGCGCACTGGAGAAGACACCCTGTAGTCATGAGTGACTCACTGTCTACACTGACGCACCGAATGCCATTGTATAAACAATCGAATGTTGTGAGAAGGGTTTGAGCTTAAACCCACCGTGACTGTCGACACGTGATTACACTCCAAAATTAATCCCTTGATTAAGTAATAGTTTAAGTCAGTTTGTCTTGGTCCAGCCCAGACACCATGGTACATGTCTAAATTTCAAGTTTGTGTATCCAAAGCCTGTTTTGTTATTCTGCGGTGACTGGCAACATGTTAGGCATCTTGCCACACACTTACCCGGCACCATGAGAACATGACTGAAGTCAAACCGGGAGCTTATAATCCCGGGATTAACAGAACCAACAAATTAGTTTAACCCCTTGAAGAATTCAAAAGCTTGGGCTGTGATAGTGGATGACATTTCCCAACATTAGTTACATTGATTGACACTTGGTTTCAGTTTGATTATTAACACGTCGGTGTTATTTCGCGTTCAAGTTAATGATCAAACACCACAACGAAAGACGATGAAAACAGTTTCGATGAAAAAGTGCAAGTAAACTGTATGATCCGTGTCAACCAGTTTTCACTTCTGATTGTTTGATTTTGGTCCGTGTAAATCTTCACAGCAAGTGATATGTGTGCTTTATGTCTGCACAGCATGTAACTCGCACAAACAGTAGCCCTTGCGGGAAGGTTTTGTCCTTCGCGTGGTTTTAGTGGTAGAATATGGGCCACAGACAGACAGTCGACACGATAATCGACGGTCAGTTCTTTAGTCTTTTATCCGTGTGTTTTCTGCATTGTAATCTATAAATTAGGTCGAAATCGTCGGTAGTGAATGCTGAATAGGAAGTTCGGACGCCAGTTTTGATTGTTTATGTTCAAATCTGAACGCCACTGTTCTACTGTAGAATGTGTGGGTGTGTATTTCGGGGCTGAATTATGTTCATGTTCCACCAAGCATTGTTTCTGCGTTCTGCACCATTGTACATGTCGTTTGGGTAAATTATTAATGGCGTTAAATTCCTGCAGGACATATTTTACTCGACAAGAATAATGTGTTTTAGGAACTGTTCGAATGGTTTCATTAGTTGTGCAAATCTGCAAAGTAAGGTGTTATTTGGGCTTGAGCTATTTGTACCGATATTGATTCTAATGAGGGTAGTTGACTTATTTAATGGCATGTAATGTCAAGTTGTGTTTACTCGGCACAAAAACGTCGTGGCCAACATCTTAGATCGCTTTGTATAGCCTTCCTGCAGACTTCGGTATTACGATGTTTCAAAGGCATTTCCCCTATTAGTGGAAAGACAAAGGTGCAACTTGTGAAAATTCAACGCTTCAGTGGCAATTGCAACAAATGGCCGTACTCGACTTCTTTACGCGACAATGCTTTTTGTCACCATTTTGTTTGCTTTATAAGGAACCCGACTTATCGGCTGTATCGTTGGCGGGCAACAGACTCCACGCTGTTAGCTGAAGAAAAAAGGCATTTCTTTTGCGCACTGAAAAATCCTCGCGGCACTTCGGCGTCAGACCGCTGTTACGTCCTGGCTGGTGGCCTTTATTCAAACTGAATGCGTTTGAAAAAAAGTAGCACAGAACGTCAAGACCATAATAATCGCAGATTCGATCAAACTAAGCTGTGTTTTGAAGTTGAGCAAGTGTTTAACCCGTACCTTATCTTTGTTCATCGTTTCAGACTGAATATAGATTTAAAAGCGACAGGAAAAATCTGTGTTATCAGTGTGGTGATTAAAGTGGAACTTCACCTGGATATGAAGGAAAATTTGATATAACACAAGGAGTTGAAGACTATCGATAGATAGGTAGAGAACCCATTAAGACATAGATACTGTGTCTGCTGGGGAGGATTGACATTTCCCAAAGCTGTCAACAACAAAGAAATGTTACACTTGGAATTTCAAGCAAATATGTGGATTTATATTATACTATTGATACCGACCATCGCTGTAACAGGTACATAGAAATACAACTTTTATCTGGTACTGCCAGACAGACTGCTAGAGTGCTAGTACCTAATACAATACCCAATACACTACATTGTCGTTAACTATCAGAACCGTATGCCGATTATTGTGTATTAGAATTGGGATTATGTTGAGTATTTTGGGTCAAGTAGCTTATCATAAGCAGGTACAGCAAACTCTAAAGTCTCTATTAAGTAAGAAGCCTTATAAACTGCAAGCTTTCAACAGAAGCAACATATTTGTTACGTCGCCCAAGTATGTGAAAAATGGCAACTGCGTTCAAAGTCTTGAACACACACTGCGACAATAGTTCGTTAAGCGCTGTAATTACTTCCTTGCGACGAAAGCAAGTCTGTTCCAGATTAACACTTATATCGATTGTTTTCGCGTTAGATTGGCCCAACGAATTTCATTAAATGCGAACTTGCACGTTGTGTTGGTCCACTACTTAACTTTGAGTCAATTTGAAGAGTTCCCATTAAAACTTGACAGAATGTACCGTTTATTAGCCTAGACTTGATAGAAACTGCCCTGTCATCATAAATATATCTTTTTTGTAACTACAGCAAAAACAGCATGTGAAAATGAAGAGATGACGTTACGATGCCCTGGAAACGATTTAATTCAACTGAAAATGGCAATATATGGAAGAAATGATGATCGACTTTGTATCTCCCAGGACGAAAGTGAAAACAATGTTGGTTGTGGGCTGCATACACAAACCGACATTGTTAGGAAAATGTAAGACAAAAACAGCTGTTAAGCTATTGGTTATTGTGGGCTAATTTCTTGTTGTTTACATGTAGGTGCGACGATAAAAGTGAATGTACGTTTCGCGTTGGCCCCTCAACATTTCCCGACCCTTGCCCGGGAACTGCCAAATATCTACAAGTTATGTGGAAATGTGTAGCCTTTGGTAAGTAACAACATTACAGAACAAAACTATTTTCATGTTTCTACATTAATAACATCTGGATGTGGTGTGGCGTGGTTGTGAACATATTATTATCGGTAACCAAACCCAAGTAATTCGCTTGGTTTCCATGGCGTGACTTCATGCTTTGTTACATCGGATTCAAAATAAAATTGGATGTAACTTAACTATAGCGAAGATTGCCAGGCCAAATCGACAATTAGAATTGGTGCTAACTATGGCGTAACGAAAGAGCTATGTCTGGTGGCAAACTGGTGGAATTTGTTGTATATCGCTTGAATGAACTTCTCCTAGACAGTGTTTGTGGTCTACTTGTCACTTGGGCGATTCGCACGCTTGAGAAGTGGGACTAGTCACCCGCAAGCATTCACTCTTAAACCCCTGATGCATGTTTCGTCAAACAAAAGCACAGGAATTCTTACAAACAGAATATTGTGCCTCGCAAACCTTTGCATGGAGATTCAACTAATCTTATTGTTTAAGTTTTCTGAATTCGAAGACATTTTAAGTGCACTGCACGGATTTGCTCTGTAATTCATGGATTAGTCTTCGAATTTGCCAGACAAGGCATTTGTACCCCACCTACGATTTTGGTCTATTCACTGGCGGATAATTTGTAGTTGTGACGATCAGAAATTTTCGCCTGAGTGGTTACGGATCAAACTGGTTTATCGCCGTAAAATTGCTTGCTGTTTCACCACCTTTATACAACGTCAGTACATTTCTACATGTCGAGTTTTTAAGTAAATACCGATGTCAGTTCGAGATTTCGTTGTAAAAACCTTGTAGAATTCAGCACGGCGCTGTATCGCCGTTGAAATCTGATACTTTAATTATTTGCCCATCCTGCCAATTCTCCAATGACTGGGGTAACTCACCCGTACACTTTCCTGTGAGTAGAAAGGCGGCAATCTTCATGCAATTTGCGTGTTTATGTTTCAGCGGCCACCTGTCCGGGTCCTGTAAAACAAGTAACAAAAGGAAATGCGACTGCAACGGCCAAAAATACAAACGGTGCTTGGGCGCGTGATCCCTATCAACAAACACAAAAGTAAGTTCCATCTCACAGCTTAATACGTTGTCTCAAGCTGTGCCTAATCAATCACTTTTGTGACAGAATATTTTTTATGGGCTGGAGGCCGTATGACGCCCCACACTTGTATGAATACGCAACAACAGAGGCACTGGAACAAGATAGAGCAACCACTTTTCATCGCATACCAGACCGTGTCGACGGGACTGGATTTGTCGTTTATGATGGCAGCATCTATTACAACAAGGTAACGCAATGCAATGTTGTTATCAAAACGGTACGTGGTTACTGTAAACTGACACCGCGTATTTTTTACAGGAAAGATCGCGTAATATCGTGAGATTTGATCTCCGAGAAGCTCAAGCTAAGGCCGAGAGAGAGATTCCGAACGCTAATTATCACAATACATCTCCATACGGTGTGAATATGGACACTGATATTGATTTGGCAGTGGACGAGAATGGACTTTGGGTGATTTACGCCACTGAGAGGAACAATGGAAACATCGTTGTTTCAAGGTACTTCACCAATAATGATCTTCAACTCAATTAAAGCACACACTGTGTGACTACGTAAAGTTACAAGAGCCTAATTAATGACTTGTTATTCAACAGCCTGGAACGGGAATCACTTAACATTCTCAACACTTGGACAACGCCCTATTCAAAACTATCGGCTCTGAACTCGTTTATTGTATGCGGTGTGCTTTATGTTGTCAATTATGACACTCTTACTATTGATTATATGTTCAACACAACGTCCAAAGTTGGAAAAGAGGTTCGTTGGTCTTCGTACTAATTAGCATTTTTTTAAATCAGTTGCTATCCAGTTGATTTTTCTCATCGGCAGGGGCTGGGGGCTTTTCAGTTAAAATACTTTTAGCGGTTAATTTGTCACACATAATGCGCTGCCCACTTACTGACTGCTTCCAAAGTAGGCCGTCAGACGTCCAGTAGACTCTGTATTTACTGCATTTCCGGCTGCTGTGCGGTGGACGTGGGACTATCATTAAAACGAGCGCTCGCGGCAACTAGGTCACGTAAATTACCTTTTTGTCCATAGATAAACATCGCCGTCCCAGGTATAACGACTGCAGCGTCGTCCATTGATTACAATCCAAAAGACCAGTTACTCTACGTTTGGGAATCAAAAACAGCAATAAACTATAACATCGAGTTCGCGTCGCCTAGTGTTGAAACAACTACCGTTGCACCCACAACAACAACCACAACAATAGTTGCTAAACCTGATGCACCTTTAAAGACAACGAAGCCTAACGTTAAGCCATCAGGTAGGTCGTGTATCTGAAGCTTGCCAGTTTGTGCAGTGAACATGAACTTATTGGACTTTTGATTTCTGCTTTCAGCGCCGCCAGGACGTACCACTACGTCATTTTCTACGTCAACATCGACACAACAATCGAAGTATTGCCGCTCACAGGAAGCTAGCGGCTTGATTTGGAAAGACACAGCGTACGGAACAATGGCGTTCTTGCCTTGTCCAGGTTGGTTTCGCAAATCAAGTTTATGTGCTCCTGCGACGTAACGGCCGCAGCACGCACAGTTTATACATTATTGATGACATTGACTATTAGACGCACAGAACAGACCGCATTTAAAACAGATCAATATTAATTTTTAAACTGACAGGCATTGGTGGTGGGCATGCAAACTGGATGTGCGCGGGAAACGTATCTAATCCAAGTTGGACCACTCACGAGCCAGATCTGACACAATGCGCGTCGCGCTGGATAAAGGATTTTATCGAGAAGGTAAAGACTTTATTGTGCTGTGTTTGTACAGGTTTATCGCAGACGTTCGCCGACCGGAAAATATCGGCTTTGAGGATTTTTTGTAATGTGTCTAAATATTTTTTTAAGATCAACGTTGGAACTATGAGCGTTGGTGACCTTAGTTCTAAACTTTTGGAAGACTTGCTTCAAAAACAAACTGAGCTCAAAAGCTGGGACATTGCCAAAGTTATTGAAGCCCTTATCGGTAAGCCATTGGCTGCTTATACCCCAAACTACGAAGCACAACACAACAAAATTATTTGGTACCTTTCAGAACTTTTGAAGGTTGGAGAAACCGAACCACGAAATGCCGCCACTCTCACAAACACCATAATAAAGTGCAGCAGCATTTTGCTGTCGCAAAACGTCAGCGCTGCATGGACAGCACTGAAACAGCCACTGCGGGTAAGACGAATTATGGACGGTGTGGTCTATAATTGGCTTACATGGTTACTAATGGTAACTTGCGTTTTCGACAGACCCATCTCGCCTCGTCGTTAATGGGCGTCGTCGAAGATGCGGGCTTTTTCCTTGCCAAGGATATAGTAATGGACAAAAATAATCCTTCCCGAACCACACCGACCACCGCTGAAGAGTTTGATGTCAATTGGGTTGAAGAGCAAGTGTCGCTTGGAATACATGTCCAACGTCAAACTGTCGACGATTTGCCTTCCACTGATGTTTCTTGGCCCAGCTCTAGAGGCGACACAGTAAAGCTAAATATACAAGCGATTTCAGAAGCTATCAACGACAAGTCAAGAAAAACATTAGTTTTTCTGTCATTTGTCAACATAGGGAAATATTTGGAAGACTCAAATGGCTTCGGTTCCAGGAAGAAACCAGTTAATTCTCAAGTTGTATCAGTTTCAGTTGCATCCGTAACTGACGACCAGTTTAAACGGATTAGTCACTCATTGGATCTTAAACGCCCTCTGCTCTTAAACCTACGTCACCATGAAGATCATCTTCCCTATCACACATGCGCTTTTTGGAAAACAAGCCCAAGGTAACATTTTTGAAATGCCAGATAGTCTGTAGTATTGAAAATGCCAAAATGAATGCATAAAAACGTTCCGGTCACAGTGCATCGACTCAATTTTATGTGTGCATTCTAAGTTAAAATCAATAAACGTCATTTCGACATGAAATAGTTAAAGGTTGTATATCATGTAACATGATTATGTCTTACGCCTTCACTGTAGATACAGTATTATGTATGTTGACACTTTGGTGTGAAAAATTTGTATCGATAAAATTTATTTTCAATAACTGACCAAGTTTTAGGTAATTGCGATAAGACAACGCGAGGGCGGGGGCTTGTAATGAATGTCTTTTGTTATCTGACAGTTTTATCTTTCCCCATGGTGACGTATTCACTTTTACCGTCCGATAGCATAGCGGTGTTGAGTAAACCGATTTATTACTCACGCAGTGAACAAGATGGATCTTGGTCTCGGACTGGCTGCAGAAAATTGTCTGGCAACAGAACACACAGCCTTTGTGAATGCGATCATATGACGAGCTTCGTTGTCATATCTTCTCAGCAACCAATCACACCAAGCGAAACTGCACCTATATATCCAAGTGACATGCCACTAAAGTATTTGAACATCGCCAGAAGTGGAGTTGTCATATCATTCGTCTTTTTGTTGGTCGTCGCGATTACCCTCATCGCCCACAGGTCAGTGGTTTATCAGTTGTCAAAAACAGATGTTTTGGTATTTCGAATAAATTCGCACTCTTGCTAATGCGCCTCGTGAGCGTATAAATGCGAAACGAATTGATCGATTTAACCAAGCGAACTGAAATATGTCAGATGAACGAATCGAACTTTATACTGCGCGCATTGAGTGGAATAACGGTTTAACCTTGCGTGAATTAATTTATTTGTCAAACAGGACACGTTTTAAATAGAAATTTATGGTGCCATATAAGTAAGTACATTTTTTCGCAAATTTGTTATGCTTTTCTGTCAGCGGAAGATTATCGCGGCCCCGCGGATAGATGATTAAACTTTTTATTGTCTGATGATTTTCCTGTTGTGTGCTTTTGTTGCTTCGATGATACAAAAATAGTGATAAAAGTATATCTTTTGTTCACAGTAAATCCCTGGATTTAAACACAATTCACAAAAACACCGTGATATCGTTATGCTTCACTGAACTTGTGTTCCTCTTTGGCATCCACCAAGTTGATTCGCAAACTGTAAGTGTATGCTTTGAAACCTATTTTTGGCTCATACAAACAGTTTGACTAACGGCATTTCTTTGCAACAGATGTGCGTGGTGACCGCAGTACTTCTACATTTTGGTGTTCTTTGCGTTTTTACCTGGTCAGTGTTGGAAACGCTTCATCTGTTCATGGTACTTGACGACAGAATCGAGCGGAACGACCGGTGGCGTTGGTATTACGTCATAGGGTACACTTGTCCAGCAGTTGTGGTAGCAGTAAGCTGTGCGGTGAAGTACAAAGGATATGGAGGATTCCTAGTGTAAGTATTTTATTTGAGGAAAATAAAGAAAACATTCGAAGTCTACCTGATTGTGTTTTAAATCACTTGTTTCGGCCTGTTTAAGATTAACAAAAATATCTAACAAAACCGCACCCAAAACTGATGAACTTATTTTTACATTATCATGAAAAAAAAATCTAATTCAGTTTTCTTCTATTTCAGCTGTTGGTTGAAAAGTGATGATGGTTTTGTATGGAGCATCATTGCTCCGTGTTGTGTTGCAATATGCATGTGCATATTTTTCCTGTTTGCTTCACTTCGAAAAATGAAGAAATTCCAACTAAACCGAAGTGGAAAGTCAAGAAACGGAAGGTTAGTTAAATATTTTCAAACATTGCCGAGTTAAAGTCAAGACCAGGGAACCGCTGTTGAACAGTGAACGGTGAAAGTGTTTTGCTTTGTAAGACACTTACCCGACTCCCATTGTTTTGTCTAGAGAGTTGGCTGCTTTAATGGATTTAATGGAGTGTAGAGTGGTTGTTATGTAGCATTTGTCGATAGAGGTGGTGACATTGTACCGCGACGGGTTTTGAACAAAATCAACATGATCGTGTTTTTATGTCAGAAAACTTTTTGAGTAGTTCTTATCCCTTAAATATTCATCCTGGAGCATACTGGCAGTCACTAGGTTGACTAGGTATAAATGGAAACCGTGGTGAAGCAATGCTGTAAGTGTTTTTGTATGAAAAAAACATAACAAAAAGATTACAAGATATGCAACAGCAGCATTTACCAAGTATCCATATGCTCATTATAAACATGTGGCATTATATATGTAGAGGCACACCTTTACCTATGTTAAGAAAAATGTGTCGTGTTGAAATACTTTCTAATATGAAATTCCATTGTTGCAATATGCGACAGCAAACTGTCCATACCCCAACAACTGATGTTTGTGGTGGCACTTTGTCTGGGAATGTTTGGTTGTTTGTCTAAACCGTGGCCAATTTGTTGTCAGGTCTCACGCAGCGCGAATGGGAGTGCTTCTGCTTCTACTCATTGTAATGTGGAGCTGTGGTTTACTGTGGTTCAGCAATCTGGCGCCCAAATATACGGCTGCGTTGTTCTGCATCTTCTGTTCGGCGCACGGGGTGGTTTCTTTCATCTTTTATTGTCTCATTCCAACAGAGGTAAATCCACCCCCTATATTGCAAATATGTTTGTTTTGAAATGTGTTTTGACCGAACAAAATTATTTGAAGGTACGACAAATGTACAGCAAGTGCATATCAAGTCGCAGAAAACCAGCAGACAATCGACGGTTTTCGGGTCTTGACCATTCCTGCGACTGTACTGAGACAAACACCGTAAGATCAAATTTGCGTATGGACGGCACCACTCGCACAATCTACCATTACCAATCAGGTAGGTCAACAAAGATAGCATCTTTAAATATCTTACAGTAATGAATAAAACTGATTAATCATGTTTTGTTCAAAGGAAACCCTGTCACATCCACGACCATGGTTCCTATCGCCAATGCTCAATCTATGCGACTGGCAAAGGCTGCGGCTATTATGGAGAACGAACCTTTTGTGATGAATCCAAGCTCGACCACGGTCGCATCAGATCTTGTGGTTCATCGATTTAACACATGCAGAGAGCGCGCTGGTCGTAACCTTTCTGAATGTGAATGTCTGATCGCATCAGCAGATGACACTGGTACGTGAACCATCGGTCAATTTGATTGTATTGTTTCATTGAGCAATTCTTAATCAGAGCTAAATTATATGACAGATCCTAAACTACCATCTACCATCAGCCATCCTCGGCATGCAGTGTGGAACGATTATTATCCAACGCAGAGCAGCAGGCAAACCCTCGACCACGCTAGCATCAATGGTGTAAACATACATCAATGTGCAACCAACCAGTATGAGCAACCAACTGAGCATTACTGTCAATGTACACAAATTTCTGGCACATCGTCTGGTTGCTATGATCACCTTCACGACGACCCGTACAATCGCTCACAAAAGGGCACCCCGGCACATCGGTGTCACTTTCCGACTCCCCCGCCCCCCACAAACCGAATGTTACCAAACGGTACTGTACAATCCGGTCGCGCACCACATCATTACGAAACCATGGGACCGTTTCTCCCAGTTGCTGGAGTTAACAACACCAATCAGGTAGGAACTTTTTCTGTTGTGTTTTAAATCAACTGCTTTTGATAATGTAGTACCGTGTCACAATCGATTAATTACTCGTCATCGTCATTAACTACAAAAAGCCTGATGTAACAGTCGTTATTACTGATCGCATCACCAAACTGAACTTAAATTTTACACTACAGAATCCGAATGCACTTCAACAAAGACATTGTTACGAAGACGTTACGATGCATCAAGTGACAGTGGAGGGAGATCAAAGACGAAGACCACTTTCCAATTGTTCTTATAACGACATTAGAATGCAACACATGGAAAACAACTACAGACAATCATCAGCCTCGACTGACAACTTATGTAATCGCAAAATCACCCAAACTGGACATTATCCAATTATGTATTGTCCTATGCCTCGATTTAACACTGAACCAGCGGAATGTCGACGAACAGACAACCACAACCGAAGCGGAAGACATTCAGATCCTTTGTCAACCGATCAAGGTTATGACACCGATTCTCAGCAAGCCGCTCAACAACTAGCTACACACAGACACAGCAGTGACATTCCGAAACCTCACTACACGTCATTGGTTGTAACTAACAGTGGAAAAGCGTCATCGAGTCCGTGCAGCAGCCAGCTGACCAGACCCAGTTCAGCGTCGGCTGAATCGGATTGTGCGTCAGAAAATGATCGCGAGGTGGAATTAATAATCGGGGTCACTGCAAACAGAAGTGGGAAACCAGAAAACGCAGCACATTCATCCGGTGCTGCTGATAAAGTCACGCTGGACCGTGAACTTGACGACATTTCCCTAGACGGGATCGACACAGCTACAGGTGGTTGTGTAAGCGGATGTGGCACTGTGGCCAGCTGGTCTGCCGTACCTGCCCATGACCCGCGCGTCGCAAACACAAAGTTCGCCGCGATGAATAATGTACGCCGGGAGCGAAGTAATAGTTCTCACAACGACTTAACACCATCTTTGGACGCCAGAAGCGTTGATGCCGAGGCGAAATGTACTCGTTCAAATGATCCTTGTACGTATACGTTACCAGGCACTGCACAAGCCGGAACGAAAGCACGTATTGATTTACGAAATGGTGGAATTAGCATGATTACAAATTTATAATCGCATTTGGTCTTCCACTGCGTTTGTTTTCACAAGTCCTAAACGTTTTGGACTTTCTCTTATTTATGTCAACAAGATTGAAGTTACAATTCACAAAAGCTAACTTTACACACATAAATTTTACACAAAACAAACTATTCACACCAATTGTTTGCCTTTTCTATTTGCCCTCTTGCACCAGATATTGCCGGGCTGAATCATAGCTTATGATCCCGTTTAACGCCTTTATGATGTTCCCCTGTATTTGATATGCAGCATTTTTCTTCTTTAGCGCGTAATACAATGTACAAAAAATACAACAAGTTACTTGTGTTGTACGGAACGCTTCCAGGAAGTAAAAAGTATCGACGTGGAGTTGCCAATCGCCTTTGGTCGCAGGCCGGGATTAATTTTGCATTAGCCAGCGTCGGCTGTTAATCAATATGCTATGCCGATGGCTTCTGATAAATGAAAATCCAGACACGAAGGTATAATGATCTGGTGTAATCAGCCGACGACGAAATAAGTCTTTGATTAGTGATTGGTTTGAGACTCATCAAGTACAAAATTATCGATCTACCGGGCTGTGTGCCTTCTCAGACCTTCCGGTAACTTAACTTCCCACGTTAAAGGCAATTAAAGTATTTGGTGCGCAAAAACTGTGGCGGATTTGGCGATTGCCTAAAGGTGTAACAACCTACCATAAAATAATAAACCAAAGACGGGTGTCACCAATATGGGGTGGTAAAAACACATCAGTAATAACCATGTAGTTTTAAGTTATGCACGAGAAGTTCAACTCCTAAAATGAAATCGATGACTTTTATAACCTTTGGGTTGGCACTTTACTTATTTGTTATTTACGAAGTTGTAATGGGAAATATGGAAGCACAGACGTCAGTGAAAGGTAACAGCGTATGTTAAGTAGAATATGTTAGCTAAGTTGTTCACAAAAGATGTCTGTTGTGCGACTTGAATCAATAAGTCCAATAGGTTTTTGAGCTTTCAAAAGTCTATTTGCTCGCATTCCCGATCCATTGGAGTTTTCTGATACGATCAAAATGGATGTTATCTCTATGCGATTTTGATTCAGATTTGGCAAATTTCATTCGATTGGAAAGATCGTGCTTGACTGCTTATTATCTGGTTTCGGTTGAAATCGACAAAACTCTGCATCAATGCCATCGAAATTGTGAAGAAAAGAGGTAATTAAATTCAAATTGTTTATTTAGTTAATTTGACAATGATTTGAAGTCAACGTTAAAAGTTCCACTTTTATGGTACTTTCTAGCATTGTGGGTGTTTACGCTTTATAACCCAAATAAAAAAGTTTTAAACAGAGGCATCTTGTAGGTTTGGTAACACAATACTTTTTTCCTTTTTTCCCATATATTGCTGTAGAAATGCGTTTTACCTCCAAAAATCTCTCCCTCTATTAAACGTGCAATAAATGTTCGGATTGTCAATTTTACCATTATGTAGCTCAATCACGCGTACATACTCGGTATTGCACGAAGCAACGTGCCAATTGTGGGGAGAAATGGTTGGTTGTAAATAGGTCGTGGAGAAATTTTACTCTTCAATTACATTGCAGATGCCTATCGTTCACCTACCACCATATACAACAAGTATGCTTTCTATCCGATTTTAATTCAAACAGTGCCCGCACTGAGTTCGAACAATGTCAGCCTTTTTCGCAAAACATGTCATACTACGAACGCCAAAATGACAAAGTGCATTCACCAAGTGTGTGTCAATTTCCTTTTGTGTGGAAAAACAAATTGCACCACGAGTGTATTGATTTCAATGGACGTAATGTATGTTCGATCAGCGACGGATTTCATCAACCTGTTTTGTTAAAAAATTGCACGAGTAAGACAGCGAATGTTTATTCCCTTGTGTTCAGTTATAGTAACATTTTTTCTTTAGATTGCTTCGATCGACACTTTCCTCATGAATATAGAGGAAGAATGAAATTGACACGAAGCGGCAAAACTTGCATAAACTGGAAGCTATGTATGCAGAAACTTTATAGCCATGTACACGTGACAAGTTGTCGATCTGATACATTTAGATACCTACCAAGCTTTTTTATTTTTAGCTGTTTTTAACTGGCGATCGTCTGCAGAAGGACTCGGAGATCATAATTTCTGCAGAAATCCCGATAAAGACCCTAATGGTGTTTGGTGTTACGTAAACGCAACACACCACGAGTATTGCGATGTTCCGCTATGCACATCTGCAAGTGAGCTAAATCTGTATTTTTTGTAACAATTTAAAACCGCATAGTTTACCTTAAAGATCTACATGGTTGCAACCATTTTGATTTACATTTTGCACAAAGAAGACGTTTTTGTAACCTCGTTGGACAATAACATACAAGCTTGCTTGTACCGACAGTCGCAATTTTATAATTGGTCTAATTATTCTGCAGTGTCGCCGCTCGACAATTTTAACCAGTGCGGAACAAGCTCTTTGCAGTTTCTTGTAAAGAAAGTTATTGGAGGGAAACGCGTAACTTCTCCTGATGCACTTCCTTGGCAGGTTTCTGACCAGTTAAACTGTTTTTACGATTTGGATAACTAACATAACAATGTTTCGTTTACTGACAATTACAGGTTGCTTTGGTTCACAAGCGCGAAGAAACGATCGATTGTGGAGGAACACTTTTAACATCTTGTCATGTACTTAGTGCTGCACATTGTTTTAAAAAGTTGGGAAATTATTTTTTTGCACAATTGGCTCACTCAACAACTAAAGACCTAATCAAATATTTTTTTAGATCATCCTACACTGAATATCAAATAATGGTTGATTTTACTGAAAATCAAGCTGTAAAAGTCAGTTTACTGTTCACATTTTTAAAAATTTCATCTAAACACTTTTGTTTGTAACAGGCATTTGAGATCCAAAATGTATTTTTACATCCGCTTTACAAGCAGTTTCAACTTGATCACGACATTGCAATCATTGAGTTACAAAGTTACGAAGGAGTGTGCGCGAAGGTAACGATTCTAATTATATATCACTTCTTACACACTAACGTTGGTTTCCATAGATTGAAAAGACGCTTTTGCCAGCTTGTTTACCTACAACTAACAATCAGTTCGAAGGCGGAAAAACATGCTTTGTTTCTGGTTGGGGCAAAGAGAGGTCAGGTATATATTCTGTGATGCATCTGAGATAGCATATTAATAATTAACGGTTACTTCGTGGAATATATAGTTTCCTCACGTCAACTAATGTACGTTGAAGTTCCATTAGTTGCCAACCTGCAATGCCAAAAGGATGACCTTATTGGAAAATATCTCACCGACAACATGTTTTGTGCTGGCTATTTTAATCGTAAGCAGGACAGTTGTAAGGTATTGTGATTCTGCTTTCTATACCCTAGGGATATTTATATTTTCAATCATTTAACGTGGACAGGGTGATTCTGGCAGTCCATTGGTTTGCCTCGGACGAAATAACCGCTGGTATGTATGGGGAGTGGTGAGCTGGGGGGACAAATGCGGAAATCGACCGGGAGTTTACACTAAAGTCGCAAGGTAACACATGAAACAACATATTCTAGTTATTTGCGTTTCCTCTACCGAGTTGTTATGTAGATACCTGGACTGGATTCGATGTATCACTACCGAAGACAAGAATGCATGTACGAAAATTTTTAAACACGTATAAATATAAAAAATAAAGTAAACTGTATAAATAATACGTGGTCGCTAATTCAAAAATAAACAAACCCTTGACTTCGTGTTGTCCAGCTTTCTAAAATCAGGTTAATTTAAAGCAGAGTTGTTGGCGGGCCCGAAATTCGAACCCCAACCCGGCCCCAACCAGAATCGTTTTTGAGAAGCCCTAGGCCCGAAAGTTTGATCTCTAGACAATGGACAATTCCAGACAATGGGTGAAACAAGACGTTTTTGGGCTTTTACTTGCTGGTTATATTCCAGTGGTTCTCAAACTTTTTTATTGTCGGGGCCAAATGGTAGTTTTTTAAGTGTGTAGGGAGCCGAAAAAAAACGAGACCTTGAGAAAATCACTAAAGATTATTACCTAAAAAACTAAATTAGCAATCTTTGGTGGTTTTCTGAGGTTTGGTGCGTGCTGCAAAATGAGTAGGCTAGTTGGGAGCCGCATGCGGCCCTGAGAGCCGCGTTTGAGAATCACTGTTATATCAGAAGTTGGATTTAAGTTTTTTGTCAGCCGGTTCTATCACAAAAGTCATATTTTTCAGCCGGTTCTGTTGCAAAAAGTCGATTGACAGTAACCAGTAATGCTAACCGGTTTGCTGATCTCCAAAAAAATTTGTGAGACGGTTCTGCAGAACCGGCTGAATTGTCCAGCAACTAGCTATTTAGCTAAGTAATTAATATGTAAAAAATTACTGACACAGAATGTGAAGTCGAGCCTGAATCAAGCCCGTTTGTAAAAAAAAAGCCCGAACCCTGGCAGAATAGCCCGGTCCGGTTATTTGAAGTATAAATTTGAAAACTTACAACGGTTATTTGAAGTATAAATTTGAAAACAATATTTGCTAACAATTGCCAAGCTGTGATGACAGTCATCGAGTTTATGCTTACGACATACACACCTTCTGATTCACGCTGGGGTGAAGTGATTGTTGCGGCGTAAACGGATGTGACGTATGCATCCAATACACTTACAATTGAATCACGCTTTCTATGTGTTAATGTGTAATGTCTGTGCGGAGACAAGGTGCTACACAGTGCTATATATTATAAAGGTCATTGTTTTGTTATATTGTGCTCAAACACTAACAAAGGAAAAAGTTTTTTGTGCCTTATTACAGAAATATGATAAGACCGATGATGTTTAGTTGTTTAGTTCTTTTGTTCTTGAAGTCTACATGCGGATATATGTATATTATTGGAAGTTAAACGTCTGTTATTGGATAGAGTTACAAATTTAAAGTTACAGTGTAGCGTTTCAACTTTTTCTCGTCAGTTTATTACAAATACTAAAATTTTGTTGGGTTTCTGTCGACAAAAATAATAAAAAGTCGATCGATTTGCTTTTTATAGTATTTGTTAGCAGCAACATTTTTAAAAAGACACTTGTTAAATGATACAATGACTAAAGCAGACCATAGTTGGAAACTTGTTTGGTCGTTATCGCTAATTTTTGCAGTCGTACCCATAAGCAGAGGAATAATATCGTTCCAGCGTTGGTGAGTAGGCTATATTGTTTAAGACTAATGCAGAACGTAGTCTATTTTGTGTTTACCAAACGATTAAACGATTTTGGCGATATACCGTCAATATTCGGGGAATAATGGTATTTTGCGAATACGACATTGGATGAACCCAGGAGTCGCATTAACAATAATACCTTGTATGTATTTTATAAGCCTTATTTGTAGGTGTCACGTCAGTGAATCATCAACGTGGACGCAATACAACGACAGTTTGTCATCTTGTGTAACGTGCGGAACAACCACCAAACTTTTCCTAGACAGGTAAAACAAACAATATGCTGCTGTTTTCAAAATTACTAAAAACTGCCAACATTCAACATTTGAGCAGGGCGACACAAGCGAACGAAAAGTGCTGTGCCGAAAAATTTTCCTCAACTTGTAATGTTTGTTCCGGTGAAACGTTTACTTGTACAAACCGTGAGTTTTTTGTAACAAGATACTTGTTCAGATATTGACGTGCAATGAAATTTATGCAGAAAAACAGTACTGCAGTGAACATGCTTGCAACGGTGTGAACGAATGTGGAGACGCAACTGATGAAGCAAATTCGGATTCTCAAAATTGCTCAAAACCACTCTGTGAGGAAGGAGATTTTTACTGCGGTGTCCAAAACTATGAACAGTGCTTTAATACAACAAAGGTAAAGTCAGTTTTTTGTATTTCCCCTTCGTTTTCTTGTTTTTTGGAGAAAAAAATTTGTAACATGTCCACTCCTAAAACCTCTAAACCTCAAGCCCAGTTTCTTTCTGTATACTTGTAAGTTGATTCACCACAGATTATATATGTGTTGCTTTTTATTAGATGTGTGACGATAAAAAAAACTGCTTTGGTGGATTCGATGAAACAGGTTGCCAATATTACGAGGGGATTTGTCTTGGATATTTGTGCAACAAGCTACCACAATGTGTCAACACATCATCGGTATGAAACTTGAAATAATATATGCGGTGCTTAATATGTTTTTGAGTTTGTTCCCAACCAAACGTTTAGTCAAACCAAAGTTAAAAAAACAAAGGTTTACAAACAAAGAGAATTGCTAACAATCGCAATCTAGAAAACTAAAAACGAAACGATTCTAAAATTGTACACCGTTAAGATTTTTTGTTATTTACCTAAATTTAGATAAAAACGCTTCTTAGACAATATTTTTTCTGCTAGGTATGTGATGGTATAAAAGACTGTATCGACGGTACAGATGAACAAGATTGCTACCCATCAAAAACGGTAGCACCATCTTTTTTCTGCAATGGTCGCGTTGAAAATAGTCCCACTATTGATATGACTCAAGTGTGTGATGGCACAAAACAGTGTAGCTTCGGCACAGATGAGGTAAACTGGACATGTAAATACAACTGAACCGAAAAACTATGAATAAAAAACAAAAACAAATAAATTTAAATTAAAATAAAATAATTATTTACAATAAAAAAGGCCAATTGTTACCTATGGACGCCCTGGACCTCTTGGTCATCGTGTATTTGCAATGGTGTACAATCTTCTAACCCAAGCGATAGAAATCGGTCACGGATTTGTGTGTCATACACAGACGTTACTACTCACGTCAATGGTAAGCAAAAATTTAAATACAGCTAACACAACCGCCAGACAAAAATCTTGCATATTTTGAAGGTCAATGCATCGGACTATCCATCGATTCGAGTTGTGTTTGCGACGAAACTGAACCGTTTCCAATCACGCTAATCGTCATTATCGCATTGGTTTCTCTCATCGTGGTAGTTGGTTTCTTATGTATTGTGTATCTGTGTTGGAACAGTAACAAAAAGCAAAAAGCTAAACGCAGTGATAATAACGAAAATCTCCAAACTTTGCCAACAACCCAGACTGGTACACGACCCCAACCTTCACCAGCTGTCGCCAGTACACGCCGACCTAACAGTGCCCTGTCCACACAACACAGTGTATTTAATAAATCCCCAGCACTTTCAAACTACAGTCAACGTTCACAAGCGACCGCAGCGTCTATTAGAGTTGGGCCAATGCAGGATGATGCAGTAACACCCAGAGCAAGTCCGTATTTTGCTCCTCCTTTACCTGCCAGACCAAAATCTTTGTTTGACGATGGATATGCAAGCATTAAAGAAGTGAACTCACAGGAAATTGACCCATACGCGCAAACTAAACACGTCAAAGTAAATTCGCAACGTCCAGACTCAAAAATGAGTACAATGCGAAGAACTGATTCTTTGGATTCATTTTTAAACAACGCTGATGGCCATTCTCGTCCTGGACCAGAACGACAGCGCACGATATCCCGATTTCCACTGGAGGAACTCGGACGAGCACCGACGGCACCCGGTTTTAAGCGATCCAGAAGCATGGAAGCACTTGATGGTGATGGTTATCTTGTCCCGACGATGTCGCAAAAAAATCGGATGGAAAGAAAGGGTACGTGGTATTGAACTACGACTTTGTTAACTATTTGGCAAATAGCTTGTAAAATTGGACCAAGCGTCCGTATAAAATAACAATGGTTTTATCCCCACTGTCTCGAAAGCGTTGGCAAATTTAGGGATCTTAGATGGGTCATGACGTCAAAAAAATTAGATAGAGGTAAGCGCAAAGTAAGTTAGTGTGAGCTGATAAGCTTGTTTCATCCCAAGAAACAAACTAAAGTGACACTGCCCCAAAAAGTCAAATATGTGAAACCATTCCTTAATAAATGTAAAGGAGCCATTAGAACGGTAATAGAGCAGAAATCCTCTTCATCGTAGCTTCATCGTAGGACATTAGGCGTTACATTTCAACGTAGAATTATAGTCGTTATCACCATTAAATCAACAAATAGAAATCTTACAATAATAACATCCTTCTTCACAGAAAACTACACAAGAATGTCGTCACCCGAAAAGGGGGCGCCCTTTAGGACCACATCAACGAGACCAACGGGATACGCCAAAATAGTAAAGAAGAGGCAGAACCGGGATGGGCTTTCCACTCGCCGAAGAAAGAGTTTGAAAAAGGCAACAAGTTTCAGCCACAACGTCAACAAATTTCCACATTCTGGAGAAATTTCTCCTTCACATTCCGAAACCTATGCAAACATGCTCAAAAATCACAGCGAGTTTTTTGGGCCAGGTGATGCAAAACAAAAACTGATGACGTACATTAACGAATTGGCTCCTCCCCTTGCCAGTCCGCCCATAATATCGCCACCTCCCTTCAACCCTCCAAAACTCGAGGTTACAGCTTACTCTCCTGAGCGATCAACACAAAATAATGTCTCAAGTGGCGCAGGGTCGACTGAAGACAAACTTGATGTTGATCTTTCACATGGATCTCAATATGATTCGCTGTTTGCACCGAATAACTCACACAAACAAGGCGGACCACAGGAAGATTACGGAAAACTCGAAAAGGAAGAAATCGATTTGACCTGAAGTAGGAACACTCTATAAATGATGAAAACTCGAAATTAACTAAATGAGAACTTAGTTGGTTAAAATAAATTTTTACTTCTGAATTTTTCGACGCAGCCTATTTTTTTTATGTATGTTTTTGTATCTTGTTTTATATGCTCATATTCGCTAAGTTTTCGCCCTTTTTTACCGCATTTCAATAAAGTGACTGAAAAATTCAGAATGCATATGTTCCGTTTAATCTTGTTTGCGTCAGTGTCAATTACGCATTAAAATGTTATCCAGTGACCGAAACAATGTAAAAACTATACAAACAATTTGGAAACATGTAAGCAGGTGACAACAAACATGACACAGTCGAAATATAACTCCACACGTGTTAAATGTTTCACAAAACCAAAGGAAGATATGCATCAAAACAATATTACGTTTGTCTTTGTTGCAGTATTAATGTCAACATGAGAAAAAATCGAAAGAAAAGTGCTGATGAAACAATGAAAAGCGAGTTACTCGTTCTTTTGCCAATGATAATTTTGTTTCTAAATTGTATTTTTAGCAGGAAAGTGCAATTTTATTGCCACCAAATTAAAAGTTCACTTCAATATTTAATGACGAGATAAAACGTGGTTGCGTTATGCAGTCCAGAGGACTAACTTACAAGTTACATATATGTAATATATCCAACGTAAAATCTGGTTGAACTTAAAAACGAAACATTTGGCACAGCTAAAATTTCAAAAAACAAACAAATTGATTTTACATTGTAGGAAGTAAGTCCGCGGTCAATTCAACTCATATCCGCTGATTTTAGCAAACTCTTCCGGTAAAGTCCCCTTAGACCAGTGATTTTCAACCTAAAATAGTTCGTGAACCCCTTTAAAGTAACCCTCAAAGCCAGTGCCTTCCTGTTCATCCATTAGAAATGTGGGAATCTGTTCAACATAGGGAAAGAAGGGTGAGTCACTGGCTCGCTTAGGTCTTTAGAATGCATTTTTGACCATTTGAAGGTGAAGTTTGCACGCGCGTCTAGCTCTTGTTTATTGGTGTGTGTCACTGGTGAGCGCCCATACACTTACGCCAAATGAAAACTACTACGTCTGCCCTTAAGGTGGCATAAGGACCAGGATGAGAAACGCTGGAAAAAAGCTGCCATTTACAACGATCATAAATGTCTGAAATTAAATGCTACTTTAAGTCATCTTCAATTATGCACAAAGTACTAAACGTTTTGTTCCATGACCCATGTCCTGAGGGCGAATTGTAAATTATTAATGTGAACTTAGGGGAATCACAAGCAATGTTAATTTTTCTGCATTTCATTAAGTTAACACTGCATTACTTAACATTCTGCACCATAAATACAGCTCTGTGATTGACCTAATAACAAGACCCCAACAGGAAAATGCGTAAGTTCACAAAATTCCGCGCGAGTGTTTCCTGGATCGACGTCGAACTTTTTGTGGACGCCGTCTGTGGTGGGAATGACTCTCATCACTGCTGCTGCAAATGTCGCTGCTTGAAGTATTGTGGTGTGAAAAATGATGCTGACTTCGCTTTAATGATCGGCGTCTGGACTTGAACGGATCGTGTGAGGAATATTTTGGCACTTTAACTTTGCACAACTTTCCATTTGATGCCCCAGAAGGTTCTATAAGTGAATTAAAAGTGTACAAAACTATTCGTTTACAAAAGAGAAAAAATACATTAAAAGGGATTAAAAGTTAAAATTTATCCCAAAATATCAAACTTACTTGTGTAGCGTTTTTTTTTTTTTTTTTATAAATTGTGGGTTTAGACTTTAGACGGCATAATTTCAGTTTAAATTTAATTTCACATATGTGATATGCATTCGCTTTAACGAGCTTTTAAAGCACTTAAAAGTCGATATATCCATTAATTTCAGCCTGATTGCCCTGCAACACTTGTTCACACGGATGAAGTAGAAGCTCGTTTTCCAATTTGTACCAAAGCTACCAAAATTAGTACCAGCATAAAGCTAAAACTCGTTACAAAATATCCGTACAACTTACGTTCAACAGGTACAATGACGCTTTTAACTGTTGGTTCGAACTCAGAACTCGTTGATTCACATGAACTTGACACTGTACTTCTATAAACACAAAAGGTATGTATAAAAATACACCAGTTCATTAGGCATTGCACCCAACAAATATATTTTCGGGTAGGTGTCAACAGAGAATTGCAAATTGGACTTCACACAACCCTAAGTTTCGTGTTTTTTTTACTTTTTAAATTTATTAAACATTCATAATCTTGTATGTTTGATTTTACATTTGTTGAATATGTTAGGTTAAGGAACTCTTTGTATATGTAGTCTTTCAAAAAAAATAAAGTGACTATGTTTATTTTAAATAATCAACAGTGATCAAAATGTAGCAAATCAATACAAAAAGTGAGAAGTGACTTCTGGTAACTGGCCACCTGTATCACACATAAATGTCAAATATCGAAAAAATATAATCACAAATTTTAAATATTTTTGAAAACAGACTTAAACCAGTAAGTGATTTTATGAACAACAAAAACACTATAATATACTTACTGATGAGGTAGTGATGTTGTGGGATTGGATAATCCACTAGGTCCTGGTTCATCTTCATCATTGGAACTTATAGTAACATATGCATCTGGTGTACGTTGGCTGGGTGGTTTTTCATAACTGCAAAGAAAACCAAATTCAAGTCATGCCAGTGAACTCAATTATGACACTCCGAAGTCACTTTCACAATGCGTACGTTTTTGTAAACTTGTGATATTTTGCAGGCAACGTGGCTCCGATTTTATAAGTACAACAATTAGTTACATTCGGATGTTTCGTATTGACGAAAATGAAAGTTTAGGCATCAATTTTGTATCGCCGGCGAAATAAACTCAACTCGACTCAATTCTATGCAATCAAAAGGTTCGGCTTCGGCCGAATTTTCCAAAAAAAATCGAGCCGAAACCGAAACATTAGAAAACAGCGTATTCGGACGAAATGTTTCGGTCAACTGAAACTTCGGTGCATTACTAGTTTTATATGGGATGGCTGAACATAATAGTATTGTAATGCTTCGAAGTAAGCTGCAGACATGCAGTTTGTTTTGACCTACAAGGTCTCATCAATGCTGCAGTTTACTTATTAGTTATAGGCTTGATGCTTTTAAATACATATAACGATACTAAGTCAACATCTCTTTGGTTCCCAAGCAGTTGTTTGGGCATTGTGCACCAGTTTCCTCTGTGGTTTATTTCCAGTTGTGGCATCAAACAGAAGTGGTAAGGCATTTGGCATTTTCAGCCTGTTCCCAACAAACTGGAGTGCTGTTGGATGGCTTTACTAGCCAATGCAACCCATGTCTTGTCACCAGCTTCGCTAATGAGACTTTGTAGGTCTGCAGCTTTCATTTATTGGCTTGATGCTTTCATAATGCTTCAAAATCAGGCCACTAGGTGCACTGATTTATTGATTGGCAAAAAAACGTATGTACACACAATTGGCTTTTCTTTTGAACAAAAACATAATTGAATAAATTTATGGACATCTTAACTTGATTTTATTGATGAAACATCACAATGTTCTTTTGTGACTTCTTTCACTTGCCAATTGATAAAAATTATATTTCTCAAGGTCTTAGCAGGCTAAATGAGAAGCCCTCTTCGGACATAGGTGGCCTATGCATGCATTTAAACGACACTGAATCTCTACCATGCACTTTGAAAGTCAACAACAACTTTAAAACCAGTTTAGCATGTGTTTTTTTATTTGGGCATGCATGTCTTGGTGCCCTTTCACAATGCCTAAGAGATCTTAAATGACTCAATTGTTTTAAATAAACCAGGGGTGCAAAACTTTTTTCGGAGTTTGGTAGCGCGCCATAATTTTTGTAGGGCCTTATATAACATACATATAGGCTATGTCCTACATACATATACATACATATAGGCTATATTAACAATATTGTTAGGTTGTGTGCTGGCTGTATATTTAGCATTGTTTGCACACAAATATTAAAGGTTAAATCAACTCACAGCCACCAGCACATATATTTAAATGTAAATTTTTCCGGTAGGACCAGTTCATCTTGAAGGCCGCACGTTTTGCACCCCTGTGCTTGCATGGCATCAGGGCAAAGCAACCTGTTGGCAAAAGTTTTTTTTCCAGAAATTTCAAACGAATTCCGTGGGTTCGAATCCCACAGTGCCTTGCTATGTGGGAATGTTTGCTGATCGACTGAATCGGTATGCTGCCTTCAACATGCCTGCCATAAACTATTACACACCAAAGCGTTAGCGTAGACAAAAATTTTCTCTATACACAAGTTCATTGCGAGTCTGTGTTTTCCGACGCACCATACGAGGATTGGAAAAAATGACTTTAGCTTGTTTGTTGTGGTGTACGCGTTGAGTTCTGTTAACTTAGCATTTACTGAAAAAACACAAGTGTAAGTTAAACAAACGTATAAACGGACAGGCGAACCATTGTAGCTTGATACGGGAAAGGTACTTTTCACAGGTTGCCGAAAAATTGCGCTGTGGGCCACGAATCCGTAAGATATGTATGTGCGGCGTGTGTAACGTTTTGTTGAGTGGATGCGCGTTGCAAATCATTTTAAAAACACGTGACCGATTGCACCATCCCCACGGCGCTTAGCATGAGTGACGTCACATGAGGTGTGGGAATGGATTTTATTCTGAGAGAGTAAATATTCTCGGTTATGAAAGAGAGTATATCGCGCTTATAAAAGAAAGGAAGTAAGTCACTTCTAATTACGACGGTCACTGTTAAGCTATGTCAATTGATGATTGCAGAATCAGCACTTTGTGCAGCAGTTTGCATAGCATCGCGACAGTGCCTGCAAAGCGTGGCAAATTTAAAAGTTACGACCAACCTATTGTGGTAGCGGGCTGATCCACGCGTGTTTTTATGGAAAAGGCAATATTGGTTGATCGTTGTCGGAAACTTATTTTTTCTCAAGTGGAGCCATTTCAGTGTTTTAACACTATCTGAGTAAATTAGTTCAAAAAATATATACCACCTCCAATTGTAGGTGGCAAGAAATTACAGTCGCACACGCCGATTTTATAGTCGCGCGGCGCGACCGCGCTACCGCATTTTTGCACCCCTGAAATAAACATATTAAATGTTTGGCTAAACCTAAATTAAACAATACATTAACAATACTAGAATGTGTACATAAAATACCTGATAAACATGACATCATCAGACGATTCTCCATTAGCAGGTTCAACAGATATGTTTTGCTGGCAATTTGTGTCTGATGAAGATGAAATTTCTATGACCTCTTTAGGGGCAGATATTCTAGGCTCTTTTCTTATTCTGGGTCTCCTTCAAAAGGAAACAGGATTTCACATTTAGTTTAAAAGACATCATTTCATTTGAATAATGTGGGATCAGCAAGGCAATCAGTACAGTTAAATAATCACTTTAAAAAAACATACCAAATAAACACAAATTTTCTTTTTTAAAGCAGTGTTTTAGTCATTTAAACAAACCTTTTTTTCTTGGGCTTGTATGATCTGTGAGTTGCCAGTGGTGGATCAATTGGTAATCTTAAAATAAATATCATTGTCTGCTAAGCTTTAACAGGAAACAGGTCCACATCAAAAACTTACAATGCATCATTCCAAACAAATGGATTCCGATGTTCACGTTGCTGTCGAACTACCCCTTTCAAAAACAGGTAAAAAGTTTGATTCTACGCACAATAAAAGTAGAACAATCTTTTTTCTTACTTTGTGATGGTTCAGATTCATCTGAGGCAGAGTAACGGACATTTCTGAATAAATTTTAAAAAATGGTATTCACAATAACTTTTTAAATAAACAATGACTGGTCATTTTAATAAATGATTGCCAATTGAAATGTGTTAGAACTTACAGCTAGGAAGAGCAGACTTACTGGTCATATGATGAAATGTCATGAGGTGAGCGAGCAAAAGATAAGAACTCATTAATGAACTGATCTGTTAAGTGTTGTAGATATGGTTGAATTTCATCATAAAACTCCTCTGAAGTTATGCCACAAGTGGTGACACATGAAATAATAAGATCACGAATTCGGTTAACAATGAACCTGCAGATAAATAAGTTGATTTCATAATTTGAAAACAAGTTATGATGAGCAGCTTTCATTGATTACAAAAAACAACATATAAAACACTGTTTCTAGAGCATTTACAATTACAATATTTTACTTGGTTAAATCCAAAACAAAATTAGTTCACATATTGCAAAACAAGTACATACATGTTGACACATGTCAATCTTTGTTTATAAATATACTTTCTGGTTTTAGCTTTGGCTGTGAATTTCTGGATGATGAAATCCTTATTATTATTGCGAAAAAGCGATTTAAAAGCCAGTTTTTATTTCCCATGTGATGATCTTTTATGTCATGTTAGACACATTTTACCTAATTTCCTTTATAATTGTTGTTAAGTTAATTTTTAAGGTCCTGGTTACATGCTACGCATTTATTCATAAGATATTTAAAAGCTTAGTCATACTCATACATATTATTGGCACCAAACAGAACAATCAGTTCTCTTCGAAGCCATGGAATGAGACGATGCAGTTGTGGGCGATTCCGTCGATAAAACTTGGATGAAATGTCACGAGTCTGTTTGTTGTTGTTTACATTTGAAATCTAAATCAAATACATAAATGTCACAACCACCATTTTATTAATTTCTTATAACATTAATCCCTTGTTTAAAGTACACACCCTATATTGTTGTTAAAATATCTCCCACTCACCCTTTGACCATTTCTCCCCACTCACCCTTTGACCATTCCTATAATACCAACGCCGTTGGCGAATTACATCCACATCAGTAGATGCAATGAGAGCAGCGCGGTTGTTCTCTTGTCTTGCACGTACATGTTGTCGAAACTCATTGAAACTATTTGCTATCATCATTTCAGTCACAGATGCAGTAAACCTAAGTAAGCATTAGATGTAGTTTGCAAATTACATGGAAAACTTCCAATACAAAGTTACCAACCTTTGATGCAAAGTTTCAACAAACTGTTGCCTTGTTTCAGGAACATCAAATTGATCATAATTGTCATTATCTTTTATGTTATAAATGATTGATCGGAATGGTGTCTTGCACAGGGGACATTCAGCCTTAAAAAGAACTCGGATTAAGAAAAAAGGTTGTTATTGAAAAATCAAATAAAACAAATGGCCCTACCTTAACTTTTGACCACTCTTTTAAGCAACTGAAGCAAAATGCATGAAAACATGCATTTGTCAATGCCTTATTGTCTGGAGGAGCAAGACATATGGGACACCTAAATAATAAATATATATACATCACATTAGGGGCCGTTAATTTTTTTTTTTTTTTTTTTTTATTGTTTGCACGTCTTGGTTTTTGAAATGAACTTTGATCATGGTTCCAACATGGCAACCCAAATCAAAAATGTAAATGGGCACAAAAGATAATGATTAGAAGTCAAATGATGGTTTGTTTTAGTAATTTGGTGGCACATGTTCAGCTTTTAAATAAAGACTGTCTTAAACTAACTTGCTTTGCTCCGGGTTCATATGCTATTTAAACATAAAAAATAAAAACTATGCAATAATGAGGTTATTTGTAATATTTCTAAATGAACAGAAAAAATTACTTATTCAAACAAGGATAAAAATTGATAGTATTTTGACATTGACAAAAGGTTTTTCGAAGCTACAATACAGCATGCTTTTAACAACCACACCACCAATAAATGTATGGTCCTCATTCAACGTGGAAACAACAACATCCATATAGGAAGTGTTAAACTTATTTAACCATTATTATTACTGTGGGAAATATTGACTTAACAAGTTACAAAAACTGTTCACACCATATTTGGTAAAATAGATTATGCAAGTTTTTTTTGCCAAATTATAGCCCTTGGTTTTCAATTTAAAATCCCTATACACTAACTTTTATTATGCCAATGTCACATATTCTGGAAGGTTTCATGTTTATGTGTAACACTTTGTTTATTTTTGGGGAGAATTAAAACAAAATTTTTACTAGAATAATAATTTCGCAACTTTCAGCTTGCGGAAAGCAAGTGATAGCAGCCAAGAGTGGACAATCGAAGTGCCTTTGGTGCAAAATGTCGGCACGCAAACCAAAAAATTGGCATGTAAAATATGTATTTTTTAATTCATGCATGCAGCTGCCATATTCTGCATACTGGCCAGATTGGAAAGAATGGCCTGTGCGGGGGATGTATCCTCTGCCGGGTAGGCAAGTTATATAAAAAATGTTTTCTGTCTGAACTATCCACAAAGAAAGAAATTCAATTGCAAAAATTGTTGAATCGTTGTGAAAATTTGTGCAGTTCACTAGAGCATCTGCGTGTGCAATAGAGTAAAACTGAAGATTCATAGTGTTTATTTTTGTTGTTCTTTTTGTTAGATAGTCTTTTTAGGTGTTACATACAGTGAAACAAGTTGCGTTAATCAGTAAATCCACCTGTCAATCAAAAATCATTTAATCCACGCAGAAAATTGTAATTCCGCGCAAATGTTTTGACAAAAAAAATATCCTCCGCACAAAAAAAAACTTTCCAATCTGGCATACTGGCAGGTGGCAGAGTCATATGCATTAAATCTGATTCTATTTTAGACCCAAAATACATTCACACATTTTTTACAGGAATGCACAGCACACTCTTAACAAACCTGTCTGAGTCAGAAGTGTCACTTGACAATTTTTCAGGTGTCTTTTCGTTGTTGTTAGCTTTGGGCCCTGATCCAGGTGACTTTGTACTTTCCATTTTGATAATTGAAGTTAATCTGTGCTACATATTTACCTAAAGTGTTTCCTGTTCTATACAAACTTTAGGTGTTTAATAAGTATCTATTGTGCCAGTGTCAACTGTTTATAAACTGAGAGCTACAACATGATCCAGACTATTGTATTGTTATGCAAGTGCGTTACAAAGTTGTTTCGCTATTTTTAGACAAAGTTGTCATCAGTCAATATTTATTTACAGTCAAAATTTAATCAAACGAATCCAAATTTTAGATTTTAGTTCGCAACAGTTAATATTTCAATTTTTGCTGTAGATAACAACAAGACAATAACATGTTCAATATCCCTGAACTGTACTACAAAGTTTTCGTTCATTGTACGTTTAATTCTAATCGAGTTTTGCAATATATTTTTGATAACTTATTTTACAAATTACATGTGAACAAGTTGTGTGCGGTGCGTTAAATAATTTTGCGATAATATTATAAAAAAAATCATTAACCGTAAATTCGTCAAAAGCAATATTACTTTTTTTAACATTTACAATTTGAGGTATTTCCGGATGCGTTAAAGTATGTGTTTTTTTCGCGGGAAAATGAGTTGAGGTGATTGGTACCTGTTAAACATTCACAACATTTGTGTGTTGCTCACAATTGTGCCTTATGCCTTTCGAATTATGATTTATGACTAATAAACAACAGCGTGTAGAGGATGTATTCCTATTTTTTCTGCATTTGAAGGTCAGATGTTGCATTTTTTTCTGTAATCCATTAAAAATCAATAAACAAGCAAAAATATATACTTGTGGTTGTGACTTGTGAGTCTTGTGACATGGTTACATGATATGATAATAATTCTATGCGATCATGAAAGATCTACACTTTATTATCGTTTAAAATGTCTATTTTTTTAATCTTATTACGTTCAAATAAAAAAATGCAACTGTTTTTCAGATTTTTCTTTATTAAGCACTGTTAGATTTTAATAAGGTTTGTTTGAATTCCAACTCACAAAATGTGGATCCATGTTCGAACAATGGATGGTAAAAGAAGTGAACAGATTGATGGAATATCCAAACTTACAAAAATTGAGGATATAAGGGAAATTGTGGAAGATAAATTTGGTGTTATTCAGAAAGCACAAAGGTTATTTTTTCGAGGAAAACAGGTAAACTGGGCAAAAGCTTCCATGTTTGATTGCACTCAGTCGAATATTATGCCCAACTTACATTTCCTCTTTAGTTGGAGAATGGATACAAGTTATTTGACTATGATGTGTGTCTAAATGACATAATTCAACTTGTTGAGAGGAAGCCAATCTTAGCAGAGGTAACGCACATTTTCTGTCATTAGTGCTAAGATGAGTTTAGTTCGCTCGATGATAAAAACATAGCAACATATTTGCAATAAAACAATCACCAAGCCAGAAACAGCTTCAGAACATATTAAACATGGTATCTGCCAGTATAAAAGCAGTGGTGTATTAACAGAACTGGACCAAAAAATTATTGAGCATGCTGTTTAAAATTACTGTCTTCATTAGCTTGGGGCAATAGTTCGTTCATGTTTGGTCCAAAAGGATGTATAATGCAACCTTGACATCTGAACCACAATAGTACAACAATAAGAATTTAAGCTCTAATTTCTGGCTTGGTGAATATTTTGACATGTTTTAACAAGCAAAACAACATATCTCAGTTGCAAACTTGCCTTATGTGTTTTTAAACTATGTTACATTTCATGTTTCAAATTAAAATATCCGAATCTTTTTTTACCATGAGACATGAATGTATTTTTTAGATATACAACTGATTGTTTTATTGTTAAGGTGCCAGAAAATTCTAGTGAAAAGACTGGCCAAACACTATCTGATACAGATAGCGGTATCGAATCCATAGACCCAAATCTGAAGGCAAATAATTCAAACAAGGTAAAATTGCAACCATTGTATTAAGGTTTGCTGTTGTTTACTTTGCTTTAAATAATAATGAATACTTGGTAATATTATTGTTTCTTAAAATTTGTATTTGGTGATAGCATAGTATTCTAATATTTATAAAAATGATAAAAAGCACTTCGAAACCTAATTAAGTATCACATCAACATCAACATACCTTTTTTCAGCCAAACGCTGAGGAAAGCAGTTCCAATTTGTGTTCATTGTACAAGGTATTATGCTTTTAAATCCATGTAAAACACTTTGAACATGAACTTTGGTAAATTCCCCAAAATTTATTACCGTATATACTCGCCGATAGGTCGTGCCACCGTATAGGGGAATAGTTTTGTGTTAAAAAAGTGTAATTTAGAGTTGACTCGCACATAAGTCGCACTGAAAATCTAGGGATTTAAAAGGCCCTTTCCCTAGCTTTTTTGCATTAATAACTGGTGCAATTGGTTGTTTTTTAGCATTGAATTACATTGCATTAAAACCGCAATACTATGTTTTCTCAACAAAACGGGAAAATCCAACGCACGCTGAGTCGTCGCATGTGCATGTGCGCTCATGAAACTGTCTCGCATTGGTATGTGCGTGCACGAGCGCATGCACCCGTATTCGATAGCACATTCCCACTACAATTCGCGTCTATAATGTGCACCCTTAATTTTTTATTGAAAATTAGTATAAAATTTTGCGCGTTAGACTCAAATACTATATACGGATCTGTTCATAAGTTTAATGGTGAAAATAACGGCCCAAATAGATAAAGCATGTCGCTTTTTACGTCTATTTGGGCCGTTATTTTCACCATTAGACTCAAATAAATATGTTATATCCACCCAATAAGCCGGAAAATACGGTACTTGCAATAGCCGAAAACTTTTAATTTTGTTACGACTTGGTGGCGATTTGCACTTATGTCGAGCGGATAGGTCGCACCTATATTTTTTTTTAAAGTATAAGGAAAAAAGTTGCGACCTATCCGCGAGTATATATGGTATAAACTAAAATTACTATTGTGTCTAAAAAATGTTACAACCAAAAATAATGGGACATACACTGACTGAAAGTGTAAAAAGTTATGATAGTGTCTGATTTCATTGTCTACATATGAATGCAAATATTTAAAATGATGTTGCCAAAATTTTTATTAGATCAATGATCTTGTTGATGCACAAGATACTGATACCGGGGCATGGTTTGAAGCAAAAATAAAAACCATTCAACAAAAGAAAGCATCAGCAATTGATTCATCCAACAAAGAAAATACTGAAATCAATGACATGACTATTTTATATTGTGTTCAATTTGATGAGTATGTGAACTTTTTTACAAGTTTAGCATCTGTGTATGACACATTATTGTTGAGATTTTACACAAGTAAACATAATTTATTTACAAGTAATTTTGCAGTTATGAAGATGAAGAGAGACAACTTGAAATCAATCAAATTCGCCCCCGTGCCAGAAAGTTATTGGAATGGAATGATATTAACATTGAAGACAAAGTGATGGTGAATTACAACATGGACAAACATAATCAGCGAGGATTTTGGTATGATGGAATAGTTCTTCAAAAGGTAAGTGAGCCAAAATGTTTGGTTGACCTTCATGACTTCATGACTAATGATAAAAATGTTTGCAGAAAATTCGAAGAAACAAAAGCAAAGAACTTGTTGTTCGCTTGTTGTTGGGGTATGTGATTTTCAGAGAAAGCCAGTAGTTTATTTTTAGCTGTTAAATTGCGTAAACCAACTTACTAATAACTAATCATAAAAAACATCAAATCCAAAGTTTGATTTTATGATAAAGGAACCAGTGTTTTTTTGACAAACAAGTAAACAGATGGTCGGATAATGAACAATTTTAAAGTTGTCTTCAAAATGTTAAAAGCAGCATTTTAAATCCCTAATTATAATAAACCTTTCTTGAACTGGGTTATTGTCTAACTCGGAAAAAACTCGAGGTATGAATGATCTGTAATGTTTTTTAACCCACTTCGTTTAATTTGCATTTTGCAACAGCAATTTCGTGCATAAAACCATTTAGCTGTTACATACTGATTTTTAACAGCTGCTTACAGTTGACTATTTGTTACACTGCTCTACTGCTTACAACACTGACTGCTTAACATCATAATCGCATCTTTGTTCAAGTCACGTTGGTTTTGAAATGTGTTTTCAGCCAAACACAATTGCATTTGTAGTCACACCATTGATCGAACAGACATCGGTTGAAACGTAACAATTGTAAATGTTTCAAAATAAATGGGCATTTTTAATGCAACATGAACATGATGACGAACGTTATAGTATTTGGCGCAATAAGAGTTAATAAATTGACGATTCCTAAGCCAAATTTACTGTCAGCTTGCAAAGCTCTGCAATGGCCTAAACTTGACCCAAGGCAATAGGAAAATCACCACCTTCAACAAAAGTTCTTTTTGTTAGGCGTTTATAGAGTAATATTCAATTACTCTTCAGGACTTTATAAATTGTTTTCTCATTTCACATTGTGTGAAATTAATTAAAGAAACAAAAAGCAAGTGGTGAATGTGTTAAATTGTTGTTCTAGACCTGGAAAGGAATTGGAACCGTGCACTATTGTGTTTGTAGAAGAGATATTTGTGATTGAAAAACCTGGGTTTGAAAGTGGTCCCGTTCTACCAGATGTGAAACGTAACAGCACCATTTTTTCATAATTTTTTTTGTGGGCAAGTATCAATTCTGTTTGTGCAGGAAAAACTGAGAAGGAGCCTGATTGTGGTCATTGCAATGATAATCCTCGCCGGAAATGTAAAGAATGTGGTTGCAATGTGTGTGGTGAGAAAAAGGACTTTGATAAAACACTTCTCTGTGATGAATGCAACTTGCCCTTCCACACATTCTGTCTTGACCCACCTCTGGACAGTTTGCCTGAAGAAGATGACTGGTAAATATAATTTCTAAACAATAGTACATTACGTTGTTCAAACACGGATTAGTATTTGGTATTTTGAGTAGATTTGGGGATATTATGCCCCAAATACTTTTCGGCAGGGATTCTTCTTGTGGTTTCTTTTCCTGTCAAAACCCACCCTCTGTGGTTAGATTATAGGGCCCCCTCGACTGGTTCCCCCAACGTCCCACCCCCAGTCGGGTTTACCCACAATGTGCCAACCTCACTTTTTTGTGAGCCCCAGACACTTAACGCCTTGTAATGACGGTGTAGCTGCAGCGCGTTTTGGCTCTCATCCACCAATTGTGCCCGACACTTTTATGCGCTCAATAAAATTTTAAAGTTGCGCAGCTATTTCCGGCTTGGTGATTGTTTTAGTGCAATTGTGTCGCTATGTTGTCTTTCACCAAGCGAAATAAACTCAACTCAATATATGGACTTAAAATGCTTAGTTGTCAGGCGTTTTAGAAAATTATCCTGCCTTCATCAAGGATAAGTTACATAAAGCATAAAACTTGCCAGACCTTAAATCATCTAACTTTTGTTTGTACATGTACATGTTTTCAGTATTTGCTGATGAATATTACAGCCCAAACAAACATGAAAAGTGACATGCTTTATTATTCAAACGTTTCAGCAATTACTCATGTTTTTAGTATTAAATCATTAACCTTTTTACTGATGCAAAAATTATGAAACCTTTACAGGTTTTGTCCCTTGTGCAGACATGACAACAGTAAAATAATTGAGGCAGGAGAAAGATTAAAAGAAAACAAAAAGAAATCTAAAATGAAGTCATCAACTTCTGAAACACAAAGAGATTGGGGAAAGGTATTGCTTTCTGGTTCAAAAACATGACATCCTTGTAGCAATGGTCACCACTATTAGACCTATTTTCTCTCTATATGGTGTACAAATGAAAGCTGTAGTCAGGTTGTTGCATATTAAGTAGGTACACGAATAATTCACATGGTTTTTGCTTGTCCTACATTAAGAACAGAATAATACTGAAGAAAATATCACATTGCAGGGAATGGCTTGCGTGGGAAGATCAAAAATCTGTACCATTGTTCCTTCAAATCATGTTGGTCCCATTCCTGGTGTTCCAGTGGGAACTCTGTGGAAATTTCGTGTACAGGTATCAGTACATCTTAACACATAATATTTAGAAACTTATTGTAAGTGAATGTAGGTTAGTGAAGCTGGTGTTCATCGCCCTCATGTGTCTGGAATTCATGGCAAAGAAAGTGAGGGTGCATTTTCCATTGTACTCGCTGGTGGTTATGAAGATGATGAGGATAATGGAGATGAGTTCACATACACAGGTAGCGGAGGGCGTGATTTGTCAGGCAACAAACGAACAGCTGAACAGTCATGTGACCAGGTCCTTACAAAAAGCAACATGTAGGTGCATTTTAATGCATATTTTATGGCAATACATTACTCAGTTATGTTATTTTGCCTTTCAAATGTGTGCAGGGCAATTGCTCGAACATGCCATGTGAAAGTGGATGCTAAAAATGGGGCAGAATCAAGTGATTGGAAAAAGTCTAGACCAATTCGAGTTGTTCGCAATTACAAGGGTGCAAAACATAGCGAGTATGCACCAGAGGAAGGAAATCGGTATGATGGTCTTTACAAAGTAAGATGTGTATTAGAGTTTTATTTCTACACGTTTTCTATGTTTTGTCTTTAGTACAAATCACATGTAAGTTGTTTTGCTAAAGGTTGTCAAATATTGGCCAGATAAGGGCAAGTCTGGTTTTATTGTGTGGAGATATTTGTTTCGGCGAGATGATCCAGAACCTTCTCCTTGGACAAAAAGTGGAAAGAAAAGATCAAAAACTCTTGGAATAACCATGCAGGTGTCTACCCTGTGTGAAAATTTAAATGGCCCTGTTTGACATCTGTCTTGAATTCAATCCGTTTTGGGGGGCAATTCCTGTATTTTTTTCATTGAATATTATTTTGTATATTTTATGCTAGCACAGGCCTTTATTAGCTTTTTTTGGTTTGTGCCACGTTTTTGCCATCTTCCTTTGACCCACAAGAAAAACTAACCTTTTTGGCTGTTCGTCGTTATACACGCCGCTTTTATTGGTAATCAGACACTTTCAAAAAGGGCCTCCTATTCGACGGAGGTTTTTTGTTAGCAGCATGAGGCGCGGAAGGCATTGACTACAAGTCGATACCTACTTGTTGTACAACGTGTTTGTGATGGTTTTAAAAATTTTGTGGTAACACGCAAAACCTGATCAGATTTTTCTTTCATAGTGTGCGTTAAGGATCCTGAGCGTTTGCGGAATTAGGGTCGGTATCTCTGTGGCTGTAGGTTTTGTTTGCCATTGCTAATATCGCCCAAAACTGCTAGATTAAATTGACTGTCAATATAATTCCGCAACATGGCTACCTCCCGAAAATATCCTGTTTATATTTTTCTTAGTATCCCGATGGTTATCTGGAAAATCAAGCCCAGAAAAATGCAAATGAAGATTCTTCTACAAAACGAAAACGCAGTGGTCAGTAAAATTTGGAAATTAATGTTTGGGTGTACTGCAATTCATTGTTTTGTTTTTTGTAGACGTTGAAAGCCCCAAAAAATCATCAAAGAAAGCGAAAATAATGTCATATCAGATCGACGGCAATATTAAAAAGTTGATAATGAAGGACATTAAAAACAAGTTGTTGTGGGAAGAGGGGTTACAGAGTGCCAAAGATGGCCAACAGGTGTGTAAAACCGGGTAATATTTTGTGTTTTCTTTCTGGTCTCTACTACATATTCATTTTGTCTTAGAAATTTTTTGAGAAGCTTCAGGACTTGTTTGCATGTGTGTGCTGCCAGGATCTTGTGTTTCAACCAATCACCACAACATGCAACCACAATATGTGCAAGGTAATTAAGGCTTTTTTCGTACAGTGATATTCCATGTTGGCTCATCTGTAGGTGGAATGTTAAAATTTACCATCAAATCGATTATTTCTTTGAATTGGGTTCTGGTAACAACAAACATGCTAAATCATTATGACGGCGCAAGGAAGTTGTCTGATATTTACCTGGTACTCCTGGATTATTGCACTTCAAATTTTTAAAAATTTGGCAAAAACATGTGGGTTTAGTCCAGAGTTGTTCATGTCCATCTTCTGTAGTATAAACTCAAAAATATAAACTCAACAAAACTCAAGTCTTTCGTCTAAATCTATCCATTGTTCACTGTTATATTAAAGTGCTGTTTATCAAATGCGCTTTTTGTTTTTCAAAATGCTGGTTAACCATGTTTGTTTTGATAATTTGCACTAAGATTCTAAATTCCAAGCAGTTTATCTGCAACTTTCGTGCCCGAAGTAAAAGGCGTTGGTCGAGGTGACTACTACGTAAATCGGTGCCGTAAACAGCTGGCAAATACCTCATATGATAATCTGTCGTTTCAGCAGCTTGTGAATGCCTCAAATCGTGGTTGGCGATATCCATTGCTACAGAACTATTTTTATTGTGTTTTCTATTATTTGACGTTATTGTAGAGTTGCATTGTCAAAGTCACAATTATTTTTCTCTAGTTGTAAAATTAAAACGCACTTTTTGTTTATAGGGTTGTCTGCAGCGTTCCTTCAAGGCAGAAGTTTATTCGTGTCCTGTTTGTCGTTTTGAATTGGGATCCGGCTACAGTCTGGATGTAAATGATGGTCTGAGAGAAATTCTTGTGCACCTTCTTCCTGGATATGAAAACGGACGTTGAATTTAAGCTCGTCGTATCAACTCTGCTTATTAATAATGCCGGCCTGCTGCCTTTTTACTGCTTTGTATACTTTTTGTTGGTGTTGCTTTTGTTTTTGTGCTTGATCGCGTTTCCAACTAAAATCCAAACTCCAGTATTTTCCAACTCGAACCTGAACTTGTCAAAATAACTTCATCCATCTTTGAACAATTTTTTATACCTCAGTCTGTAAACGTTTTCCAACTCTTTTTTAAAAGTAATTGCCGCGTTTAACTACTGACATGTACAAATAAAGTGTGTCGCTACTTACTGTTCAAGTATATTGGCTCCTAGATGACTCCCATATAGTCGATTTAGCGTATATTTAGAGTCTAAATATTTTAGACAATATATTATTTGCCTTAAAAGACCGGAACATGTCAGCCCGTTTAAAAGCGCAGATGTTAATTGCAACCATTTTTCAAGTAGTACATGACCAGGCAACAGAGCTTCTGTCGAATATTTGTACAATGTGCGCACATTTTTGATTAGGGGTACCATCGACCAGTTGCGTTTATTTCATTGCCAAAAAAGCTGAATTAGTTTTACAAAAGGTGATGAATGGCATGAGTATTCGCGATATGAACGTATAACAGATGTTCTATTGGTGATTCCAGTTGTCGATATACAATCTTTCTAAATGTTAATATTGTGTTATACCTACAGTGCGTCATTCCCATGATAATGAAACGTCACCAAGACTGCCACAAGAGCAAAATACTGGTAGTTACAACTTAGTCTAACCGCCAATAACCATATATTAGAATGCAAAGTTCTTTTTTTACGGAGTTCGACCCGGGAAGCTCCTGGGGACCAATCTGAATCAGATTTGTTATGTTTTGCAATTATGTAACGACAAAAACTCCTAGACATATACATTTGCTCAACTTCACAATTTCTATGTTGAGCCGGGTATTTTAGACTGGGTTCGGATGTGATTCGGTCCTTTTGGCGCCCAACCGGCTTAGATTCTATTTCCATGGCCATCGATCTGATTGGAGTTATGACAATTTGTGGTTCGATTGGGACCAACGTATAGAATAGGTACGTTGTTGGATATATTTCATTTGTTATTTGGTGCAGTGTTTCTGAACCCGTTTTCTGGTGTAATCGAGTATCAATATACCCATAGCGTGTAACGCGTTTGCTTACCAGTTCCTGGTAACTAGCCTTACATTATCGGACCAAAGCGTAAATTTTATGCCTTGTTTATCTACGATCGGACAGAAAAACTAGTAAAAACGATATTATCAGCGGCCTATGGGAAACGGATAACTTTTGGGCCTGTCTTTAGCAATCTGTTGAACCACCAACTAAGAATGTATCAACGCCATGAAAGATTGCTTGTTACCGTCGGTATAACTAACTTACCGACAAGTCGTACTTCTTCCCGACGAAAAGCGTTCCCGATGCACTTTGTACACAGAAGTTTCTGGTATAGAAGAAACCTATACTGCCAATATCGGCCACTGTCTTTGTGAAAAAGCATTCATTAAAGTAATGCGGGGGTCGGCCATCTCTGACACTCGTGCCAATGATTTTAAAAGTACGTCAACCTATTTGCTAATTCATGTTCAGGTACTTTTTAAAATTTAACCTAATACATTGCTGGTTTTTAGTTTGTTATGATACATGTCTTAAAAATCAAGCAACACGAACGATTCTGTTTCCTTTTTTATTTTTAGTTTAATCAGCTGGCACGTATGAAATAAACCAATATTGCGTACAAAAATGTTGTCACGCCAAATCATTGTTATTTTAAATAACGGATAATTTGGCACGCGGCGTTTGAAAGGCTGACCCCTGAATTAGTGCAGGAAAACGAAATGGACAATATTGACATTTGATGATAATCTCCACCCGACAATTACTCAAGGACTATGTGCTGTTTGATCCTGGCGAATGGTCACGAACGAAGACCTACGCGAGTTCGTGTCAAGTGTTGTAATTACTCAGTCAGTTATAAAGTCAAAGTTTTCAAATGGTTTGACTTCCTCGCAACAATAAAATTTAGGGAATAAAAAGCAACCATACAACTTAAGGAACAAAGGGTGGTTTTGTACATTTAATCTTCGAGGGCTTGATTTTCTCCTAAATCTATATTTTTTCGTGGGTTTTGTGCTAAATGCCAACGACGATAACTTGGTGAAAAATTTAGTAAGGGTGTTTGATTGCACCAAATTTGCCACAATACTGACTCGGCACTTGGCATTGCAGGCTAAACAGTTTGAAAAAAATCGCGGCTTAGGTCACAGAGTAAGCCACAAGGTCGTCCCGGTTAAAAATATTTGCCTGTGCGATATATCGCCAAGTGTGTCCACGGAAAAAAACCGCCGTAGTGTGTATCGTCATATGTTGTAAAATCCTACGATAGTGTGTTTGTACTGCAATGAAAATATCCACAATATTTTTCCTGGTTGTTGTTTTTTTGTGACGTAGCTTCGGCCTTTTATATCTTTGTGACGTGAAAGGCAACCGGTTTGCGTAACCTTACTCTTGTGCTTTTTACAAATTACCGGCAGTGATGGATTCAAATCAAAACATTTTTTTTGTTGTTTTTGACTGTCATGGTTGTTACGAAATTTTACCTTTGGGTCACTGAGTAGAGAAAAATTCCCGTTTCCTGAAATAGGTTTGAGGCAGTGGTAGAGAATGTGCGTCATTGAAGTTACAAATCAAATGAGAGGTCAAAGTTACATCATTCGATTTCGGCAGATGGTTAAGGAAATTGTTTTCTCAATTGTGCCTTTTAACGTATAGCGCGGCAAGAATGAAGAGCAATCTATTACTTAACAAACCGGTTTGTTGGCAAGCTAAAATGCGCCTCGCCTCGCTAAGAACTCATCTGTGGTTTGTGTCTGTGCGCATGAACCGACTCGGTTGATGCTTATCGTTCTATTGCGGTTTTACGTTGTAGGTATTCCACGCAAGGCAATTTAATTGGTTGATGTATATCACGTCATCAAACTTTCAGCGTTGTCATTCACCTACGTTGACATTTCGACGGTGACCTATTAAAGAGGCTCAGACTTGCCATCTAATCTTACACAGACGTATGCGTTTTAGTGCAACTATAAAAAAACAACCGTAATTAATTACTAGAAGCATGTATGAACGTTCTCTACTTAGAGAATCCACGTCGTTGTATTGTACTACACCTACAACTTTTTTGTTTCCACGCATTTGGCCGGGACAGTAATGGAATTGAATACCACTTGTGCATTGCTTTTGTGGCAGGCTGTCTCATGCCCTTTTTTGTCGCGTTTGAGCCGTGCTTATATATAAATTACACGTCGCCGATTACACCACACGTCTACCAGTATTTTACGATCAACTTGGACATACACTAATAAATAAAAACCAAAAAATAAAATTTCCTGCAGTCACACAGGAAAGTTGGATCTATGCAGTTTTATTGCGCAATGCATATTCTTTTGGACAGTTTATGGTTTCTGTTTGTACAATTTTACTGAATAGCCTGAAGCGATGGTGGCGATTTCTAGGCGGTGAAGCTATGTGTGCGATCAGTCTGGCGCTCGAGGCAGCCATGCACATAAGTGAAGTTCACATTCAAGTGCTATTTTGAAGGATCTAGAAATCATATTAAATCAGTTGCAAGATAAATTTTAGTATGAGACTAGAACACTAATTTTAATTGAAAATTTACAAGTACAGAAAACTGTGTTGCAGAAGTGAAAGACGGATTTTGTTCTCTGATGTTATGTTTTATGTTGGAACAGATTAACATTTTTAAGATCGTAACATATATTAAAACGTTTCAAATGTTAGTTTCACCCAATCTGATTTTTCTTCATAAATGGCTTTGTTTTTGGCAATAGTAAATGAACAGTGTAGTGTTTACGTCGTTAAAACGGCATCTAAAGCGTGCAACTTTTAAACGAGCGACATCGACGGTTTTAAAACTTCGCAAAGTGACTTCAGTTTAACGAGCCCGTGGGAGCGCTCTGTTTACATTTCATGTAAACACAAGGTGCAATAACTTTTTATAACATCACACTGACATTGTTTTGTCTTTTAGATAGATATGGGAATTCTAAAAGAATCATTATGTTGAAACCCGAAAAGGGTATTAGTTTGTTAAATTTTCTTTGGTAATCGGATGTTAGTGTTTTGGGGAGGATTTTGACAAGTTTACGTAAGTATTTGTCGACTGTTGGGTAATTTTGCGAAAGAATTTAAATTAATTATTATTTCTGCTATTAGACTTTTTTTAAACTTTCAAAAATGATCAAAAAGAGGAAAGAATCTGTGTTTCTTCTCGCAACTATTATGTTATTTATCCAATTTACGAATGGTGAGATGTATCCATTCGGACCTGCACATGGCGACACAAATGTAACATTTAATCAATGGTCCACTGGAAACAGTGAAATTATTTTATTAAATCCGATACCGTTCATGGGAGCCGGAAGCATTTCTAAAATCTGGGTAAGTTTATCTTAGTTATTCAGGCAAGCATGCGTATTTTGTTAAATCATATCAATTTGTGTGCGTAGCCTATTGTTCAGATGGATCGATAGGTTTGGGTTTTCGAATTTATTTAAAGTTGGGTTTATCAGAGTTTGTATTAAGACCATTATACTACAGTGACTGCCACAAGTTAGTTCTTATGTGGTGTAGTTTTTCTACCTTTACTACGATTCACCACATATTTTTGCGTTAAAACATGCTGTAAATTACACTTGACAAAGAAATAGTTTCATTTACCCTCTATTACTCGGGGTCATTGTCATTAAACAAGTATATTGCACCAATAACTTGTCACTGTGCGACAGCATGCATACCACCGCGTTCATTATTTCATGCTAGGCGGTAATTTAACGCTAATCGTTTTATTTATGACACTTAGTTTTGCCTTACGGCGTCTAATTTGCTGCAATAAACAAAATCACATGCACAAACATTTGTCACTAACTGTCATTGGCCTGTGAGGGCAACTAAAACGTTATCAAACAAAACCACCGATGAAATTGTGGGTTTAAATACAATCTTGTTACAAAGCATTATTTCATTGTAATAAATATGGTAACATAGTACTTAGCCGGTTTTCTGCCGTACTCTTTAAGCACGTGTTTGTTTGTTTTTAGATTAGCACCTTTGGATCAATTTCCTACAGCGCAGTTCAAGACTGGAGACTGAATTTTATCTCCAATAATATTATCGTTTCTCCATTTTTCATCCTTTCGCAAGAAGGAACGAGCGCGCAAGTTTTTTATCGACAAACGGACAGCGACGATTATTTATTTCAACAACTGTCACGTGATATAAACCTGTCCATGCAGTCGACAAATGATCAGTGGTTCCAGCCGAAGTTCGCATTAGTTGTCACTTGGTATCGACTTGCGTCTTTATCCGATTCCAGTTTGGTAAGTATAAAGCCTCAACGCTGCCTTATTTTTTCCATAAATACAGGCCACCATAATAATATATGCTGAAAATGTGTGTTGGTCATTAAAATGTGTTTAGCTTAATTCGTTTCAAATGGTGTTGACGAGCAACGGGTTGAGAACATACGCGATATTCAATTACGGTGATATTACGTGGACGAGCGCAAACGGACGTCAGGCAGCTGCTGGAATGTTCGCTATCGGAGACAAATCTGCTTCCTGTTTTCATCATTTGTTTGGCTCCGGAGACCTTGAGGTGACTTTTTAGTTTGTGTAAATGCTACTAACATCAATGTAAACTTTAAATTATTTTAAAGTGAATGGGGACACGAATGTCTATAAAAGCGGACTATTAAATAACCAATGAATTTTTAACTTGTGGTATTTAAACGCACAGCAATTTTAGAAGCAGTGTACTTAAAGGTAATTAAATGGTTGTGTGTAAACTGGTTGGTGTTGCAATATATGTCATTTACCAAACTTCCTCTAAAGGGCAACGAAACGTTTAGAAAGCTGTTGGTTGTAAACCATGACCTGTGCAGACCGTGCCATTTCTAACCATAGTTTATTGTGTGCAGGTGTCACTCTTGTCGAAGCTATTTAATGCACCAGGCATCGTCGGTCGACATGTTTTTGATTTAACTGATCCTTTACGCTGCACATCACAATTCGGTACGTGTTCGCCACCTTGGGCTCTTTGTTTTGTTTTCTCTTGTGTGTCTGTTTATTTATGGTCCACTTAGGTGACGCGTGAAAACTAAAACTTACGCTTGGGAAACAAACTGCAACTAATATCAGCTGTAGCAACACAACACAAATATAAAAGCGAAAAAACTGCCTAATCTTTAAGTGTGTAATAGCAGTTTAAAATCTTCGAGAATTTGGAGTGATATTTCAAAATTGTCAATAAATATCAAAATTAAACCGCGGTTTTATCACAAAACTTGTCTCATAATATTTTGTAATGGGCACGCAGCAGCGCATTCCCTAAACATAGTTAAGTAACAAAAGTTTACACAGTTTAAGTTTGGCGCGAGTTTCACCAAACACTACCCTTACTCCATTTGAAGTAATTAGTTGAAATACTTCAGTTTTATGATGAACAAAATCATTGAGACTAATATAACTACTGAAAACGCTAGACAGATTTTACTAATTATAGGTTTGTTTGGCGTATCAGCAATTATTTCTGCAAGTAATTTGCGACACGACATACACAAATTATTGCATTTAAATTGCATTGTAACATACTGGACAGGGAGTCAACTTAATGCAAAATCACATTTCCGCTGTTTCAGAAACTCCATGTGGCGTGATTCCTAAATCTGACCGAGGATTTTATGTACCGTCGTTTGAAAATACAGCAAACAATTATCTTGGTTGGGAATTTTATGTCATGTTTTCATGCAAAGAAGGATTTTACATCCGACCAAATGTCAGAACACAAAACGTCAGATGTTTGTATGAAGCCGATTACTACGAGTATGCATGGGAGCTTCGCACACCGAAGTGTATCGGTAACTATTTGAAATAAAATCAGTTTTTTTATGTCAATAATTTAATCAACGCTGTTGCTAGATTTAAACGCCACCCGCCAGTTTGAAACAACTATTGAGGTGGGAAACCTTTCTGACACGTCCCTGCAATGGTTCAATGATATTGGGGAAATAAATGTCAGACTTATTACTTTGATCGAAGATACGGTAACTTAAATATGTTTTAAATCAAGTTCTATTAGTATGTTTATTCCATGAATATTACCAGGTTATTAAACTGCTGGACACAGTGGGAATTACTGGAACAGTCATAAATGTTAACAACATTACAAACAGCACAACAAGAAGGTATAAAAAATGTACAATGTGACACCTATAAGTGCATGATATGAAAAATTTAATCATGTGTTTTCTTGTGATAAACTTAATCGGCATAACGTTTTTTTTTTTTTGCAGCGACAATCAAACAATTGTAGTGGATTTTACAACTTTCGTACCGACTTACACGAATCGAAAATTAACCAACAATACGATGAAAGACAAAATTTCCACAGGGACAAGCAAGGAAATAAATTTGCTAACTTTTAACAAAGATCCGATTGTTGTTACAGGTAAAAAATATCTAGTTAAAAACGCTGGATAAATTGAATTCAAAAAGTAATAACGTCATAATTGTGTATTATTTTACATATTTAGCCTAAGCTTTTTTTCTTGTTTCTAGACGTCACCAACAAATGTTTGCAAGCGTGTCTATGTCGCATGCGGTTCGATCCTGCAACTTGTAGGACGGGTAAATTTCGACCCGATATACAATCTGATGCGTGTTGTGGAGATTGCTTTGGAATTCCCTATTCAAGTTTAATCAAGGCAAGTTGTCCTGCAGTATACCGACAAACGTTTGCTAAAGCTATATTACTTGCACTTATTGGGCAACTGTAATACGCTGTACCTTTAGCCAAAGTTAGATTGTCTCCTAGCTTCAGGTTCGGCTTTGCTCCGTAATGCGTTGCTGAGCATTATTTTTTTGAACGTGGTGACAAAACTATACACATTTAGAAAAAAGACAAGCTTTCCATTAGAATTTTAAAAGATGCTGAAATGTGCTATTAGAAGTTTATTTCTCATGGCCCATTCACATCCATGTTGACTGAACGCAAACAAACCCAGAACCCAGCATGTCAAAATCGACATCGTAAGCTCGAATTCTGACGAAAATTTGGTAGTTTCAGAAGAATTAGGGAGTGATGATTTGATACAGACTCAATGCAAAAATTGTAATGCCGTTGGTCCTGATTTTGCATGTCCTACAGATTATTTAATTGCAAAATTTGTTTTTACATGAAACGGTTTAAAATACATATAACCAATAATAAACGTAAATGCATTTTTACAGGCTTGTTGCGTTGACAAATTGTATGATCCAAAAAAAGCAATTTGTTGCAACGGAAAAATCCGCGGAGGAACCCGTTGTCCCAATACGTAACCGATATTTACTCGTTTCGCAAAAGGTGGTCGCCCGAATTTATATTATGTTTAGTTTCAATGTTGCAAGAATTCAAAGGGTGCGATCATCACCTGTTTCTTATTTTTATTTTGCATGCTCGTTCAATTTCTTTCATATATATTTTGCTTGTTTTTTTTCGTGCCGTTGTACAACGTAAATAAACCAAGCGATTTGTTCATTAGTTTTACAATAATTTATTTATCAGGGAAGCTTCTAAAAAAGTACACTAGCCAAGAAAGATGTAAAAAAATGTTGATTAAGAACGAAACCAATTCTGACATTTGTTTGTTTTGTTAAATTCAAACATCTGATCGCTAGGTGTCGTCAATGTATTCGTTACCATGAAACGTGGGGGTAAATGGCAAGGAACTTGGCCGAACTGTCTGGCGCGCCATATACCCATATACAGACATAAAAAACCCTGATCGGGATTCGTCCCCGGGAGAGTCCTGGGTCCGAACCCCGTGAAAAATAATAATAATAAAATAATAAAAATTGCATTCATAGGCAGGAACTTGGCCGAATGATCCGGTGCGCCTGACACACATACAGAAATAAAAATTTCTTAGACGAGATTCGTTCTCGGAGTGTCCTGGGTTTAAAACACGTAAAAAAAGAATTTTTTGTGCAATTTTCACAAACTTTGCTGACTGATTCGGGTTTGTTTTTTGTTTATAAAGTAAAGGAAATATAATAGTTGCAAAAAAAAGGAACACCGCGCCGTTTATTGTTTTTGTTTGGCGCGATTAATCAGTTGTTAGTTGACAACTTGTATAAACAAACTGTAATTAAAATGATTTAGCAAATAAGCGTATCCACAATTAAAAGCGAACTGGACAACTGGCCAGGTTGTCAGCTTGCCCATTGGCAAGTGGCACCCTTAGACATGTGATAATGAAGTACATAGTTACTTTTTGCTTTGTTTTTTGCTTTCACTACATATTTTAACAACACGTCATACATATGGTTTTAAAGCAATCCAGCACATTCTTATACAATACGATATTGTATGCTATGTATAAATATTGCACACAACGTTAAACTAGTTAGCTTTTGTCGTTGTCTTTATCCTTACACGAAAATCTGATGACTGATCGAAACGTCTGTTCAGCCAAGCGTCGGGATGTGAAGTTACTGTCAGCCGAATTTTGTGTTCTAGCCCAGTTTGTACTTCTTTTGTTTTTTTATTTTTTTTTATTTATTTTAAATATTTACTAATTCAAATCATCACCTTTATCTTCATTTAAAGTAAAACTATAGTTATCCGACAGGATTTGTTTTCCTATTAAACCCCTGCCTCTTTCCCAACAAGGATTAGCTTTTAGGTCCCTTCGTCTAGTCCAGTGGTTCCCAAACTATGCGCCAACATTGAAAATTAAAATCAATCAAGTAGAGTAGTAGTACCAGCTACCAGGTGCTTAGACCACTAGGCCAAACATGTTCCACATCTCTGAGATGTTCAACTAGGCTATTTAACTATGAGAGTGACCTGTATAGCGGCTTTATGACCTCATAGTTAGTGCCTTTGTCAGCTAATTTGCTGTGCCATTTTAAACTGAAATAAAAAAATTCAAATATATTTTTTTATTCAAATGCTCGAAGTGCGCCAAATAATTTTTGTTTTTTCTAAAATGCGCCTTAAAAGCAAAAGTTTGGGAACCACTGGTCCCACCAACACCCAAATTACAAGATATTGACAAAAAGGTAAAGAACTATTTGTTCTAAAGAAACCAAAATTAGGTTATTGTAGAAATAGGATGTAGGCATGTTTCCACATATCGCTTGAAATATACGCCATTATGTTTTTTTATAACTTTTATGACGTGTTTAACATAAAAACAATTAGGTCAAAAAAGCAGCTATCCCAAAATTACAATGGATTTGCGTCCTTATCTTGCACAAAAGATGATAAGTTTCAAACATTTCGCTTTTGTGTTGAAGTCTTAACAAATTACATAGTAGTAAAGGTTGTTCTCTGCTTTCTACAGGCTGTTGCTTAATAAAGTATTTATAGATTGAAAGTACAAATGTCATTTCGCCGAAATGGAAGTCAAAAAATATTTAGAGGAAATTTTTTTGATTTCGCAGTTTACCACATTAAGGAATAGATCACCCAATCATAAAAATAGTAAAAAATAAAAACCATTATGCAAAATTACATTGCAAGCATTGTTCATTATCAAAAACAAACACTTTTTTAAGCCAAAAGAAAAGCTTTAATCCTTTTACAAGTCAGTGGTGAATTAAAAGGAAGGTCAAAGTTAACGTAAGTTACAAGTTTGACGAACAACTAAATTATATTCCGGCAATGAAGGAAAAAGTTTGACAAGTGTTTTTAAAACATATACTCGAGTACTATCCATTACTGCAATAAAAAGCGGACGAACGACTCTATAAAATACTACCCCCAGTGGCTAAAAGTGGCCCATTTGTTTAAAGGGGCCCAGCTTAGTGGACATTTTTCGAAAGTTTGACGAACAACGAAGTTATATTCCGGCAATGAAGGAAAAAGTTTGACAAGTGTTTTTGAAACATATACCCGAGTACTATCCATTTCTGCAATAAAAAGCGGACGAACGACTCTATAAAATACTACCCCCAGTGGTTAAAAGTGGTTCATTTGTTTAAAGGGGCCCAGCTTAGTGGACATTTTTCGAAAGTTTAACGGACAACGAAATTATGTTCCGGCAATGAAGGAAAAAGTTGGACAAGTGTTTTTGAAACATATACTGAAGTACTATCCATTTCTGCAATAAAAAGCGGACGAACGACTCTATAAAATACTACCCCCAGTGGTTAAAAATGGCCCATTTGTTTAAAGGGTCCCAGCTTAGTGGACATTTTTCGAAAGTTTAACGGACAACGAAATTATGTTCCGGCAATGAAGGAAAAAGTTTGACAAGTGTTTTTGAAACATATACTGAAGTACTATCCATTTCTGCAATAAAAAGCGGACGAACGACTCTATAAAATACTACCCCCAGTGGGTAAAAATGGCCCATTTGTTTAAAGGGGCCCAGCTTAGTGGACATTTTTCGAAAGTTTGACGAACAACGAAATTATGTTCCGGCAATGAAGGAAAAAGTTTGACAAGTGTTTTTGAAACATATACCCGAGTACTATCCATTTCTGCAATAAAAAGCGGACGAACGACTCTATAAAATACTACCCCCAGTGAGTAAAAGTGGCCCATTTGTTTAAAGGGGCCCAGCTTAGTGGACATTTTTCGAAAGTTTGACGAACAACGAAATTATGTTCCGGCAATGAAGGAAAAAGTTTGACAAGTGTTTTTAAAACATATACCCGAGTACTATCCATTTCTGCAATAAAAAGCGGACGAACGACTCTATAAAATACTACCCCGAGTGGTTAAAAATGGCCCATTTGTTTAAAGGGGCCCAGCTTAGTGGACATTTTTCGAAAGTTTGACGAACAACGAAATTATGTTCCGGCAATGAAGGAAAAAGTTTGACAAGTGTTTTTGAAACATATACTGAAGTACTATCCATTTCTGCAATAAAAAGCGGACGAACGACTCTATAAAATACTACCCCCAGTGGTTAAAAGTGGTTCATTTGTTTAAAGGGGCCCAGCTTAGTGGACATTTTTCGAAAGTTTGACGAACAACGAAATTATGTTCCGGCAATGAAGGAAAAAGTTTGACAAGTGTTTTTGAAACATATACCCGAGTACTATCCATTTCTGCAATAAAAAGCGGACGAACGACTCTATAAAATACTACCCCCAGTGGTTAAAAATGGCCCATTTGTTTAAAGGGGCCCAGCTTAGTGGACATTTTTCGAAAGTTTGACGAACAACGAAATTATGTTCCGGCAATGAAGGAAAAAGTTTGACAAGTGTTTTTAAAACATATACCCGAGTGCTATCCATTTCTGCAATAAAAAGCGGACGAACGACTCTATAAAATACTACCCCCAGTGGTTAAAAATGGCCCATTTGTTTAAAGGGGCCCAGCTTAGTGGACATTTTTCGAAAGTTTGACGAACAACGAAATTATGTTCCGGCAATGAAGGAAAAAGTTTGACTAGTGTTTTTGAAACATATACCCGAGTACTATCCATTTCTGCAATAAAAAGCGGACGAACGACTCTATAAAATACTACCCCCATTGGTTAAAAGTGGTTCATTTGTTTAAAGGGGCCCAGCTTAGTGGACATTTTTCGAAAGTTTGACGAACAACGAAATTATGTTCCGGCAATGAAGGAAAAAGTTTGACAAGTGTTTTTGAAACATATACCCGAGTACTATCCATTTCTGCAATAAAAAGCGGACGAACGACTCTATAAAATACTACCCCCAGTGGTTAAAAGTGGCCCATTTGTTTAAAGGGGCCCAGCTTAGTGGACATTTTTCGAAAGTTTGACGAACAACGAAATTATGTTCCGGCAATGAAGGAAAAAGTTTGACAAGTGTTTTTGAAACATATACCCGAGTACTATCCATTTCTGCAATAAAAAGCGGACGAACGACTCTATAAAATACTACCCCCAGTGGTTAAAAATGGCCCATTTGTTTAAAGGGGCCCAGCTTAGTGGACATTTTTCGAAAGTTTGACAAACAACGAAATTATGTTCCGGCAATGAAGGAAAAAGTTTGACAAGTGTTTTTAAAACATATACCCGAGTGCTATCCATTTCTGCAATAAAAAGCGGACGAACGACTCTATAAAATACTACCCCGAGTGGTTAAAAATGGCCCATTTGTTTAAAGGGGCCCAGCTTAGTGGACATTTTTCGAAAGTTTGACGAACAACGAAATTATGTTCCGGCAATGAAGGAAAAAGTTTGACAAGTGTTTTTGAAACATATACCCGAGTACTATCCATTTCTGCAATAAAAAGCGGACGAACGACTCTATAAAATACTACCCCCAGTGGTTAAAAGTGGTTCATTTGTTTAAAGGGGCCCAGCTTAGTGGACATTTTTCGAAAGTTTGACGAACAACGAAATTATGTTCCGGCAATGAAGGAAAAAGTTTGACAAGTGTTTTTGAAACATATACCCGAGTACTATCCATTTCTGCAATAAAAAGCGGACGAACGACTCTATAAAATACTACCCCCAGTGGTTAAAAATGGCCCATTTGTTTAAAGGGGCCCAGCTTAGTGGACATTTTTCGAAAGTTTGACAAACAACGAAATTATGTTCCGGCAATGAAGGAAAAAGTTTGACAAGTGTTTTTAAAACATATACCCGAGTGCTATCCATTTCTGCAATAAAAAGCGGACGAACGACTCTATAAAATACTACCCCGAGTGGTTAAAAATGGCCCATTTGTTTAAAGGGGCCCAGCTTAGTGGACATTTTTCGAAAGTTTGACGAACAACGAAATTATGTTCCGGCAATGAAGGAAAAAGCTTGACTAGTGTTTTTGAAACATATACCCGAGTACTATCCATTTCTGCAATAAAAAGCGGACAAACGACTCTATAAAATACTACCCCCAGTGGTTAAAAGTGGTTCATTTGTTTAAAGGGGCCCAGCTTAGTGGACATTTTTCGAAAGTTTGACGAACAACGAAATTATGTTCCGGCAATGAAGGAAAAAGTTTAACAAGTGTTTTTGAAACATATACCCGAGTACTATCCATTTCTGCAATAAAAAGCGGACGAACGACTCTTTTAACGCACCATAACTGTGTTTTGTAACCGACACTTTGCTATATTTTTGTTCGCTCATAGAAATCATAACTATTTTGATTTTGGAGAAATTTGTTGTTGTTGTTTTTTCTTTAAAGATATAACAGTAAATTAGTGAAACATTTTAATAGCCGAGTAATGAACCATTATTGATGGATCCATGGCCATGTGGAATGGGGTTCTTAAAGCCTTATGTAGAGAATCGCGCCTTGAATATTACAATCGTTGTCATCGCATAGTAGTTGGGTTGCCACTTAAAGATGATTTAAAATTAACAATAGTGCATAATTGTTACAGTCATGCCATGAAAGCAGCCAAAATTATGTGCCTGAAACACTGGTCCGACAAGAAATTAGCTCAGTCGGCACTATACTGGGTAAATTTGCTTTTTACTTGCAAAACTATTAAGGAATTAGATGATGCTGTTGCTAGTTTAATTATTTTAACCCACTGCGAAAAAAACTCTCCCCTTGTAGAAAAACACTTTAACAATTTGAAACACAAACTCGACAACTCTCTAAGTGTAAACGTTGACAATGACACCTTTGAATTGGACCCGGGTGATGATGCAGATTATTTTTTTACTGGAAAAAGTGATGATGCTTTACAAGAAAAAAAATCCCCATTTTTTCATCGTTACGACAGAATGTTTAAAAAAATTATTGTTTCAGACGAGTACAACATACAACTGTCAGCAAATCTTGAAAACAATTTGTACCACAATCCAACTTTTTTCAAAATATTACTTGAACGGGTACTGAGCAGAATTTGTTGCACATCACATCTATTGCTAGGGGATTTATCTCGACATGTTGCCGACGACACGTCGCCTGAGCAGCATGAGCTGTACTTAGATTATTCAAATAAATGTGACAAATTAAGTAATGTAAAATTTCAGACCATTTTGACAAACAATAACACACAAGGAATTATAGAACAGCATTTCGGGGACATGAAACAAAATTATATCGACGGTAAAAGAGTAGCACGAATAGACGACTTTGTCCATCTATATCACAAAGCGATAAAGGTTCAGGAAAAACAATTTGCTGACAGTTTGATGCACTTAAATAAAAATACGCAAAACACTGGAACAGACGAAAAATCCACCCCTCTGGTTTTGGCGCAATTTAAAAAACGAAAACGAAATTCAAAAAGCTTCTATTCGTCACCACGATTGGCAAAACGAATTCGGTTTCAAAATAATAGTACTAAAGACAACAATGAATTAACCAGTACCCCAACTTTGGCGCATTTTTCCTTTGTTTCATCAACTCCCTCTGTCGTAAAAATGGTGAAAACATTGGCAAATTATATTTGGCATCATGTGACATTTACTGACGCATCGATTTTAAATCAGGCTTTAATAACGCCCAACGGCAGTCCACTAACATGGTTAGATTTGTGTTCACTGTGCACCGAACCAAAAAACTCCACACGCGACGCACTTCTGTCACATGTTCACACTAAGGACACGTTCGGGTGGCTTACTAGTAATGTCGTAGATTCGTATATCCACCGATCGGTTAATATTGGTAACACTTTTCTAAATTCCGAGTTTGGTATGCTGGACTGCTGCGTTACTGAACAAATTTTAAACAACAAAGCATTTAAAAACTTGCAAGGAGTTATGCAACCCATCTGTCGGCCAACAGACGGTCAAATCAGGAATAACTTACTTATTCCTATCCTATGGAAAAATCATTTTATGCTCATTTGGTTTTGCAAAGATAAAATGGAACTTAAATTATTTGATTCAGCTAAAGAAACCCAAAACGAACTTGTTAAGTTAATACAGTCCCATCTAGTGCCGTTTTTAAATGACATTACTGGCCCAGGCTCAAAGATTAAACTCTTCCAGGACACTTTAATACCACAAACAGACCAGTTAAGTTGCGGAGTTTGCGTTTGTTATGGAGTAGACCAAATTATTTCAAACGTATCAAAACAACCCCTATGTAAATTTGACCCTAAGTTTTTCCGTCAGTGGATTGCATACGGTTAGTAGAAAATTCGCCACAGTGCAATTTTGCAATAAAACGACATTTAGACGAACAAAATGACCAATCCGTCGGTTTGCAAAACTTTGGAAACACATGCTGGTTAAATTCTGTTTTTCAATCACTTAAATTCCTCATGAAGCAAAAGTTTGCCAATTCACCTCGTACGGCTGTTTCTGACCCCGTTGCTAACTTTTTAACTTCCTTAAGTAACAAATCGTACGACGTCGACGTCCATCGCAATTTGATTAAAAAAATCTGTAAAGATCTTAAATGGAACTTTAGTAATCAACATGATGCCGGCGAGTTTTTAATGTTATATCAAAATGGTAGTCTGCTAGAAAACTGTGGCCTTAATCCTAGGCATCAATTTCGGTCAACCACCACTTGCCAAACCTGCAAAAGCGTCAAGAATCAAATGGAACCGGAGCAAAACTTTTGGTTTGTTCCGATGTACCAAAACATAGTTGCTGGCAGTAAATTAAGCAAGTATTTCGAAAAATGTTGTAATGAAATCTTTTTGGCAAACTGCTCCACTTGCGGCAGTGAAAAACAGTTTGAAAAAAAATTAAAACTTGTTTCAACTTCCGACGTTTTGCCGATCGTATTGCCACGATCTAGTATTAGCGGAAAATGCACTAAAACGATTTTACCGGATTTGCGATTGACACTAGGAGACGCTGTGTTTGTTTTAAAATGTGCAATTGTTCATGTTGGCGCGCAATCCAGTTCCGGGCATTACATGGCCTACTCTTTTGCGGAGCAAGGAATATTAGAATACAATGACAAAAAAATCAAACATGTTAATTGGGACAATGTTGAACATCGAATACAGAGTGGTGCATACATTTTGTTTTACACTAAATTATCTCAAATTCCCCAGAATATGCCAAGTAAAAGCCAAATCCCTATCACAATAAAAAGAAAAAAAAGAAAACTTAACTTACACCACGCTAACGCTCAAATTTCGGAAAAAAATGTTTTTGAAAATTATCCGTTGTACCACGCTACTTCAGATAATGTAATTGATAAAATAACTGAGCTAGATTTAAACAACAAGGACAGAGAAACTTATCATACTATAACAGAACACTTGCTACGTGATATGAGTATGAACTGGACGAACGCCCAATGTGTAACTGCTGGGTATAGATACTGCCTTTATTTGACCTTATCAAAATGCGACCTAAAAAAGTATTATCAAAATTTTTCATTTGAGAAAAGCAATATTTCGACAATTGAAACCTTTAATTTGTGGCAATACGTAAAGCATTTCCTGTGCCGAGAAAAAATTAGGAACCGCCAATTTTCAGACGGCCAAATTGTTAGTTCTTCAAGAGTGGGATTAGAATTAAAACCAAATTTAATTTTGAAACAAAGCTTGTTGAATTCCGTTGTTAACAAAACTAATTACAATTTGCTCGAATTTTTGGATATAGTTGTAAACCGTGAGGCTATAATTTACTACCAGGCTACCCGCGATGAAACGTCGTACGACGTTGCTACTGCCAATTTCTCCTTATCCTGTAACACTTTTCAAAAAAAACAATAGTCAACTACGAAATAAAAAACTGCACATCTCCATACAAAACCTAATAAACTCTAGGCCCAGGTAAAATACGGCTATTGGCAAAGGTCCTGGGTTAACAAAAAACCGAACGACCACCGCAAGGACTGCCTCCTGGGCGTGGTTGGAAAGTCCTAGTTAAAGTTGCAAACTTTAAGGTAGAATTCGTAATACAAATAAGTTTTACTTTAGTGTTCCTGATTAGCCACTTAAAAGTTAAAGATAAAATAAATTCAGCTAAAAAGCATGGCCATAAGGTTTTAAACTTAAATAAATTTGTCCCCAACAAATAAAACGCATTTTTTTCCAAATAAACATTTCGTTAAATTTTCAGTTATCGGAATGCCGCCTCATTGTCGAAAAAAAACAAAAAAAAAACATTTTGAAACATGTATATGGTAAACGGATAAATCACATACATTTCCCCAAACTCGAATTCTCATTTCGGCGAAATGACGGTGGTTTGAAAGTCCTACGCGTCAAAACAAACGCCATACGATGTGCTTATCGTAAGGTCGTTGGCGTTTTTCGGTTCCTTTGTTTTGAAATTGCACTCATTGTCGAACGTACATTATTTGTTCTAATGTAGATAAAACATCATTGAATGTTAGTTTTAGATTTTTGCCAAACAAGATTTTTTTTAACTTTTCGGCCTTTTTCGGAAAGAAAAAGTTCTATTGGAGAGTTCTATCTTTTTTATTGGAAAAGTATTTTATTTTTTGACAACATGTTTGATCATAGGCCATCTGTATCTAAAATCAGGCATCAGATACACTGGCTCCCAAACTTCCGTTTTTTCGTGGCGTTGGTGATTTTTTAATTGTCTTTGTGATTGCATAAAAACAAAGTCATATGTTTCACACAATCAACCAGTCAAAACATAGCCTAATAGTTGAAATATAATGGTTGCGCACCAAATAATTTTTTTGTTTCGTACAGGTATTTTGCGGTACCTTGATTGCACTTAACGTCATAAACAAAAACTTGTATACTCAAAAATATCGATTACGACTGGTCTTAAGATTTGGTCAGATTTGGCTGAAATTATTGGGTCTTTATGTCAAGGGCTTGGTTTCGGTCCTAATAGTTTCATGCAGGTTCGGTACATGACAGGTATCAAACTATCAAGATGAAAGTATATCACAAAAATCTTCCATGCAAATCGGATCAGGTTACTTTTACATGGTTTGTCTGCGATGTAGAAAAAAAAACAGGATGTAATAATTTGTGAGTCATGTCTTGTAGTGGTGTGAAAGTAGCATATGTTTACTGCTATAACACAATTAGTTTAATCCGAGACTATACTTAAAAACAGTTCAATAAAATTTAGAACGAGCTGTCTTATACGATCCCTGTTCGTGCCCAAAATTAATAGATCGAGCAAATGAATTTGTATGTGTGGCATGGAACTGTTTTGTTTGATAGACTTTGGTGTCTGGCCATTCTGATACTAAACATAAAAAATTGTTGCAATTTGACTATGTCAACTTTCCATTATGCCCCCTCTTGTCCCCATACGAGCCGGCGCCCATGATTTGAAATACGTTTTGATGGTGGTTTTGGGTGTTCATCATAGGTTTGAAGGAAATGGTCGCCTTGCAATTGAAAATCCGTGATGTTCGGAAACAATAAAGCGCGTTCAATTGTTTTGAACAAAACACAGTAATCGTTAACAAACTTTCACCGGTGCCAAATGTACTGATATGTTTTGTTGGTTGCTGAAACTCGAGTTGAATCAAAATGTTGTTTTCAAAACTAAATTTGTTCCGATAATAATTGCTATTTGAGCAGAGTACGAACTTCGGACCAGAAGTATCATATAACCCAGTTTCTATAGTAGTAGAGGAATTGCAAGTTTGCTAGGTAATTTTTTTATGCAAGATTTTATTATCGTAGGGATTTTTACAAACTCCTATTTTTTTCAATCGGACAATATTCAAAGAGTTGCCTTTTTAAATTAATATAAAAAAACGAAATTGGGTTTGGAGATGGAAATTTCGACCAAAAAAAGGAAAGGGGGGCGTTGTTGATCCACGATACTTACGTAAGTAATTCTTACAACAGAAAAGATATTTCGAATTAAAAAAAAAGTATTCCTGCCTTGCTCATTTTTTCGTATGGTAACATGACAAGAATTTGTCAGCTGTTCTTTACTATTTTAGCCGACGAATTTGATTTCGATGAAATCGAATTGCTGAATATCAATGATGATGACGTGGATGATGGCGATGACGTGTGATTTTATGTTGCGCTGAAAAATAAAAATTTCTTGCAAAACGTATGACTACTAAGTTAATAAAAAGTTTATCGATAAGCATCGACAATCATTGTTTTGGGGGCTCTGTTTGGGTAAAGTTTACATGCCCCGATTATAATCAGTTTTTAATTTTTTAATATTCTTTAAGAGCAAAAGTGTGCAACGTGTCAATGACAGAAAGTTTATAACCTAAATTTATTTTAAAGTCAACATTTATTTATCATCTCTTGTTGTACCTGATTTCAAAATTTAAATATTACACCTTCTTTAAATAACCTTACAATTAATTTTGAGAACTAGTTTCCTCTAATAATCGTAGACAAACATTGACGGCCCAGTTTGGTTGTAATTTTGCTCCATGGCGCCGTTAGGTGCGAAGTTATATGCCCAACACAAGCAATGCAAAAATATTGTTACCAAATATTTTTCGCAATTTTTTTGACCAAAAGACACAGATGGAGTTAAGTGCCAGACTTGAAATCAATGACTATACAAGTGGCGCAGAGTTAATTTATTACCAGATCCAAACTTCGCAAAACAACATCAAACATAACCTGAATAGCCTATACACTCCGTACGGTTTGGGTCTTTCAGTTTTACAATAAATAAAAAACAGATTGATGCAACACGTATGAAAACAAAGCAAAAAGATTAAAGTTACGATTCGCTCCGCCGCAGTTAAAATAGTAGATTTCGCCTCAAGCATACAAGCTAAAATATCATACAAACAAGACAGTATTTTTTGGCAAACTAAATAATGAAAACTTTCCTGCTTTAGGTTTTTGCGCACAATGGAATCTTGCATGCAATTTCACTGAATTTTTAAAACGCTTAGTTTTTGAGACCCAAGCCGTTTGTGCAGAGTCTTGGACCGTTTTACGAATGAGGAAGGTAGCCTCTGTTGTTAACTTATTAGAATATAATCGGGATAGTTGGGAAGGTTTCGCGTTAAAGATCTCGCACCCAAACAACTTTCTCTGAAATTCAAGGTTACCAAAACAATTCCGTTACAAAACCACAACAAATTACTTAAGTGTAACTTAAACATACAATTTTGTTCAAAAGGGAAAATTATCACCTGATATATAAAATGCTTGATGGGAGTCGAAACGGTGAATTGCTTCAGCCTCCTTGTGTTAGATAAGTTTGGTTTTGAACCCATGACAACACCTTGTGTTTTTTTGAATTATAAAATGCAGGCAAGATTGTTTTAACTTAGTAAACTCAGATGGGTTGCAATAAACACTAAAAGTCAAAAACCAACTACATAAAGTAATTTTATATTTTTGCCAAGCAGTCCTTTTTTAAAGAGAGGGAAAAGTTTTTTGAAAGAGTTCTATCTTTTTTATTGAAAAAGTATTTATTTTTTGAATAGATGTTTGTTCATTGGCCATCTGTATCTGAAACCAGGCATCTGATACACTGGCTCCCAAACTTCACATTTTTTCGTGGCGTTGGTGATATTTTAATTTTCTTTTTCATTGCATAAAAACAATGTTATACGTTTCACACAATCAACCAGTCAAAACGAGGCCTAATAAGTAAAATAATGGTTGTGTACCAAAACATTTTTTGTTTTGTGCAGGTATTTTGCGGTACCTTAAGGTATCGAACTAATATCAAAAATATCAATTACGATTGGTCTTTAAGATACGGCCAGATTTGGCCGAACATATTTGGTCTTTGGGTCAAATGCTTGGTTTCGGCCCTAATCGTTTTATGCAGGCACATCACTGCTTTCAAACTATCAAGATGAAAGTTTATCACAAAAATCTTCCATGCAAATCGGATCGGGTTACTTTTACATGGTTTGTCTGCGATGTGAAAAAAAACAGGATGTAATAATTTGTGAGTCACGTCTTGTAGTGGTGTGGAAGTAGCATATGTTTACTGCTATAACACAATTAGTTTATTCCGAGACTATACTTAAAAACAGTTAAACAAAATTTAGAAAGAGCTGTCTTACACGATCCCTGTTGGTGCCCAAAATTAATAGATCGGCCAAATGGCCTTGTATGTGTGGCATGGAACTGTTTTGTTTAATATACTTTCGTTTTTGGCCCTTCTGATACTAATCAAGAAAAATTGTTTCAATTTGGGCAACTAATTAACTTATATTTTCTCATCATGCCAGGTGTTTAAAAAGCGCAAAACAGGAGCGGCTATGGAAACAACACCAGATACGTAAACAAAGCAGATATCGTTAAAGTCGTTTGTTTAGTCCAGTGGTTCTCAATCAGGGCCTATGCCCCATTTGCTTTGACTATGTCAACTTCCCTTTATGCTAGGGTTTGTGTAAATCTGAAAATTATCACCTGATATATAAAGTGATTGGTTGTAGTCAAAACGGTGAACAATTTGTTTCAGCCTTGTGTTAGCTAAGTTTGGTTTTAAACCCATGACAACCCCTTGTGTTTTTTCGGATTATGAAATGCAGGCAAGATTGTTTTAACTCAGTAAACTCAGACGGGTTGCACTAAATTGAAGTCACCAACCATATATATTTATAATGAACCGAAAAAAATAGATCGATTTGAGGACACATCGCGTTCTGGCGTTGCTCCATCAACCGAGGATAAAAATGAAACAACCAAAAAAAATTAATAAAACGTCACAACGCAACACGGGTTACTCTTACATGATATTAACGTGCCTCGCCAGCAATTATTAAAAAACGGACGTAATATTATGAATCATCTCATGCATTTTACGGGTAGACGAGCATATGTTTGCACGGGTCAAACAATACAGCAACGTAAGTTAACTAAAAACTTAAACAATACTATATTCGTCCGCTTGATTGACCATTTGCCAAAGAGAAAACACGACAAAGTTTACATTAAAAATACCTAATCTGTATTCGTTTTCGGGGTCATCCCGGGAGTTCCAATAACTGAGATCTTTGTTTATAACCCTATAGTTTCGTTCAGAGCAAGTGTCATCGTAAAGTGAATAGGAAAATTACAGTTCATTATACTTAAACATTTGAACAGAACGGAAAAAGACGCATCAGACATATTTAACCGCCCACATTGCGAACTTTAAGATGTTTATTTTTATCAACGAGTAAAAAAATAATAGATTTATATACAGAGGCTTGTTTCAATTTGAAAGTTTTGTTGTAATTATTACGCTTTGTCCAATAGTTAAATTTGAATACATCTCACGAATTTCGTGTAAACGCAATCGCGTGATTAAAAAAAAAACACATGCGGTTCGTAAAAACAAAAACAGGAGGTTTACTCGGTGAATCATGTCATGAGATGCTTAGAAAGTAGTATATAAGTGACTGCTCCTTATAACCCTGCTTTATCTTGACTACAGTTTGTTTTTCGTTAAGGGCAAAGTTGTTTATTTTGCAAAATGAATAAGTCGATGGTTTTGCTCTTGGCATTCCTCTTTGTCTATGGTGCAGAATGCGACAAGAAAAATTGGGTTTGGAGATGGAAATTTCGACCCAAAAAAGGAAAGGGAGGCGTTGTTTCTCCACGACACTTTCGTAAGTAATTCTTATATTTGAAAAGATATCACAAATTAAAAAAAATGTATTCCTGCCTTGCTCATTCTTTCGTATGGTAACATAAGAATTTGTGAGATGTTCTTTACTATTTCAGCTGACGAATTTGATTTTGATGAAATCGAATTGTTAAATCTCGATGATGATGACGTGGATGATGGCGATGACATGTGATTTTATGTTACGCTGATAAATAAAAATTTCTTGCAAAACGTATGATTACTAAGGCGATTATTACAAAGTCAAAATTTTTTACAAAGTTAAAACTGTGTACAAACTGCACTGTTGTGGTGTTGTAGAGGTTGCACTGTCAGTGAACTTTTCATTTTACACCTTGTAGCCTACTTTATACTGTTGTAATTGGCCTATTGCCTACTTATTGTGAATCATAAACCATCAAGTGAGTGAAATAATTAGGTTGATATGGCATGGTGCTCAACACACCTCAAAACGTGCAAAATTTTGGCAGGTTAGGTGCAGCTCTTGCTTCGGTTTTGCTTTAGACACTTCATGTATCTTTCGTTTAGACAAATGTATTGAATAATTTTCGTTGTGTCTTAGCTGCAGGTGTTTGGCAGTGATTTTTAATTAGCTCATTTCCCTTTTCAGAATAGGTTTGTGTTCAGATTTTTGCCCTTCTGTTACTTTTGCACATTCTTTCGCTCTAGTTAGATTAGCCTACAGCCATATTTTAACTTTTTGTACATTTTAACTACGTAATTTAACTACTTGAATTCTTCATAGGTCAAAATTTTGTCAAAAAAAGGTTTTTAAAGTCAAAATTTGTCAAAATTTTCAATTTGTCAAAATTTTTCATTTTTAGGTCAAAAAATAATCGCCCTAATGATTACTAATAAAAAAAACTAATCGTAGGATATTTAACGAAAGCTCGCACCACTTGAGTTAAACACCAACAATCATTGTTTTTTTAATAACATTACAAAATAACCCTCGGGCTCTGTTTGGGTAAACTTTACATGCCCCGATTATCATCAGTTTTTATTTTTTTTAATATTCTTCATGAGCAAAAGTGTGCAACGTGTTAATGACAGAAAGTTTATCACCTAAATTAATTTTTAAGTCATTGTTTATTTCTCATCTCTTGTCGTAACCCATTCCAAATTTTAAATCTTACGTCTTATTCAATTAAGCTTACAGTTAATGTTGAGAACTAGTTTCCTCTAATCGTAGACAAACATTTTGCTCCATGGCGCCGTTAGGTGCTAAGTTAACATTATACCTAACACAAGCAATACAAAAATATTTTTACCCAACTTTATTCCCTAATTTAATCGACTATTTCACATACTATTTGTCTATATTGAGGTTTATCACGATTACGGATTCTTGTTTACTCTATTCGACCTGCTTAAAGCCGAAATTAGAACCGAATTCCAACACGAGATTGTCATTTACATTTTTAAGGAGGCCACAGGTCCTACAGGGTTACTTTTAGGGAGCCACGAGGCCAAAAAGTTACTTTTAGGGGGACCCGGTCCACAAAAGGTTGAGAACCACTGGTTTAGACCAATGACTACAAGTGGCGCAGGGTTGATGTATAACCAGACCCGAACTTGCAAAACAACATCAAACATAAGCGGAATAGTCTGTACACTCTGTTTGGATCTTTTACAGAATATAAAGAACACATTGCAATATACGTATGAAAACAAAGCAAAAAAAGTTACGATTCGTTCCACCGCATTTAAAATGGTAAATTTTGCCTTGAGCATATCAGCTAAAAATGCCATCAATGACTGAATCGAGCTTTGAACAATTAGACCGAAATCTACTGTACAAACATGACAGTATTCTGGCATAACAAAATAATGAAAACTTTCCTGTTTCGGGTTTTTGTGAACAATTGGAGGTTGCATATGCAATTTCACTCAACTTTGACATTCTGAAACACTGCTTTCTAAAATAACATAAGCTCACAACATACCAAACATATTCTATAGGGTTTTGGCATCGGTAAAAGTTTAAAAACGTTTGAACAAAATAAAATTATTATTAACAAAACTTTTCCATAGTCAGTGATTTTAGTCCATTTATAAATAACACTCAAAAGTGGCGAGTTATTCCGAACTCGTATTTGTCATTAAAAGTTTGACTGTTTGAGGTTGAGTCACTTTAGATGTGACAAGCTGTCCTTGACGCTAGTCCTTAACCAAAAATAGCCCACTCGGGAAAACACTTTGGATTATTCAAAATTATTCGACTTTGTAACTTAGGGATATGAACTTTAAATACACATCCTGGTACGTACGTTATTTGTAGCAACTAAGCACATTCTTTTCGGTTTATGTAATTAAATTTCAACCAAAATGTTCCGCGGATGAGACCCGTGTTGGGAGATTATTCCCAGCTCGAATTATTAAAAAAGAAAATTCATATAAATTACAACTACGTTTCTACACCTGGTGCACATTAAATTAAATGATTGATTGATGAAACATTACGACGTTAATTATTTTTGATGGAATTTTACTCAAGCAAGTTTTATCATCAAAATATCATTTTTTCAAAAACATTCTTCGTCAGCTTAGCACTGTGAAAGCAGTCACCAAACAAATCTGAAAAAGTCAATCCCTGAGTCCGACGTTCTCCTTACTTAAGGTATGCTCAACGAGATTGCTAAATCTAATATTTTAAAGTAAAATTAAATTGCTTACTTAAAATTTTAGCTGAGTATATGCTTTACGATTTTCAAACAAGACAAAAACAAAACCTTGATAACGTACATAGGTGGCAAGGATAGAGCTTTCACTTTAAATGTACGTTTCGATTAATGACAACCTCAACAAAATGTAAATTAGATTTTTGTATTTATAAGTTGAGCTTGAGGGCACTTGCTCATCATGTACAGAGCTTTATGAAACACACTGTTTTAGGCAATGGCGGCGGCACAAACAAGATTGGGCGAAAATGACGTTGTACACGTCGAGCACGAAAGCAAGCAAAAGCAGCAAGTCATTTGATAAAAACACTGTTTACTTTACAAGTCTTGGTTGGACCGCCCAAGGCAATTTGAATCAAACATGACATGGTTCACTAAACAAGGTACGCCTAGGGCAAAAAAACTGAGTACGTGATCGTAAGCTTGTTCGTAGGAATTCGATTGAGACAGTGCTACGTTAAAATTGTCTTATGGTGTGATTACAGATTGCGGACAGCCTTAAATGTTTGTTTGATATCATATGACTAAAAGTTTCCCACAACCAATAACATGATATTGTGTCTGTTTACGTAAATTTTTAAAAGCAGTAAAAAATTATGACAAATCAATTAAATACTTTCTAAAGAAGAGCAATACATTTTAGTCGGCTTAAAATCATTAACTGACACACGCAATATAAAGCTTAAAAGCAAGCAGTGACAACAAGCAAAATGACAAAGCAAATGGGTTGACTGGAAATGGGAATGCGTTCGAACGTGTTTTTCCTTCTAAACCTCGCACAAAATCACTGCCGAATTTTTTTCGAACTACAATTCGTTTTGCAAAATTTCGATCATGGTGTCATTGGTGAATCAGGACTGTAGCCTGAATCAACTGAGTTGTCAGATGTTGAACTTCTTCTATTTTCGCTGTTGTTACTTGGAAGTGTCAATTGGTTGACAGCATTAATTATTGTTTCGTTCCCTTTGCTAATAGTTTGTTTCATGTCAATTATCTTTTGACATGCTGGACATACCGCTTCCAGAACGTTCGCTATAGTTGTGCCGGTTTTTAACAGCACCTTGCGACAATCGCAGTAATGATAGCCCTTGTACTTTACGTGGTTGCTGTGATGAGCAGTTTCCGATGTTATCGCAAGAAATAATTCGATGTGCTGGTTACCCTTCGCCTGTTTCACGTAGTCTGGCAAAAGTTCTGTGCTTCCGGTTAACGAACGCGTTTTTGACAATTCGCTGCAAGAACATTGATCGTCAACACCAACATACTCCATCGCCGATGATGTAGCATTGCTCATTACGTAGTCCATAGTGGTCGTGTACAAGCTGCACATAGAAAAGGCGTTTTATTTTCATCTGGACAAAAGTGGTTGGACTTTAGCGCTCAAGTATACGAGGCCCGAAAGAAAACATTAAGGAGAGTTTTTTCTCTCTACCAAACGTAACAAGCTAACATTAATGTAGATTTTTTATAACTTAGATCAGGGGTCACTAACTACAGCCCGCGACGGAATTTTATCCGGCCCGCGAGAGCATTTGGTCTTATATCATATCTAATATATATCTGGGAAAAACTAAACCTTGGGTTATCCGTTGAAAGATAAGTTAGGATTAAGTTTACCTAGTTTCACAGAACGCATAAATGATCCAAACGTGATTTGTTACATCACATATAATACTAAAACTACTATCAATGCCTTCGTTATTGTGCGCAAACAAACGCATTTTTATTGTTAATTGTGACAAAAATAAATGGGTTTTAGCATAGGTGATTCTGTATTTCAACACAATTGTACTAATGTGTTGAACGTAACACAATCTGACTCTAAATAAGACAGTACTCTTGTTGGTCCCGCAAAAGCGCTTAACGGACACATTAGAAATGGCGCTGCGTTAGGGCTTGTAATGTGTGTGGCCAGCGCACGTTATTTTGAATTTTATGCGGCCCGTCGTGAAAAAAAATACGGCCCGTCGTGAAAAAAAAAAGTTTGGTAACCCCTGTCTTAGATAAACAGTAACTATTTTAGATAACTTAGATAAACCATAGCTACTTTTGCAATAAATATATTAAAACGACCCAAATGCTTCCCTTCTTTTACCCAAGGGATGGTAGATCGCTATTTGATCATGTGTAGCCTAAGCCGTGGACAACAAAATTAAGAATATTAAAAAGCAGATAAAAGGCATTATAATGTAGATGCTAAAATAAAAAGGTTTTATGTGGAGTCCTCCGCATACATGTTATTTGTCTTTACTATACTTCTACAATTATCGGCAAAGTATAAATTTAAGCCTGCAGTACCTGTTGTTATCACGAAATGTCGATGGAGAAACTTGATCATAAACCTCATCCGTTTTGGGAGATTGTTGCGGACGGGAAGAAATATCACACTGGCTGAAGGATTTCTCACTGTCTGGTGTCACCGTAGTGCGGATGGTTGACGGTGTCTCTGTTGATGATTTGTTGTTGTTTAAACTTTCACCCTGTTGGGTATGGAATTGTTTCAGGGGCAAAAGTTGTATGTCGTTGCGAAAGTCAACGTTTGGCGTTTCGGTGCTGTTACAAAAGTTCTTTGGAAAGGGATTTGAACATTTCCACAACTTGTTACTTTCCGTCTGATGTTCGAATGTGATTTGTGACGAAATGGAGTCTAGTACTTCATTCTTTAAAGCATTTATTTTTGGGGATGAACAAACGGTTGAAGGGTAGGTTTGATGTAACCGTGAGCTTAGTAGTATTTCTTCTTCTTCTTCGCCAAACTCATCGTAGTTTCCGAACTGAAAACATGAAGGTTTATTGCTTCTGTGCTGCATAATAACTAGGGCAAGTTTTTATTGCACTAAAAACGTGAGAAAGTTGCACTTAATTTCAACAAAAGTTGCAGTAAAAAGTTGCATTTATGCACAAGTTGCATTTATGCATAATTCTTGGAGTTAAAATGACTAGCAGGCCGCAGGTTGGACAATCCCTACCTTAGACTGTCATCTTAACAGATATCAAGGTTATCGCTTCTTACTTGCAAAATAACGAATGCATTTTTGTATAAAACTTTATGTTTGGCTGGGGTTGTTGAACTTCTAGTTTGCAAGCCAACTGTGGCGTCATAGATAACATTGAGATGCAGCTAATCCATCACATAGCTCTTTGTTATGCAAATCAAAGAGAATAGAACCATACTAAAAATAGTTTTATAGCATGTTTTTTAAATCACTCCTTTACATTTTGCGCAATACTTAATAAAAGTTGCACGAAAAATAGAAAAAGGTTGCAAAAAGTTGCAACATAAAATTCCTACAAACAGCTTATAACATCATAATACATAAATTCTGAGTATTTAGGAAGCTGCCGGAAGCTGTTAAAAAAAGTTGCAAAAACTTGCCCTAATAATAACACATCATGCAAAAAAAGCGAAAACAAAAATTAAACGCAAATCACCCTTTCCTGAAGTTGGGCATCTAAAGGTTCCACTTCAATCATCATAACTGGCTTGGGAATTTTTTTCGATCTCGAACATCCAATAGTTCGAGATACCAGGTAATAGAGAACCAATACCAACACAATTATCGGCAGAGAGGAAACGCACAACCCCAAAGCTACATGTGATGCCGGTATCACTTCCGATGTGCTCTCGTAACCAGCTTGCGTCGATAGAGGATCTAAAACATGAAAATTTTGTTGGTGTTTGCAACGTAAAGTTGGTTTGTATTTTGGAGTTAACATTTACCTTCATTCGTAAAAGTTGTAAAAGGTGATGTAGTTTCTAAAAATATAAGAAATTTTTAGTTAGTTTCATTAAAAAATATTACGATAAAAAGATATGAAAGCTTTAAGCACATATTTGTCTTGTGCAAAAGTATAACTAACCAGTGGTATGTGCTGGAGGTGCTTTTCCGAAAAATTCGACAGCATTTGATGGAGAACTCCAGATTTTTAGACCCGCATCATGAAGTGGAATATATCTGGCTAAAACTCTTGACATATACTTTACGCCAGGAACAAGCGTTGGAACGTAAAAACTCGTCTGATTGCCGACAAACCAAACCTTCAAAAACAAACATGATATTGTATACAACTTTTACAGAAATTGTACAGAATGTAAAGTATTTACAAACCTGCCATTTGGCATCAGTATTGGTTTTACCGCGTACGAGACTTTTGTATTCGAGTTTGTATTCAACCGTCATAATTTTTCGCACAAAACTCATCATGGACTGAGGTTTGTGTGGAGGAAGCCAACTGAGCTTATACGGTGGAGATTCAAGTTTGAGTTCAACAGGCGGTGATTGCAGTATAACTAAATATTGTTTACAAACACATTGTGAAAATATATAACTATCAGAATGTCATCATATTAACGCTAGAGTAATCAAGAAACTTCACATGATCAACCAGGAATGAGGAAATAGCCCTAAATATTCTTGGCAAAAATTGATATGCTTGGGCGACTAAAAAGTTTGATAAAATTCGACAAAAAGTCACCGACAAAGTGAAACATCAACTTTATCGTATAGCCCGAAGCAAATTAAAATAAGAGCCACATGTCTACCTCTGCAACCAGTATTTATAAGACATGTAAAATTGAGGATTACTGACGGTTTGATATGCCTTCATTGAGCTTGTTTACAAGTTTCAAGATTCCTACCATCGTGTGGGTCACATTCGAACAGAAAGGCGTTGCCCCTTCCGCAAATACAATCGTCTTTTTCGCAGTTTTTACACAGAGCTGACACACTGAAGTTGAATCGGGCATACGGGGTCACATTGTTGACTGTGCAGTATTGTTTCACATCTTGCTTGTAAGCATGCTCCTCTGTAGGTTGGCATATGCGATGAACGCGTTGATGGTGTGGATCAACTTCTCTTAGATAAGATAACCTGAGAGTGGGAACGAAATCCATCAACAAAAAACATATCAGGCCTATAAAGTCAATCCATATTAAAGCGAAAAACCCACGTTGGTATTTGCAAACCTCGTGTTTCATGTTGATTTTTGAGAAAATTTAATTGGTCCAATAACGTAAAAAATATCCCAACAATGTCTCTTTAATTTACAAATCGAGTAAACTCCATCGACTTTTGTAAGTTAGTAGACAAACATGGATTTTTAGGTTTAATTTTGGACGCAGTTGTTTCCGGATGTCGGTTTACGTAAACCCAAACAAAACCAATTATCAAACAAAAGTAAACTTGTTAAATGAACGAAAACATACCCTCGAAGCCATTGTCATACCGAAAAAGGCTAGTATCGAAACCATTAAGCCAGTCTGTATTTTATCAATGTCTATTCATTTTGCATTTCCTGTTTGCTTTAAACTGCAGCAGTGCTTAAACTGGGGTCAGGGATCCCTTGGGGGTCTGTGAAGCAACCTTGCGGGGACCGTAAATAATTTAAAGTCATTGTACGAAATATTTTGAGTAAAATTTGTGTAAATTTAAGAATTTAAGGATTATGTCCATAGCAGAACAATGTCCTATTCTATCAACAGTAGAAAAAATGTTATTGTTTGCGCACAATTCTGATCTTTTTTTTGTTTTGTCTGTGATGTCACAAACTGCCTTTGTTTGCGTAATTTTGCAAAACTTCCCTCTATTCTACATCCTGATGTGTAAATTAGGTATCATTTGTTAATGCAACCTATCGTTTTCGAAAATATACGTTGAGCTTTATGGACCGCGAGTCCAGACAATGACAAAGGGACCGTAATGAAAACATATTTTTAAAATTTGAAACCGCTGCTCTAAATTTATCCAGCCTTTTTTGTTCGTGCAAACAACACACATCATTTGTTTATGCAAAGCGCATTTTTGCATCATCGATTTTTAACCACCAGTCAACAATATAAAGTTGTTACCTGTATGTTGTTTTGTTGTAATCTAGAGGCCGAGTCCACCAACATTCAACCAAATCTGCGTCGATGTATTGACACCCATCAATGTCAGGAACTGTGAAAAACACACTTTGTTTAAGTGGCATATTTATATCTTGTGTCACCAGATCAGCAGGCTACCATACGATATTTTTAACAACATTTCTACCTATTCAAAAACCACAACTTTCTCTTGCGAGATTGAATGTTCCTTGTTCTACATTTCTTTTTAGTTTAATTGTTGTTTTGAAATTAATCAGGAATAAAAATGAGTGGCAAACGTTTATAGCAACAGTTTTTTAATGACTTTAATATTGATATTTTGTTTCTCTTGTGGTTTAATGACAGACACACAAGGTATCTATGTAATATTGTTGATTTAAATAGATACCAGTGACCTACTATACCATGCAGTGGTTCCCAACCGGGGTGCCGCGGCACCCTGGGGTGCCAATTGCAATGTTCAGGGGTGCCGCGAGATATTGATATTGCAATACTGCGACCTATTCTTTACTTTAACTTTCGCCCGTTAAGTGCGCAATTTATTTCTAACCGAGTTTCAGTGTGTATTAAGTTTCTCGTCTCGGAGTTTTCCCAGCTCCATTCTGGAGAGTCGCTCCGTGGGGAAGTCGCTGGCGGTAAGTTTATACTTCGCGGTAAGCTTTGCTTTCTCGCCCAGGAAAAAACAGTGAAAGAGATTTCGACTCGTTGCGTTTCTTTCCATAAACAAGTTTTAATAGTATAACGATGGAAAATTTAAGCGTAACGATGGAAATTTTAAGCTTATGCTCCAGCAGATGCCTCGAAAATGAATATCTTTGCGTTGGAAAGAAAGCTATTGTGCTTTTGTTGCAGTTTTCCTCGTCATACCTATGTGAGAGTGGATTTTCCGTATCAACGAACATAAAAACTAAAAAAAACGAGAACGACTACTTATAGTCGAGGAAGAAATGCGGGTGGTTTTATCGAATGTGCCTTCACATTAAGGGACTTTGTGCAAGAAGCCAAGCCCAAATTTCACACTGACTTTTAAATAAATACATTTTTTCACACGCGCTGTACTGTACAACTCATTCTGTGTTGTTTCATACAGTTATTTGAAATAGGCAGAAACCTCATAAAATTGGTCCAGTTTTGCCAGGGTGCCGCAAACCATTTATCTCTCTGATAGGGTGCCGCAAGGTAAAAAAAAGGTTGGGAACCACTGTACTATACTATCGAAGTTGTGTACATTATTTGAAAGTTGCATATAAAAGTCGTGTGGAAACTGTAGGTGACCCTTATAACCCAAGGTTCCAAAATTAAACAACACTATATGGTACAGTCATGGTAAATGAGAGGCGCACAAGTGGATGGAGAATATTTGTTTAAATTTTAAGCTAATAATTTTAAAAAATAAACGTCAACTTAAACAAAATAAACATTTAAGAGTAAGAAGATCACATAATTCTCGTGTCTGTCCTGAAGCAGTTTTTTTACTTTTCACTCGGGATAGAATAAACGAGCACATGGCGCTTGCGTTGACCATTTATAGTTACGAACTTGTATTCCCTCAGTTTGAAAAATATTAAAGATGCAAATAAACACAAATAAAAGTTCAGTGGTTTAACTAAACGCATGAGTTTCTTATATGCTTTCTCTCACCAAGCAATATAGCCTACGATTAGTACGTTAAACGAAACTCATAAACTTCTATCATTTTTCTATCTATCACTTGAGTTTTTTTTTATTAAGCCCAGTGGTGGGATTCAGCCGGTTCGCACCGGTTCTGCAGAACCGTCTCACGAAATTTTATGAGATCAGCGAACGGTTAGCATTACTGGCTAACCTACTGTCAATGGACGTTTTGTAACAGAACCGGCTGAAAAATATGACTTTTGTAATAGAACCGGCTGACAAAAAATTGAATTCCACCACTGATTGAGCATATATAGGCCCTTATATGTACTTTGGATAAAACTAAAAACACAAATAGATGATTATGGCATATTTTTTATAACACAAGTAATAGGCTGTGTTAACTTTCATAGGCCGTATTATGGAAAAAAAGTTTAAGGCTACTCTTACCTTTTACGTTGCTTTGAATTCCCCATGCAAGTAAAAAACGTGAACAAATAATCCAGATGAAAAACGACTGCTTCATCGCACAACGATCAACATACGTCAACGGTCTTCCTTCTCTTTTAAAGTTTCCTGCAATAACTTCGCGATGATCGGTTGCGTGTGTCCTAGAACTTGTGTGACAATGCTGTACCGAATACTATGACAACTATGTCATAACTATCCTAACTTTCTAGGTAAACAATTGACCTGCCGTTTCCACCTTGTAGGATTGCTGTTCAACCCACCTTGTAATTCACGCGCGTGAAACAACTCCTGTGCGGGTAGTTGACGGCCGAAAAACTTACTGCATACTCTCAACTGCTCATCCGCCAACATCTGCGCCGGGGGCGGTAGACAAACCTTATGAACTAATAAAGGAGAAAGTGCTTAATTACAGGCGCCTGTCATCGATTTGCGCCAATTCACTGTAGTAAATGTACCGGGCGTATCTCCATGCAATAATCACGTACACCTCGAAACCTGGGTCGACCTCGGGATCGGAGATTTCGTTCGAGCGTGATAATGATAAAGTGAGAGGGGTGTGGTGACTTCGTAACTTACTATCTCTTGTTTTCTTACCATCGCAAATAAATCGGTACAGTCCTATCGTAACTTGATGCTATAGTGAGAAACACTGCGTTTGTAACTTGTCAGAAAGCTTTTTTATTAAACAAAAAATTACCGTCACATTGATTCGGCATTATGGTTTGTTAGCTGACACACATACGCATTTTTAGTGGTACTTTTTGACCTCAATAACACTGTATGGCAAGTCCGAAATGTTAAACAAACTGGTATAGGATATAGAACTTACCCACAGACTTTCGGGAAAGTCTTCGGATACTGGTGAGTGCATTGCGACAAAAACAGAGAAACAACTCGGTGTGTTCGTCAAAATAAAAGAACAGGCGTTTTTCAAAAAACAATACGGCAAAGACAATGCATGCAAGTAACACTTCGACGAGTACCAAGAAATAGAAAACTGAATGCAAGTTTCACGGGAAAACTGCCAGCATGAAAGTCAGTGGCAAATAACAAATCAAGAGATTTAACTATAACTGGATCGCAAATTCAGCATAACCACAAATGTTGACCCACATGTTGTCTTTGTGTAACCAACAAAAGTTTACAAACGCAGATATACATACACACAATCATATGCGGACGGGTTAATGATCACGATAGAGTAAGACGCGGAACGCGAAACAGAATATACTTTGCGAGACTTTTTACAAAAAATACTTTTCAGACACGCGAAAATCCCAACAGTGTGCAAAGAAATACAGTTGCCACGAGAAACGAACGTTAAAGAGAGAACAAATGCTTGAAATGGCTGGTGGGAACATGTAACGATATGAGAACTGGTGAATATTTTTACAGGTCTGGCACTTTTAATTCTTACTTCTTAAGCTGCTTCGATTTTGTTTTCTGCTTGCCCTAAAACAAAAAAAGATGTGATAAGTCATTTCATTAAAACTGTTAGATTTAAACCAGCTTTCGTATTTTTCCCCTTAGTTGTCATTCTAGTAAAACAGACTAAATATCACAAACCAACCTACGATCTTTACAATTTTGTTTTGTTCAGAGATAGTAATATAGATAATATATTATTACTATTATTACGCATCTGGTACTAACTTGGTAGCTAAATTGGTTGAGGGTAAAAGCAAAACAGGATTCGATGAACAACAGTCAAAATGACACAAAGTTTAAAAATAAGTATATTTTGAACCACGAATAGGAATCGTGATACTCTATCTGAGACGTTTTTTAGAAATGGGCGATTAAACTAATCAGCCATGATCATACAACCAACCTTAATCTTAATCATGCTGATCAACTTGGACGCAGTTGGGGGCGAAACAGTGACGACATCACTGCATACAGATGGGTCGGGGGAGTCAAGAGCGATTTGTTCAGAACCTTGAGTGGCAGAAACATCGAGAAGCAAACTTGATGAAGTTGACGGAACACGGGCGAGTGGGGAAAGGGGAATGTGACCGGCTGACTTCCGACGGGCAGAACGCATGTTGTGTGTAAACTTGTGCGACAAACACTACATAAATTGCAAAAACATAAATTGCAAACGAATCAATTAGCTTTTTTTCACGGAGTTCGAACTCGGGGCGATCTCTAGAACGGATGCCGATGAAGTTCTATTTTTGTTTTTGTACATTGGTCAGACGCACTGAACTGGTCGGCCAAGTGGTTGGTTTTAAAGAATTTACCCGCCATTTTCCACTCATTTATTTTTTTGCGGTATTTTTTTCGATTTTCCCGAGCACTAACATGCAAAGAATATTTGTAAAACCAAATGTTTATCTCAGCAAAATGGAGAATAAGTTAACAAAGAAAAGTTAGTTATACATACTGTCAAAGCATAAAAAAACAGTACGTTGGATTAATTTCACCTAGTTTGGCAGGATTATCTTGCATACCCTCCAAGTTGTTATGTCACAGACACCAAAAAGATTCGCAAAACTGTGCGTATACAATCGGCAGTTTTGTTACTTTGGGTGAAAAAAAATGAATTTCTTGGCACAGGGGACTCGCATACATTCCGTGTAAATGTACACATATGCTGACGCACGATCCGACATTAAATAACGTGGGATTTCAGGCACCTGGCGGTAATGCTCAAATCGATACCCCATGTGGAAACCGCTGGATTAGTAGGTTATAGATTAGTAGGCCTTGTCAAACAGAGGCATTGGTGCATTGTGGTCTATTTTCTTAGCCTCAAAACTGTGAATATGGCACATCGCAATTTTTGGAGTAAAGCCAAACGCTCCTAAAATCTCCTGAACATCGCGTATAAGCGATAAAACAAACCATATACCTGCAAGGACATTGGCCTGTGAGCTGAAGATTGAGCTGATGAGCTAAAACTTGTCGCTGGAATCGAAGTTACAACCTGGAAGGAAGTTGAAGGTAAAGGTCAGGTAATTCACTTATTGTAAGTTTCAACTAATCAATTTTAACTCAGAATTCTTACATCAGTTTCTGTAGTTGCTATCGTCTGTACTTCTTGCTCGGGAGTTTCTGCAGCGGGTAAACTTTTACTGGCAGTGTGTTTCGGCAGGTTTTGAGTTACTGTTGATGTGAGCAAGGGGGAGTGACCACGAACATCACCTGATCAATGTGAAAAATAACTTAAAATGTAACAGTGCTAATTTAGCAAGCATGCTGTCAGGTTGGATAGACCGTTATGGTTTACCCAAATTTTACCCAAAATTATAAATAGTTTTGCACACAACATAAAAAGCTCCCATTAACGAAAATTTACTAGTTTGACAAATGAGAAGACTCACGTCTGATAGGGTTGAAGACAGATAACCCAATCACAAACACCAATTTAACAGTCAAAATCATAAAAAGTCAAACATTGTATGTTGTTAACAAATATATCCAAAACCAAGAAGTGTTGAATACGTTTTGAAATCTTGCAAACCTATACATGAAACCTACCTGTATTTTTGCTGTATCGCCGCATAAGCGAGTTTTTCCGCTTGTTTTTGTAATGGTGAAGTGGTGACGATGTGGAAGTTGAAACTGACGACGGGAACGGTTTCCCTGCCAACGAGCTGCTACGAGAATGACTCATCACTTTCTTCTTCTTCGGTTTGACAAGTTTACCCCGAGATTTATTCTTGCGCTTTCCTATTTGTATTGACGTCGATTCCAAAGGAACAGCTTGAATCGTTATCTGCAGAAAACCCACGTTATTTGTACGTAATAACTAATAAGGAAAGTGTACTGGATTCGTTGCATAATTTTTTCTACTTTCCTGAATTCTTCAACCAACAAAGGCAAAACCACTAGTTGTAAAATCAAGACCGTTTTGTTTCAAATCACCTTATTTGTTGACTTGTAGAGTTTTTGTAAAACATCAGTGTGTACAAGTCCTTGCACAACTTCATTGTTTATGTGAGTTATCAAATCACCAACTCGTAAACCGGCAGAATATGAAGGTCCATCTTCATCCACCGACTACAAACAAATATGATTGTTTTGTTTATTTGTTTATCTTTGTTATAGTTAAAATCAACACCACAGCAAAGCATATTTGCATTCTCATGAAGCTTAAGACAAAGTTTACGTTTTTTTGCGACAACTATCTTTTACAAAACTTGTTTTGGGGTAAACTTGGAAACAATTTTCCACACAAAACGGGGTACCTTCGCGAATGTACTTACAGTGACAATATGATGTAGAGCGTATGAATTGCCAGAAGTTCCGAGAAATACAGGGATAGCTTGCATCTTAAACCCGAAACCACGACACGTCCGATGAACAACTATCACTGGTCGTGGTGAACCAGGAATGGGGGAGAATGATCTTCCGGGTGACGAGTCACGAGAGCTTGGGTTGGAGAAAACTGATGGGTGAGATGGGTGAACTGACCTGGGGCTTGCGAGGGGCGAAGGGGGAAGGCTTTCGTCAAAGTTTGGGATCATTAACTGAAATATACCGATTTGAAAAAATAAGTGAGACAACCATTATAATCGTAAGCCAAAGCAAGATTAAAGACAATAATGCAGCACAACTATCCTGTTGTAGCTAGGGTTTGCCTAAAAGCAAAACTTATGAGATTATGTCACTAGTGTAACGTACGATTTTGCGTGACTAAACCGGTTCAATGCAAAACTGTCCAAAATTCAGTTTCTAAAAATTTAGAAATCCAATTCAGTCGATTCAGTGCATCACTAAACCAAGCCTTTAAAATGGATGTTTAGTGCCTTATGGAGTACAGAGAACTGTGTCAAAACACCAAAAAAGTTACACGAGCCCGTAAAGTTATGTCGTAACAGTTTAGTGGAAAACATCTAACACTGACGTGATTAACTTACCTGCAGTGATGAAGCACTGGAAGACTTTATCATAGTTTTCTTCAAAGAACGCGATCTTCTCATTTCACCGCTTAAGTTTCGGGAGCGACCACCAGCACCAACATGCGCAAGACGTCGATGTAAAACCTCCTCAATACTCGGCTCTCCTGCCTGTCAAACAAATGTAAAAGGAGAACTAAAGAAAAGAAGAGCTTCAAAATAATACCTTCAAAAAAAATTCCTCCAGACAGTGGAATATATTTAATAGTTTTTTTTTTCAACGACTGTACGCAAAACAATTTCGAGTGTGTTAAAAAGAAAGAAAAGTTCACCAAACTATTGAAGTTGCGTGTCCAGCTGCCAAACTATTTATTTGGCAAAGTGTGTACAGTAGCAGCCGTTAGTAAAACAGGCCCTTGATAGGATTCGGTAATAGCAAAAAGGTTAGGCAACCCTAATGTGAACTAAACACGTAATCTTACGTAAACCATGCTCTGACTTCCACCACTGGATTGACTGATCCCCGATAACTCTGGGCTGTTCGTTTCGCTGCTGATGCTGCTTGTTGGACTCAAATGGGATCGCGTTTTGCACACTGGCGTGACTATGGACGGGTCGAGCATTCTGTCGAGGGCAACCGGTGTGCTCGTGTTTGAACCGTAACTCGAACTGCTGATCGGGGTCAAATGAGTGAGAGAGGAATTATGGGAACCAGATGACGATAAACAACGATATCGCTGTTTGCTTCGCAGCTGATGGGGATGGTGAGAATGGTGGGGATTTTTATGTGGAATCGGAGATTGATCAAAGGGGATTTTTTCGTCAGATGTCGACTGAGCTCGGGTCCGTAAACTGCTCGCTTGCTGTTCAGCATGTGGCATATATTCATAGTTGGTAGCAGGGCTTTTGCTCATGAGAGGAGTTTGGCTGTCTTCAAGATCCGAACTTCGATTGACACATTGCATGATCGATCCGTCGGCTGACATACTGCGCGACTTTTTGATATTCTGCAAACTTCCCATCTCGGGCGATTTCGATCTCGATAGCTCGTATGAACAGTTTTGCTTTCTGGCAAGTGGCGATGTGCTGTCCGACAAACTTGCTACAATCTTGCGATGATGCATGTTGTGCTTCATGCTGGGAGTTAATATCAAATTGGGCGTCGAAGTGAAATAGGACTTGTCGTCTGATTTCGTTGTGGTAAGCAGGGGGCTGGCGTGCTCACTGCCACTTGCTAGAGAACTGTCAGAACTCTGATGTTTTGACGAATCAAACTCAGCCAGCGAACTCTCAGTAGACATGGGATCTACGGTGATGCTGATAGGTCGATCATCCAGATCTTTTTTACTTGGATCTTCGTCGTTCGCACGAGATGTGACACTTGCATCATCTTCTGTGTCCATTTGTGCAGGAGTTTCAATTTCACTCACAGATCCGGAGTTATTAGTTTGACGTTTAAGTATAGTTGGCGACAAATCTCCGTCTGTGGATGATTCGTATGGCGACGAAGGTGGCCTGAAAGACATAGATTTAATTGTAACGGCTCGTTTTCTGAATTATATTGACGAATCTGTTTTCTCGACTTTACAAGGTGTTGTGTTTAGCAAAACAAACCTTTATTTAATTAAATGTGGATTAGAAATCAACTAGAAGAGTGGCTTTCTGATATACTTTCATTTTATATATTCTATACGATATTTACCAATTTACTATACACATCATTTAATCTACACATATGATTGTTTTTGTAAACAAAAACTTATGGGTCCGCACACGCGTGTTTGTGTGGATTTCCGGTAAACAAATGTTGCGGTGATTTTTAGATTTTTAAGGACAAATTTTTAGAAAGCATTAACCCAACAATAAAAAAAATTGTTCGTATTCTATTTGCACTATTATTGTCATATAATTACAAAAACATTAAAAAAACGTAACAAATACTTTAATTTAATCTCTTGCTTTAACCCAGATATTATCGTCCAAGGTCGGGTTTTAAACACAACTTTTTCTAGAAAGCTGTAACAGTTGTGTTACTGACACTTTAAATTAAAAAGCAATTTGCTACAAGTGTATACATAACAAATTGTTTTTCATTTAACTTTGTTTCGCAAAACGAGTACCATTGACTTGTAGTAACCTCTCAGGGTGCACACGCCAAACGACTGTTTGACCTTTTGACATCGTTTTCAATAGCACGCCGTCCTTAGTGTTCAACAATACCATTTAGCCTAATTTGTACATGCCTTGAGTACTGATTCTTAAATTGATTGTATAAAAACGCTACGTTATGAGTTATGACGAAAGAAAGTTCTGAACTGTTTTAGTAAAACCTACTAGTTGACTTTAAGCCGTGGACATACGGCGGCCAACCTGACAACGATCATTTAAAAACATTTATCTTGCAAAAAAGTCAAGTTTCATTTTTCATCTTTATGTTGATCAACAAAGTTTTGCTTGACATATACGAAACCGAAGCACGCTTATCAGGTTTAAATCACGTCATAGGTGTGAAACATTTGCAAAACTGAAAATGTGAGTGATAACTTAATCAAACGAAATAGCATTGCTGTGCAAAAACAGCTGATTTCTAATCACCGAAACGACGTCTCGTAAAACATCTGTCCGACGTCAAGCTGAGCCCTCCTGCTATCGTAAACCAGTGAGTTACTCTCTTGGGACTTCTGCCTACAGTGTCTTTCTTGACCAAACGAGCGTTAGACACATTTAAGTTTCAGGGGCCTGTGGGTGAACCGCTGGGTCTTCGGGGTCAAACTTCTAGAGGATCAAGTTCAGATTAATAACTAACATTTGTCCAAATTTGAAGCACTCTTTCTTTACCACACGAGCAATAAAAACCAGCGTTAAAAATTTTACGTTTCGGGGGGCTGTGGGTGAACCGCTGGGTAATTCGGGGTCAAACTTCTGGAGGATCAAGTTTGGATTAACTAGAAAAGTGGCTTTCTGATATACTTCCATTTTATATATTCTATACGATATTTACCAATTTACTACACTATACACAATTTTATCTACATACATGATTGTTTTTGCAAGCAAAAACGAATGGGTCCCCACACGCGTGTTTATGCGGATTTACGGTAAACCTACATTTTGGTTCTTTTTAGATTCTTAAGGACAAATTTTTCACAAAGCATAAACTTAACTTTAAAAGTTCTTTTCCGTATTCTTTTAGCATCATTATTGTCATATAATTACAAAAAAATCGGTGAAAAAAGAACGGGGAAAATACATTCAATTTAATCTCTTGCTTTGACCTTGATATTGTGGTTCAAGTTCAGTTGTTAAACACAAATTTTCCTAGAAAGCCTTAACTGTTGTATTAGACACTATACAAAAAAAAGTCGTTTGCTACAAAGGTATACATAACAACTTGTTTTTCACTTAACTTTGTTTCGCAAAAATGACCGTTTAATGACCTTTTGACACTGTTTTTAATAGCATGCCGTCCATAGTGTTCAACAATACTGTTTAGACTAATTTATACATGACTTAAGTACTGATTCTTGACTTGAATTGATTTGTCAAAAATATAGAAGATACGTTATGACGAAAAATTCGTAACGGTGTTGTAATGCCTACAAGTTGACCTTTAGTGACCCGTGGTTATGAGACGGCGAAGCTGACAACGAGAATTTAAAGACCATTTATCGCGGCGTTCGAAAAAGTTAAGTTTATTAAATTTCATATTTATGTTCATCAACGATGTTTTGCCTGATATAAACGAAACCGAAGTACGTTTATCGAGTTCGAATTACGTCTTAGGTGTAAAACCTGCGCCAATACTGAAAATGCGCGTGATAACTCAATAAAACGACACAGCATTGCTGCACAAAAAAAACAGCTGATTTCTAATCACCCAAACGACTGTCTCGTAAAACCTCTGTCCAGACGTCAAGCTGAGCACTCCCGCTCTGCTGCCTTAATCGTGACTGATAGCGTACACATATTATGGGTTGTAAAGGTAACTGGCAAAATTTTAAATACTAAACGAATACCCTGCTTAAATAATTGTTAACTTTTTCAAATATTTCTGCACCATAGGGCATGTATTTCTACCTTAAAACTAAAACCGATTATTTCTGGGTTTAAAGGGTAAAAAATGGGTGAATCCGAAAAAAAGATACAAAATTCTTTAAAAAACTTTACATTGCACCAAGCAACAAAGCAAGAAACTCCAAGATGCTGTACTTTAGTCAGTACAACCGTTTCAAAAATTTTACGTTTTGGGGGCCTGTGGGTGAACCGCTGGGTCAATCGGGGTCAAACTTCAGGAGGATCAAATTTGGATTATTAACTAACATCTCTGTAAATTTGAATAAATTTGGAGCACTCTTTCTTGACCAAACGCGTCTCACAAGCCAGCGTTAGAAGAAAAAAAGAAAAAAAAAATACGGACAAAAACAATATGTGTCCCCTTCAGGGAAGGGGACCCATAATAACTAACATATGTCTAAATTTGAAGCACTCTTTCTTTACCAAACTAGCGTTACAAACCAGCATTAGACAGAAAAAAAATACGGACAAAAACAATATGTGTCCCCTTCAGGGAAGGGGACCCATAATAAACCATTTATGCGCGTATTTTTAACTGCCAATATATAGGGCCACCCCTTACATCTTGAATTTTGCAGTTACGCAACCTTCTGTGGTTTCAACTTATGTAAGCTGCTATAAATCAAATTACACAATTTGTTTTTCTTTTTATGTTCCTAATTCCATCACACATACTTACATTCTAGTTTGAAGTCGTATTTTGGCTTTGGGAGCACTATCTGGGGCGCTATTTTTGCGAGGTGTTTGGAAAGTCTAAAATGCAGAAAAGTGAAAAAACATGAAAGGTGGATAACAAATAAATTACGTATGAGCATACCTGTGAAAATCTCTTGGTATTTGACGAAAAGTTTGGCAAGTTTGGTTCATCGGCAAAATCTTCCAATTCGGATGCAGAAAACGTGGAATTTTCGTGACTGTAACGGTCACTGCGAGCTGTATAAAGATATGTGTTCCGTAAAAAATAAGACGTGTTTGCAAGTGCAAAAATTTTAATCTGTACTAATAAGGTTACAGTTTTGCCAAGGAACAGTAAGTTGTTTCTGTCCAAATTACAGCAGTATAGCATGTTTGTGCATGAAAATGTAGTTTGGAAAAACACAGCAAGAACTTACACCGACACTCTAATTGGGAAACAATTTTATGCACTTACTATCAAAGTAGCTTGTGTCTTCTTCATTGTCAAGTTGGGGAATAAATTGAGCCTTCTGTCTTAACAAATTCGCCCAATCCATTGATTCAAAATACTTGTGTTGCTTAACCTTGAATACACAATAGCAAACGTGTATACCGTGCCAAGAGATGTTAAGCAATAATTTTGGAACACTAAAGTGAGCTACAGGAGAAACGAGGTCCGTATTTTTGTTCTCAAGAAACATAGATTCATAAAAAAAAATTGAACAGGCAAGGTTTAATATTATAAACCATTAGTTCCCAACAGGGGAAGAATTTTATAACTTAAGGGGAAGAATATACTTTAATTATTAGATGTGGTTTGTAAATACGCACTCAAGCTCTGAGAAGTTAAAATATCCAATTTTAAATGATCTTTGTATGGTTTATCTACTATAAGTCTTTGAGTGTTTTGAATCAGTAAGTAAGGAATTTGTTCATAAAGGTTGGGAACCACTAACCACTGTTTTAAACGAACTTGGTTTTTATGTGTATTACCTCGAGTGCACCACGACTTCCCAGTCGAACTTGTGGGTCTCGGTCTAACAATAAAGTGACAATATCGACAGCTTCTTGTGAAACACAATGATCACCATCAGGCCACTCAATCTCATTTTCATCTAAAGCATACAAAATTACATCTCCAGTATTCATTCATTTCAAAGGAATGTTTTTTTTCATTACCATTAACAGCTTGTGTGAACAACTCATCTGGTGTTTCACCAAAGAAAGGCACACAACCAACAAGAAACTCATAGAGGCAAATCCCGGCAGACCACCAATCAACAGGAGGGCCATATCCCATGCCAAGTATAACCTCAGGTGCAATGTACTCTGGAGTTCCATGAATCTAAAGTAAATTTTATTGAAATTAAGAGGGACCATGACTTGATATAACGATGAAGTGTGGATTTCTGAATGTTTAAATCACTGCAGCATTGACCCATCCCCAGCTCTTGGGAGGATCCTAAATGTTCAATTGTTGAATCAAAACTTCTTCAGCTGTTGCTTTGGTTTAGCAACAAGTAACTCATACAGACTGTCTACCACAGGGTTCTTACACAGTGTGTCAGGTTACACATTATGCTTAAATGGATGGATTTCACTTGGCATAATTTTAATGACTGTTTGTAGCATTTAATGTTTGTAGCATTTTTTGTTAATTTTAATAGTAACAAGAGACGTAACAAATTATTAATGTGTAATAGTTCACAATGCACTTAACAATAAATAACATAAACAAGGGGTTGCTTTGGGAGATAACCATTAATTTATGGTAAAAAAACAACCATTAATTTACGGTCAACTGAACAAAAACAAAGCGAAATATGCACTTAGTTATCACCAACAGCCATTTACAATTCTCTACATACAACCTGTGACATACATGTCAGGGTTTGCTGGCCCTTGGGCTACCACATTAGGCATAAAGAAAACAATTATTCATACCTGCCCATCCATAAAGTGTTGCTGAGGTTCTAAATGAGACTCGTACATATTTGTTGTTCGAGACATCAAACCAACTTTTGACAATCCAAAATCAGTCAATTTAATATGACCCATTGATGTGATGAGTAAACTGAAAAGGTTTCCAGGTTTAATTTATCAATTTTATGATAATATTAAACCTTGCATTGCAAAACATACTTATCTGGTTTTAAATCTCTATGTACAACTCCATAGTTGTGCAAATACTCCAATGCCAGTACTGTTTCCGCAAAATACATTTGGGCAACCTCATCAGGCAAAACACCAATATTCTAAAACAAATAAAGAACCTTAAGCATTGTTAAAATCCAGTACTTTTCTGTCAGATAAAAATATGGCTGCCAGTGTCACAAGCTTGAATTTTTGCATTTCCAACATGAAGTTGAGTTACAATTTCCTAATTTCAGTCAAAAGATAAAATAAAATTGGACACAGACTACTTAATAATTAAGAACAATTTATGTTAAAGTGAGAACTACAATGATGCGTAATATGAAATATGCATGAGGGTTGTACCTTAATTAGCGAAGCAACATCACCTCCCTCTACATACTCCATCACCATGCACAAATGGCTACGGGTTTGGAATGAACAATACATCGTCACCACAAATGGGTTTTCAATAAATGTCAAAATATCTCGTTCCGCAAACACCTGGACACAAAATCAATCATTGCAATGGGAAAATTACTCACAACAAATATCTCTGTTAAAAAAACAGAACCTGCTGAATTTCATTGCGTAGTGCAAGATTGTGCTTGTTTAGCTTTTTCAAAGCAAAACGTTGCCTTGTCTCTTTATGACGGACCAAGTACACAGCACTAAAAAGAATGTTTAGGGTTAATAATGAAGTGTTTGCAACAGCCTACTTAATGTTTATTTCCTTACCCATATGCACCATTGCTGATAAGTTTAATTGTTGAAAAATCTTCCTCACAAACAGATTGCTGTTGTTGTTGCTTATCGAGCAGTTCATTTTCATCTGAATCACTGCTGGATGATTTTGACACTTTAACAGCCTGTAAAATTAATAACAATACAATATAAATGAAAGGTTTACAATGTCTACAAAGAACCTCCATTTTACAATGCCATTAAACACAGCTAAGCCACAAAGCTTGCTTGAATTACCGATTCTGACAACACTAGTGGTTTCTAACTTTGGCTTAAATATGCCCCACTAAATCACATTTAAAGTTTTAGTGCCTTCTATATTTTTTTGTTAGCTTTGGTTTTTACAATGATTTCTATAAAAACAAAAAACAAAACCTAAATTTGAAGCTGGATGTAAATAGTCATCCACAATTGCAAAAAACACCAAACAAACTGCCCCCATGGTATGTTAGGACCACTCATGTTCTTAATGAGGCACATTAAATACAACATTAGTTTTTTTTCTAAAACAGGTTTTACCTGTGCTAAACCAAGTTGCTGAAAAATATATTTTGGAATATCCATTCCAATAACTTCCTTTGATTCTTTAACAACATGCTCTGCTGATTCTAAAAGCTGATAGAAATCTTCGGCTTTAAACTCCTAAATGTATTGATGGAAAATGGTGATTAGCATTGACAAGGTGTTTTCTACACCATTACAATGTATTTAAACACAAAATTGTTACCAAGCATTCGAGCAAACGAGCAGGTCTTGATATTATTAGAAGAAACCGCTTGCACAGTTTTGTAACATGTCCACCACCATTAGTAGATGTTTCTTGTGCCTATAAAGAAGAGAAAGTTTTATTTGATATGAAAAGACTTGTAAACAACCCAATACCTGGTTGGTAGCATATGTATTAAACAAGTTAAAATTATAAATGCAAATAAAAAACAACAATAGTCACCATTTCAACACAATCGTGGTGCTATTTTTCAATTCAAATAAAACTCAGACAAATAAAAAAATACCTGGCTGACTAATGTATCCAGATTGTCTTGCATTTCAAAAAAGAAACTTGGAGAAATTCTGTTTTCTTGTGACATCGAAAGACATGATCGGGCCATTTCCACAACCTGGTGGAGCACAAAACTCCATGTAGCATCAGCAACAGGTGTACATGTTCCAGGATTTGCTGTCTTTATGAAGTTCTGCAGCAAAAAAAAACATAATTAAGCACACTATCAAAAATAATGCCAAATGTTTACCAAAATGTGCAGTATGATGTCCTTTTCACAAAAATTAAACATATAGAAACTTGTTTAATAGTGCCAAAAGTCAATAAAGAGCCAATAACTGAACCACAATGTATAACCAATAAATGTGTAGGTAGTTTACCACACAAACAAGGATTTTCAACACAAGTTAAACACCTATTTGATACATGTTACAGGCCCTCAGTGCCAAGCCTCAAAAAGAAGCACAAAACAAGGTATATTGACAAAATTAATTAGTCACAAATCATTGCAAAATCTGTCAATTTAGTTTTAACAACTGGTGTTTATATTAAACATAGCACATTTTTTAACATCTACAAGTGAAAACCAGTGCACTGTTATATTCAATCATGTTGATGACAAACAAGGCTGTAATTCATTTTTCCAAAACAAACAAGGCCAAGCTGGCATGGAGCCATGTCTCATAAAAGATGGTTAAACCAATATTGGCAGCAGAAGGCCAAACACATCAACTCTACTGTACCTTAAGTTTGTCTTCCATCTGTTTTACAGCTTTTGGAAATCTTTCCCGGTAAACACTGTTCATCATCACGACATCATTATCATGTGCAACTGGCATTCGACCAGGACTTAAACTACGCGATCTTGGTCTGAAGGGACGGTGAGGACCTAATAAGGATATGTTTAACTTTGTTTGTTGACAATTTTGCTATTTGCTACCAAATACAAGAAGCTGTAATTTTATTTAAATAAAAAGCTTGTAAGACAATAAACACCATCAATAAATTGAAACTTCAGGAAAACATTGATAGATTTTAATTAAACTCGTTTGCCAAGTTTAAAGGCAATAAAATGGGAGGTCATAAAATTGTATTACATACAAAAATGTCTATGAACACCACTAACTGTGCAAAACATCACCTAAATTAAAAAAATAAAGAGTAGAAAGAAACCTGGTTCATCTTCATTAATACTTTCATTTGAGCAGAAATGCCTGGACAGATATCTTAGCTGGTCTGGAGTTGGTTGTGATGGTAACTGATGAAGGCGGTCCTAAAATATTTTTTTTGTTATCTTACTTGTAAATTCACTATCTTTGTCTAATCAACGTTTATTGGTAAAAATGCATTTGATTTGAAGTTGCTCAATTACCTGCGATGAACATGCAGAAGAAGAGAGTACTGAGGATGGAGTGTTGGTTCCATACCCACTAGATGGAAGAGAAGCAACACTCCACCGACGATTTTCAATAGCTGACATCAATGATCTTGATTTTATCGGATTAATGGCAGGAGCAAATGAAAACTGGTTTGGTTGATTGTTTGGAGAAAGATTTCTTGGACTGTCCACAGGGCTGATAACAGCTACAACCATATAATCAAAAGCGACTTAAATAAAATACACTCACATATATTGTTTACAAAGTTTGATACCTGCACCAAAATTACTTGGAGATAGGGGTCTGTTTGATAAAGTTGGGGACAATAATGCCATCGAACCAACCCTGCTCGACTTTCCTTTGGGACTAGAACACATTGGACATTTTATGGAAACCTTATTAACAAATTGTAATGACAAATACTTACGATGGAGTAACACTGCTTCGTCTTCCAAGGTTTAAATCTTTCTGTAAATTAATCAAGCACTACATTAGGTAGTTTAACACAGCACATTTTACTTTGAACTAAATTTTTTATTTTTGCTTTTCCCAATTCTTTGGCACTTGCGAAGTTTTCTTTGTGCTATCATAAAACACAATGTAATATAATACAAAACGTCAGCCAGTTAAAAAACATTAGTGTTAATTTGTCAAAAGTCTCCAAACACAATGCTCACAAAACTGGAATTGAGTGAGGGATCAGAGTTTCCCATTAGTTTGTTTCTCATCCGAACAAGGTTGCTGGTCTCACCAGAATGACTTTCTGAAAACACAGACTCACGACGATGCGTCTGATGTTTACCTGTTGGAAAAAAAATCCCATAAAATATATTAATGTAAGTGCAGGTACTGTAGCCTTAATCGCAAAATCACCAGTTAATTGGTGGAAAGTTCAGGGATCCAGTCAACAGCTACACACAAACCCAATATTATGTCAGGATTGCGCTTTAAATTGTACCAAAATTGATGTCGATAACATTTCTTTGGAGTCAAAATATATTTAATTTTATTCGTAGTCCTGTCAAGTTACTAAAGATTGTGACAAGATTCAATTGTAATGTTCCATATTAGCATCATATCTCTGATTTTTTTAAACCGCAGGTTGGACTACATGTCCTAAAAGTCTCTGGAACTGCGGACCACCGACTTACAAAATTTAATAAAAAAAATAATGGGAACAGATAATATTTTGCTAACTGAGATTTTTTGGACACCTTACCCATAGCTCCAGAAAGACTGGCAAAACTGCCTCTCCTCGTCAAAGTCTGATCAGAAATTTGACGTTGAAACTTAAGTCCTCTTGGTATGGAAGAAAAATCATTGAGGGTTCCCGATTTTCGCATTGACATTCCAATTGTCAACAGATTCTACAATTAGGTAAAATAACATTTTAAATCAGTCTTTAACACTGTACAAACATGGATCTAAAACATGGAAAAAGTACAGCCACATTACATATCTATAAAATAGATTATGGACTGTTTCTTTATTGTTTCAAAAAAACATTGACAATATTAATAGCAAGGAAAAAATTGCATGTTTAAGTACCCAGGACAGAAAAGAAGATGACTCTTTTCCTTGCATACCTAAAGTGGCAACTAAAACCAAAACAAAACCACTTTTTTCAAAGTATTTGAAATGATTACCTTTTTAGTCTTTTGTTCGGATGCAACTTCCTCCAACATATTTTTGGGCTCAGAAAACATTGTAGCTGTTGATTGAGCTTTCAATTTTGCTTCAGTGTTGAATCCATTACTGTCTAAAGAAGAAAAAAATACCTGGAAACACTTTGATTTTTGAATACTACCAGCAATACTATACTGGTAAGACTTGTTTTAATTCAAACTGTTTTGCATTGACATTAAAGCACTGCTTCAAAAACTTGTGTAAACGCCTTTTGAGTTTTGTCATTGACCTAAATTTGGATAAGCATCTAATTACAGTTTCAAAGCGTTTCTGCTTTAAAATCGTGGCAAAATTAAAGAAGAACTGTTTTTTACACAAATCATAATTTCATTTACAGCTCAATGAGCTTCATATGGTTACAACAATTTCAAATATATTTCTATTTTATTCTTGTATATTTACCCATTTTTTATGGTGCATTTAAAATTTAGTAAAAACAAACACAATGTTTTCTGCAGTATTATTGTTCTAGTCTTATTTTTTTATGTGGAGTAAGTTTACACCAGCAAGTCTTAACTACATAAGTAACATGTTTGAAACTGTGCTAATGAGATGTTCAGCTTCAAATAGAAGAGAAATAGGTCATGTTCCAATCAGTTTGTCGAAGGCCAACCCACTTAATATCACAGATTTTTTCCGTTCACACAGATCGCAATGGACGTCCACATTTTTATGCATTTCACTTCAAAAAAAATAAAAAACGGGGAAAAGAATGCTGTGAATACACAAATATCTTTTGCAAATTTGCATGTTCTGAAAAAATAAAAACCCAAACATGGTTAAAACAAATTTGAGACTAGAACTCCAGAGCACTCCACTTCTATTGTGCAGAAATAAACTATAATTGTTTTCACCAACAAAACCAAGTATATATTGCTACAACTTGTCCTGCTTTTCAATGCAACGGCTAATTTTATAAAAAAAAAAAACTCTTCCAAATGTTGGTTGCTTTTCAATGATGTCAAATTGTCAATCTTTCTGTATGTTCATTCTTGCCCAACAAGACACCAAGAACAAATCACTCCAAATGGCTGATATACATCGTCATGTGTTGGTAGATCCCACAATGGCAGAAAATGATTGGTCCTACCACTATTATCTTGTTAAGCTAAGCATGACAGCACGACTAAACCAGCATATTGGATATTACCTTAATCATGGAGGATTTTATTTGAAAACATACAAATACATTCGAAGGTACATGAAAAAACATTTTTCTGTATTTGTGGCGTTTAATGTTTGTTTCTTGTTGTATGTTGAGTGATTTATTAAATTTGGCCACAATTTAAATTAGAAAGGTGGCTTTCCTAAACACTTCCATTTTATATATTCTATATCCTGTTTACCAGTATACTATACATATCATTTAATCGACACATACGATTGTTTTTGCAAACAAAAACGAATGGGTCTACCCATGTTTATGCGAATTAGTTACTTACACTATCACAATGGTGCGATTATTTTTAGATCTCAAGGAAAAACTATTAAAAAACATTAAGCCAAACTTACAGTTTTGTCCCGATATTTTCATTGTCATTTAATTACAAAAGCTGTAAAAATACCAGGTTTTGAAGCAAGTACCGATACCGAGTACCACATATATATACCTTCGATACCGAGTACTGAGTACTTAAGTGTAGTGTTGTATTTAGTTGTATATCACTGGCTAATTTATCTGCCATGGCCGGGGTACAGGTGTGCACACGCACATAGCGAAAAATGTAATCTCCCTGTGATAGAGAAAATGATATACGCAAACTGGCGGAACGTTATTCCAATTTTGTGCTGTCCGAAGCCAATATTGGCATAAAGTTGCCTGTATTCTTATGGTGTAAATCGGCCTTCGGTACTCGCATGTTGGTATCGAAAACTGAGACAAAATATTTCGATACCGAGTACGAGTATCGATACCACTGAAATCTTTTCGCTACCATCGATACCACTGAAATCATTCGATACCATCGATACAGAGTACCAAGTACCGGGTACCCGTCCCATCACTAAAACACACATTTAATTTTTCCGAGGCGTTGGATGTGGACCTTGACGGTCTTTTGCCTAGGCTACATACACTATCAATTGAGTGTTAATTACATTCAAAAATCATTGAGAATGTTGCAGCAGTTTTCAAACTGGGCTATGTATAGCGATTTCTCAGGGGACTACGAGAGCTAAGGCTATGGAAGTCTTTCAAAAATCTTTAGTGAGGTGGGATTGTGCAACTTTGACGAAAAAGTGGTCCATTATTTTACTGCACAATTAAAAAAACGACAATTGTTTGGGCATAATTATATCTGTGACGTAATAAACTTAAATTAAGTCATTGCCATACAAAGTGACCCTGCAAAAGCATATGAAACATGTTTTATATGTAGTTGTGCCAATATATTATCACAAAGTGTAAAAGTTTAGTGCCTAATACAAGCTTTTGTTTTGTGGACATATATTCGGCTTAAACAAATGTGTTTATGTTGGACCTTGACTAGTTATAACCAAAATTGGCTAAGACATGTTTTATTTGCATTACTGACAGAAATGTCCGGACCTCGTTTTACCTTTTGTATCTGGACCTTAGACAAAACTATTTGAGTAGCCCTGCTATTAAGAAGCCATTTGCTACAAAGGTATAGCCTACTTAACAATATATTTTTCACTTTACATTGTTTAGCAAAATGAATACCATTGGCCTGTACTAACCTCTCTTTTGACACGTTTTTCAACATCATGCAGTCCTTAGTGTACAACAATACCATTTGTGTCCAACAGTGCCACATACTTGACTTAAGTATTGTTTCTCGAATTTATTTGTCAACAATAAAGAAGCTATGTTGTGACAAAAAATCGTGTGTAACTATGTTTACAACACAAGTTGACCTTTAGTGACCTCTCGTCATACGACGGCTAAGCTGACAACAACCATCACATACAGAAGTTTGTATGTCGAGTTTAAAATCACTTCAATGGTGTGAATCCTTGGCCAAAACTGAAAACGCACATTAAACCTGATAAACTCATAGAATTGCTGCGAAAAACAGCTGATTTCTAATCACTGAAAAGACTGCCTCATAGAAAGTCTTTCCCTGTATCAAGCAGAGACCACCCTCTCTGCATTAAGCTACCTCAATTGAAAACCAGTGAATTACTCTCTTTGGACTTCTATTTGACTGACTATTCAGTGTACACATATTATGGGCTGTAAAGGTAACCATTTGGCCATTTGAGCCAAAATTTTAAATACTAAACGAGTAACCCACATCAAACAATTGTTTAAAATTTCAGAACATTAGGGCTTGTATTTCTGACCTAAAGGACTGATACAGCTAAAAACAAAAATTGTTGAAGAGTGAAAAATGGGTGAATTCAAGTTACAAAATTCTTTATGATTTTTACAAAGCATGAAACTCCTGGACATACTCTAAGCAGCATGAAAATCCTAGACATACCACACAGCTGTTGACAAAAATACGTTTTGGGGGCCTGTGAGTGATCCGCTGGTTTATTTGGGGTTAAACTTTGGATAAATAACTAACACCTGTGCAAATTTGAATAAATTTGATGCACTTGTTCTTGACCAAACGCCGTAACAAACTGTCATCAGGGGAGGGGACCCATAATAAACATCACATACAAGTTACAACACAGAAACTAGAAAGGTGGCTTAGCACATTTTGTGGTTGCATTTACACTATAACCTATTTTAAAACATAAATATATTTCATATGCTTATTTTGTATTGGGTCCCATATTAGTCACCGTCTTTTATAACCTTAGTCGTTTCTGCAGGCAAAAACTCATGGGTCCCCACACATGCAAAGTTGAAAATAATGCAATTCAAGAGATAACCATGAGAAAGTCGGGTGTTGTAAGGTAAAACACAGTGACCGGCACTGGGCTTAAATAATAATGCTATGTAGAATATGAACTATAAAATTAGATTCACCCCAGATATTGTTTGAAGTATGTCCTATTTAACGTTTTAAAAAACTGACACATTTTAGGGGGCTAGTAGGGTAACTAATTGGGTTTTTTTGGGTTCGACACACAAATTGGGTTCGACACACAAACTAAAAAATATATAAAAACCGCAATGACTCAATCAATAGTACTGCAAAATTTCAGCCCAATCCGCCAATGTTTAAAATTTCGACCACTAGAGGAGTTTTGAGCAACAACCGTTAATGTTTCTGACTTCATAGGGCTGTTGACAAGCCCCTAACTGCCATGGCGCAAAAACGACCACCAAGCAACCCACCAACGAGCAACATACAACTGGTTGCCCTTGTAACACTATTGCGCCAAAGAAATCTTTCGTTTTTGGTGCCCAGTAACATACAAATACGTTTTACACTTTAGGGGCTTGTGGGGTAAATGTTAGGACTACAGGGTTGAACACAACAATCGACACCTATAAATGGCATACTATACAAGAAATCCAAATTTCAGCCAATTCTGACACTGTTTGAAAACTTACCCATTTTAGGGGGCTAGCGGGGCAAATACTGGGGCTATCAACAAAAACAAAGTGGGATGCACATCTACATGAATATATCTACCATCTGTGTAAATTTCAGCCAAATCCATCAAACATTTGATGGAAAAACGAGTCGGACAAACTTTGGGTAAAAACACCCATTTTAGGGGGTGAGTGGGGTAAATACTGGGGTTATCAACAAAAACAAAGTGGGATGCACATCTACATAACTATATCTACCATCTGTGTAAATTTCAGCCAAATCCATCAAACATTTGATGGAAAAACGAGTCGGACAAACTTCCGGGAAAAAATACCCATTTTAGGGGGCTAGCGGGGTAAATACTGGGGTTATCAACAAAAACAAAGTGGGATGCACATCTACATAACTATATCTACAATCTGTGTAAATTTCAGCCAAATCCATCAAACATTTGATTGAAAAACGAGTCGGACAAACTTTGGGAAGAAAAAAAAAAGAAGAAAAAAAAAAAGAAAAAAAAGAAAAAAAAAGAAAAACAACAACAACAATTCGAGTAAAATCAATATGTGTCCCCTTCAGGGAAGGGAACCCATAATTACTTAATTTCATCTTAGTCAACAAGAAGGAGAAATAGCAGTTGTTGATATTTTTACATTGTCAAGGCTACCAATATATCACAAACCTATTTGCAAAAACAAACTACAAGTGAATCAAAATTTGTCTTTTTCAGGAAGTATGCCCATAATTAAAGCGCTGTAACAACATAATTCAGCTGCATCACAAAACAGCTGCATTTAACGAGTTTCGCACAAGCATCTCATTATATTTTAGTGATGGGATGGCTGTAATGTGTGTTTGTAATCTGAAAAGGTAAGTCAGACTGGTTTACAAAACAGCAAAAAAACTATGCTTATAGCTGCAATGTAGACAATTAGATTGATTCTAAGCTTCAATAAACTAATAGAATAGTTGTATCCGAAACAGAATACCAGAACAGTTTACCCTAGTTTGGAAATTATAAAATACCACCATATTTTGGAATAGGGTTGACAATGGTAACCTTACAGTTATAATCAAAATGAATTTTAACATACCTGGAAATAAGTTTCACATGAATGGTGGAACTAATGGAAAGCAATATTAGCACTACAAGAATATCCTGCAAACAGCATCTCTCCAATCACAAAGTATCACAAGATATCTAGGCAATAAAAGAACACAAGTTTACTACATGACATTCGGGTTTACAAGAACTAGACACCGAATTGAAAAGCATGTGGATCAAAAAAACTTACACATAGCAATTACATTTCATTCTGAAGGTTTCAAAAATTGCTGTTGTCAGTTTGCATAAAAACTAGGGCAATTGTTGAAATGTTTGCTAAAACATTGTTTAGGTATGCATATCATTCAGACAACCTATCAATATCTCACAATTAAAAATGTGATTTTAAAATGCTGTTGTGCAAACAAGTTGAAGGCATCCACTAACATCCACTAATAGTTCCAAATTCCAATGCTGTGATACATATAATTTGGGATGTTCAAAGTAGAATAATTGGGTATTCTAGAATAATTGTTTTGAATCTAGAATATCGAATCCAATTCTTACATTATTTTTGTGCAATCATTAATCTTAACAACAACTAAAGTAGACCAGTTTAATACATTATAAAACATATTTTTCATTTATAATGTAAAAAAGAAGCAACCAAAACAAAAAAAAACAGTGGGAAAAAAAACTTTGCACAACTGCATTTAAACTAAATGCCCCAAAATCCACAAAGCCAGAAAAATTAGCATAAAGGTTAAAAATCAATTATAATAATTTTATTCAGTGATTTTTATTGCCTTCAGTAGAAGTAGCTATGTTGTAAGCATGCTGTGGTAATTTGATTTGTCTGGTGGTAGAGGACTGACAAAGACTCCCAAGTGTACAAATATATAACGTTTGTTAACCTAAAACAATTGCAAAAACAGGCACCCTAGCAAACGAAGTCATTGGATGATAAATTTTCAAACCCCAATTAAACTAGAAAAGTGGCTTTATGATATACTTCCATTTCATATATTTTATACGATATTTACCAATTTACTATACTATACACAATTTTATCTACATATATGATTGTTTTTGCAAGCAAAAACGAATGGGTCCCCACACGTGTGTTTATGTGGATTTACGGTAAACCTACATTTTGGTTCTTTTTAGATTCTTAAGGAAAATTTTTTCACAAAGCATTAACTTAACTTTCAAAGTTTTTGTCCGTATTCTTTTTGCATCATTATTGTCATATAATTACAAAAAATCTTCACTTCAGTACTTAAGTCATGTATAAATTAAGCTGAACGGTTTTTCACTTAACTTTGTTTCGCAAAAACGGCCGTTTAATGACCTTTTGACACTGTTTTTAATTTGACACTGTCATTATACATGACTTAAGTACATGACCGAAATTATACATGACTTAAGTACTGATTCTTGAATTGATTTGTCAACAATAAAGAAGATACGTTATGACAAAAAATTCTTAACTGTGTTGTAATGCCTACAAGTTGACCTTTAGTGACCCGTGGTTATGCGACAGAAAACGAAACCGAAGTACGTTTATCGAGTTTAAATTACGTCTTAGGTGTAAAACCTTCACCAAAACTGAAAATACGCGTGATAACTCAATGAAACAACAGCATTGCTGCACAAAAAACAGCTGATTTCTAATCACCCAAACGACTGTCTCGTAAAACGTCTGTCCGGACGTCAAGCTGAGCACTCCCGCTCTGCCGCCTTAATCGTAAACCAGTGAATTCCTCCTTAGGGACTTATATCTGACTGATAGCGTACACATATTATGGGTTGTAAAGGTAACTGGCAAAATTTTAAATACTAAACGAATACCCTGCTTAAACAATTGTTAAAATTTTTAAATATTTCTGCACATGTATTTCTGCCTTAAAACTAATACCAATTATTTCGGGGTTTAAAGGGTGAAAAATGGGTGAATCCGAAAAAAAGATACAAAATTCTTTAAAAAACCTTACATTGCACCAAACAACAAAGCACGAAACTCCAATATGCTGTACTTTAGTCAGTACAGGTGTTTTAACAAATTTACGTTTTGGGGTCCTGTGGGTTAACCGCTGGGTCAATGGGGGTCAAACTTCAGGATCACATTTGGATTATTAACTAACATCTCTGTTAATTTGAATAAATTTAAAGCACTCTTTCTTGACCAAAACGTGGGAACAATAGCCGTGCTAAAAATTTCACGTTTTGGGGGGCTGTGGGTGAACCGAGGGATCAAACGGGGGTCAAAATTCACATGGACCATCTTTAGACCAATATCTGTAATGTGTGTAAATTTGAAAAAGTTTGAACCATTCTTTGTTGACCAAAACGTGGGAACAAATTCGCATTAGACGGAAAAAAAGAAAAAAAGAAAAAAGAAAAAAAGAAAAAAAAATACGGACAAAAGCAATATGTGTCCCCTTCAGGGAAGGGGACCCATAACTACCTGCGATTTTGCAACACAAAACGTGACTTTGCAGCATTTACTCACTACATTCTTATGTTTGACCCAATCGTCATATGTTTGGGGTTCCTTCACTGTTTTTGCGATATTAACAGACAATCCCATGCTTCCAATCGCTGCCTAACGCCATAACCGTTAAACATTTTTTGTTGTAAAAGTCGGAAAACAATTACATGCTGGTAAGACGTTGCAAAAAGTCGCCAGTAAGTCGTTTAATGGCATAAACGTAATGATGTGATCAGTCTGTAACAAGTGCGCTAATCAGTAATTATGCCTCAATGCACAACCGTCGTTATGACGTTGTTGTAGCGACTAGTGACTTGGCGTTATGGCGGTGTATAGCGTGCACTAATTTGACGGCGACAAATCACACTGGTACAATGACCGGGCGTCAATGTAAAAACATAACGCATGTGTTTACATTTTTACCAACGGCGAGAGCACACATTCATATCGGTTCCAATTACCCGATATAAACGGCAAAAATGCAGTTAGATTCGAATCCAAAGGAACCAACGCCACAGTAAGCATTGGGTATCAGTGCCAATACATTTGTTATCAGGCCAGGGCTAAAGCTAATCAGTGATGTTACACGAAATCAAGTCGAAACCGGTTAACCATTAGCATTATAGCCAGGGTTGCCATCGACTTGAAACCAAAAATAAGGACAACCGAAAAATTATTTTTTTATGCGAAACGAAACAAACGTTTTTGAACAAATCTTTGCATTTATACGAGCCATGACATAATATTTGCAATATTTTGAGAAGAAACCATCTGTTCCAGCAACTGGTTGTTCGTAGAAAATACTAAGTGCATTTTACAACAGGCCGGGTCTAGGTTCACTTCTACTTGTAGCAGGGATTTGACTATAGTAATTGTTGAAAATAAGACAAAAAAAGGACTACAGTCAAAAATAAGGACATTTCTTAGAAATAGGAACAATGAACTTTTCTAAGACATAGCCCTTCAAAATAAGGACAAATCTTAGAAATAAGGACGGTATGGCAACCCTGATTATAGCAAAGGACAAAAAAGTACACCACCTGTTTGTCTACAAATATGTTAGTTTATCTAATTTGGCGCTACTCACCATATAAAATGTTCATATGTCTTGGTGTCAGTTTCTTGATTGGTTATAACTAAGCCTTGAAACCGATTCCCAATCAGAGGTATCTTACATCAACATGATTTTACAAAACCAATTTTAGTACAGAAGTAACTTTACCACCTGTTGGCAATGAAGTTTGGCACTTTTTAGTTTGCACGATGTTAAACAAAATTTGTGAAACTAAACAAATGTTAAGGGGGCTACAGAAAAAATGTTGAGATTGAGAATCACCGTTTTAACAGCTATGATAGCTAGTTTTTATTAGTTTGACCCATTTGGCTTCAATATTGTTGTTGTTTTTTTCTAAATAAACATTAAAACTTAATAATGTTGTCATTGTCATACCCCTGAGTCATTTCCAAAATTGACAACCAATATACCAGTCTGCAGAACATGGCAGTTCCCGACAAGATCTTGTGCATGCAGGATCTACATGTCCCGCATGTGCGCATGCACAACCCATAAGTTTGAGTGCAAGACCTATTTTAGCAGGCACAAAGCAAGTAAAAGAGGTCAAGACAGGCCAATTAAATGCCTTTGGTGCAAAATTTTCGCGTGCAACCCCAAAACTTGGTGTGCAAACTTTTTTTTTCAAAAAAAAAATCGTGCGTGCAGCTGCCACACTCTGCAGACTGGCCAATATAGATGCACAAAGTGTTTTTTATATCGAGCCTACAACGCATACATTGCTTTTGTCCCACAGATAACAAATCCCTCACCCACCGTTGTTTAACAGCACCTATACCAAGTCAGCAGAATATAGAAGCAGCACAGTGAATTGTAAAAGAAATTAAGCACGAAACACTGACTGATCCTTTTTCCCCTGTAAAAATGATCTTGCACTGGAACTTAGGGTTCATGCATGAGTGAAAATGATACTCCCGCATGCCAAAGATTTCATCAGAAACTGCAATATTCTGCAGACTGAACTACATCGTAGCTTAGGAAATTTTTGCTACAATGAAAAGGCTTTTTTGTTTCAGACATGCATTTGAACACATTAGTTATTGATGCTATTTGTTTAATCCAAACATTTTCTGCTGGGAAAAACTAAACAGTTACCAACATACCGGGCGATGTGTTTATATGCACATTCTTCTTTAACTTAATAATCCTTCTCGGAAGTTGTTACTTTTTAGTTTTTCAGACAGAAATAAAGGGAGACCTTTTTCATTTCTGCTAAAGAGCAAAAAACCCACAAGCTTGCTCTGGTTGTTTTGTGACAATAATTGAACTAATTTTCCGTTTATATTTTCTTCCATAAAGGAGGAGTTCTTGTTCTTGATGAGAGCTGCTGCCTGCTGCTGAGAGCTACTTTGGGTGTACATCAAAGTTTGACAGCCTTTTAACACTGATTCATAAAATTAAAATAATAATATTATTAAAAAATTAGGCATCAGTAACTAAACATGTTTTTGTTACAAATGTGTCTTAACAAATAATATGTGTCTTGAATGCAACTAGTAAAGTAAAAATATTTAAAGTTAGTTTTTACGCTTTAACAAAGTTGCATTTTTGTGTTGTTGATCTACAGAGCAATCTGTCGTTGGTTTGCCGTCAGTTTGGCCTGTTTCGAAAAACGGGGGTTTAGAGATGTTCTAAAACGGAAAATATGTAAAAAATAATGTCCGTACTTTCCTGCAATTGTAGCATATTTCTTAACATGTCAAAATGCAGGCCTTTGAAGGAAAACTTATAAAGCGGGCCAAACAAAACAGAGCTACCAAAATGATAGCCTACAACTCTTTGTCATAGCCTAGTGTTCGCGTACCACTTTACTTAAAAATATCGAAAGGCATGAAAGTTGATGTGTTAGTCTAGGTTTGGGGTGATTGAAGGAGAAAATTAAAACAATCTGATAATAAGACATAAGGCTACACTACTGCCAGATTTGCAGGGTGATGCGGATAACAGTATGCCGAAAGAGAAAAAAACATCTGTGAACAAAACATTTAAAGCTATAGTTAATCGCAGACAATTTGCTAATTTATAAAGGTTCATGCACTGTATGCATATGTAAGTGTAATTTGTGTAAAGACACGGCTGGGTGAATATGTCAAAACGTAACAAATAAAGGCCCGTTTACAAATAAAGGTTGTCATGTACACCGTTGTCATGTAGCGTAGGCTACACCAGTATTTTGTCAATAATACTGAATCGACAAGGGCTGTCGATGGCCATATATCACCAGATAACTGTATTACTACATGTTTTGTAGTTCGAAAAGCTAACTCAAACAATGCTTTGTTATAACATGGCGAAAGCGTTTACGATGTAGCAAAAACGTATTTCCAGAATCATCATATATAGGCGCCGGCCCGTAAGGGCAAGAGGGGGCACTTGCCCTCCCTTGGAATTTCAAAGTACCGCAAAGTTACAACATTTTCTCAAAAACGTGATGACTGATAAACGATAATGATCTAAGAAAGGAAGTTGACATATTCAAAGCAAATGTCTAAACAAGCGACTTTGACGGTGTCTTCTTTACTTACGTATCTGTCGTTTTTTATGGGGCGCCGTTGTCGAATAAGTTGCTGCAAGATAGCTAACTTGCAACGAAACATAGCTAACTTGCGACGCTAAGTTGCCGCAAGATAGCTATCTTGCGTCGCAAGTTACCCGGTGCATTGTGGGACATCTTCATACATTTAGATACGAATTTCCCACAATGCACCGGGTTACTTGCGACGCAGCGGCAACTTAGCGTTGCAAGTTAGCTATATCTTGCAGCAATAAATAAGCTATTGCTGCTAGGCACAGTATCAAGTTCATAGAGCTCTTCTGGAAAATGTATTTTTATTCCGACGTTTCGACGTCCTTTACAGGTCGTCTTTCATCAGGGTAAATAACATTGAATGCGACTAGTACAGTGCACGATAAACAAAGGAAATTGCCCGTTGGTGAATATTCCATGACTCAAGAAATAGTCTTTTCCTGCAGTCAGGCTCCCGGGCCACAACAGACGCCGCATTGAAATCAGTACATTCGTCGGGTGTTGAGTGACCCGCTGCCCTTGATTAAGGGTTGTGCGGCCCGCAGAGACGCTTGGATGTCAAATGTACAGACAAACGAGTTCTACTATTATATATAGGCTATATTTGAGAAGATTAATGCGCCCGGTGCTATTTTTCTGCGACCAAGCAACATGTGGCTAGAATCAAATGCGAATTTTACTTGTAGTGGCCCGCGTTTTAATCATGGTAATTGAATTTGCCCCCAGTAATAAAGGTTGCACAAAGTGGTGGGATTCAAGTTTTTATCAGCTGGTTCTGTTACAAAAAGTCCATCGACAGTAGGCTAGCCAGTAATGCTAACCGGTTCACTGATCTCATAAAATTTCGTGAGACGGTTCTATAGAACCGGTGCGAACTGGCTGAATCCCACCGCATTTTGGGTTTTCAAAACCTCGTTTAAACGGATTGACGTTCTTGTCCAGCTGTTCAATGAGTGTCCAACGTGTTTCATTAAAGTTGACCCTACTCTAAGAAAGGGACGTTGATGGGATTAGTGCAGGGGCGGGCAACTTCTCCAGTCGGTGGGCCTGATATGGGAAAAAGTAGTAGCCTACTTAGCGGGCCGGATTACTGAATCGATACATTAATCGCGTATTTATAGAGTAATTTAAAACGGATTCTTGACCACCTAAGTCCTAAACCAAATACAATTAAGAACGTCACAATTACAATACAGTCCAAACAATCTAACTGATATAACATAAAATTATTCACCACAGCAAATTTAATGCATACACCATAGACTTAGATACTGCTGAAACACTTACTACTGTTGGGTAGCGTTACTGTCCGTTACAGTAACGTTTTTTATATACTTTTTTTTTCACGGGGTTCGAACCCAGGACACTCCCGCGGACGAATCCCGATCAAGATTTTTTATGTATATGGGTCAGGCGCGCCAGGCCATTCGGCCAAGTTTTGACATACTAGGCAAGTAGTGGGGGATTGCGACAGACTGTGGCCGCTGACCACATTATCATGTAAGATCGGAAACTGTCTGCGGGCCGCTCAAAACCCCGTCGCGGACCGGATGCGGCCCACGGGCCGTATGTTGCCCGCCCCTGGATTAGTGTGATGCAGCGGTGTCCGTTTTAAGGTAAACAAGGTGCGAGGAACCATGTAAATATAATAACTATCCAAACCTTTCCTTGCAAAAACTTTTGGTACTTGCATTGACTCGAACCACTACAATGACTTGACTTGACTTAAGGCTAGAGCTGAGTCTCACAGTTCTTGTACATATTAAAACAATCAGTAATGTTGAAATCGTCCCACTTTGAAGTAAAATCGCCCCCCAACTACAAAAATTGTCACCATCGCCCCCTCGGTAGACGAAATCGTCCCCTGGGGGGCGATATCACCCCCGTTGAATATCCCTGGGCTAGAGCAATGATTCTCAAACGCGGCTCTCAGGGCCGCATGCGGCTCCCAACAACTTATATTGCGGCTCGCACCAGACTTCAGAAAACCACCGAACATTGCTAGTTATGCTTTATCGTCGGGGCCAAAAGTAATAATCTGTAGTGATTTTCTCACGGTTTTGTTTTTTTGCGGCCCCCTACACATTTCAAAAACTACCATTTGGCCCGACGATAAAAAAGTTTGAGAACCACTGGACTAGAGACTAATTGACTTGAGACTCGAACCCCGTTTGACTTGACTTGACTTGACTTGAGACCCTACTAATAAGACTCGTTACCCAACCCTGCCGCTATGACAAAAAAGTGTAAAAACCAATGCCCTAAAAGATCGTTATGTAAATTCTAATCACATACATTGTTTTTACTTGTATTGGCCATAGATTTGGTATTGGCAGGTGGCCCCGCTATGTCTCCTGGTAACAAACATTTTTGGACCTATTCCTACACTGTCGCTGGTAATGAGTTTGGAAATAAAATTGGTATATTTAAATATTTTTGTTGTCTTGAAATTTTGTGTCAAATACTCTTTGGTCAAATCTTGAGATTTTTCGTATGTGCTAAAACCACAAAATACAAATACATAGAAAGCATATTTTTTAAATCGTAACAACAACATGTGATTAACAACTTTTAAGACACGAGGGGCGGGAGAGAAAAAAGTTTGTGTTAACAATTGTTTAATTGTTTACAATTGTTTCGCAAGTAGTTTCATAATGAGGAAAAAACCACCCAGCGTATTTAAATCGGCATGTGAATTGTGACAACCTGCGTTCAAGGTTAAGCAATCTTAATTACTGAAACGGGTACGATGCAGGTGGGATACCTGGGAACACCTGCCGAGTACCGATAGTGCCTACTAGGCTACCTCTACCTGGGCCTGCTGTACCTGGTAAACTATGGACGAACTTTAAACACTTCCTAAACAAGATCGCCAGAAATAGTAAAATGTTTTTATAATAGCGTCAAAAAATGTCTTTTGGAAATCAAGTTTGCTCTTGCCTCTTATTGTTCAATCAATGTTTAAAATTGCACTGGATTGATATTTAAAATTGAAATAAGCAAGTAGCAAAACAAGATAGTGAACCCTGGACACATTGTATTTGCAGAAATTGTGCTTTTATTTCTACAAAGTGATAATTTATCTTCTGACACACAGATGACACAGTGTTTTGTAAAGGTAATAATTTTTAACATTTTGATTATGACTGTCAAATTGTTTTTACATCAACAATCCATATTTTTATATCTTTGGTTAGAAAGTTAAGCAAATAGATTTCTTAGTTTTATTTCACTGTCCTATAAAACAAATTCATTGCCATTGTTTATTATGCAATTACTGGGTAACACTAAAAGCAGAAAAGCAGGAAATCAACACTAAAAGCAGAAAACAAAGGAAAAGCAGAAACAAGGGAAATTTGTCTTTTCTAAAAGAGGGAAAAAATAATTCCAAAAAAAGAGTAAAATTTCTTGTTTCATAAAAAATTTATACGAGAAATACGAAAAGCAGAAAAACGGGAAATGTTTCTTTATTTGTTTTTTTGCCGTTCTAGCTCCTAAAAACCATTCGAAAGTGTTCTAATAGCGTTCTACATTGATAATGTCAAAATACAGAAAAGACGGGAAATAAACAAATAAAAAACATGTCTTGTTTTTCAGTATTGGACACAACACGCAATCGATGTAGAACGCTAATAGATCACATTCAAATGATTTTACGAGTTAGAAAGGGGCTCCTCCAAAATACACAATCTATAAAATGTTGATGGTTAGGGCTTTTAGGGTCTGGGTAAAGGTTTATAATAAAAATAACACTATAATTCAGTTTTAGATTCCCAGTATGGACTTAATATTCTCATATGTGTTGAAAGTGGTACAAAGCACTGTATGGTACCACATGTTAACACTAAGAAAATTAGGTCCAAAAACTATCTAAATTAAATAATAAAGTTATTTGTATTACAATCCCTCACCTTTACCCTTATAGCCGTAGATTGCGTATTTTAGAGTAGCCCATTAGAAAGGCATAAAAAACAAATAAAGAAACATTTCCCGTTTTTCTGCTTTTTGTAATGAAACAAGAAATTTCACTCTTTTCCTGTTTTTCTGGAATTATTTTTTCCCTGTTTTAGAAAACATAAATTTCCCTTTTTTCTGCTTTTCCTTTCTTTTCTGCTTTTAGTGCTGATTTCCTGCTTTTCCCTCTTTTCTGTTTTTCTGCTTTTAGTGTGACCCCAATTACTTGTGGACTGCAAAAGCATTTTTTTAAACAAAACAGAAAGGGTTAGTAAAACATCAAGTATTAGTCTTTGAACAAAATAAAAGAATGCCAGGTTTATGAAACTTGCGAATAATTTATATTAAGCATTTTACAGTAAACTGTGTCTACAATACATTAGGGTTCTCACTCAGGAATGTTTCCTGATGAAATTTCCCTAGAAAATCATTTTTCAAAATCCCATAAAATTAGTCCTTTTCGAAAATCAATAATATCGTAAGTAGATGTTTTTATTTATAGATTAAAAACTGTTTTGCAAAAATGGGCTGCAGTATAAAGAAATCGTTTCTATTTTTTTTCAAATTCGCAAAACTTGTTTTGGGGTTAGTAGCATTAAAAATGTGTTGTTAATCAACAAAATCTTTACATGTTTGTAGCAGATAAAAACTAATTTTAGTCATGACGAAATTAGGGGCAGAAAAAATGTAAATTACGTTGTCAGGATTCACATAAATTAATATTGGCATTTCCCATATGCTGGAAATAAAAAAAAAACAAAAAAACCTGGCAAATAGGTAATACAGAAATATTTTTTAACAAAAACACTAAATATTTTATTTGATTTTTAGATACCTGATGATTTCTCAGGTTACCCCATAGATCAATTTTGTATTCCAAAACATTATGAACAAGACTTGGAATCTGTAATCATTCCCAAGGGTTTTGTTTTGGACAGGTGTGAAAACTAATCAGAATTTTGTACCATGTGATGTCATTTCTATAAAACTACATTTTACCATGTGATGTCATTTTTATGAAACTACAAATACATTTTTAGAGTAACTAAAAAGTAAAGCATTACTATTTCTCAAAAAAAAATCATACCCAATTCCGCAGTTTATTTATTGGTTCCTGAATAATAATAAAAAAAAAAAAAAAAAAAAGGGACATATTTTTATTTTACTTTACAGGTTTTTGTTTTTTTACAGTTTGCCCACCTTTTGTCACATCACAAAATGTTTTATTACTGTGGTTGAAATATTTACAGATGGTAGATATGGTCATGTGGATGTGCCATCTGTTTGTTTGACTCAACTATATTGCCCAATAACATCATTACCTTCACTGGCTTATTATGGGTCCCCTTCCCTGAAGGGGACACATATTGTTTTTGTCCGTATTTTTTTTTCTTTTTTCTGTCTAACGCTGGTTTGTAACGATCGTTTGGTCAAGAAAGAGTGCTTCAAATTTATTCAAATTTGGACATATGTTAGATATTAATCCAAACTTGGTCCACCTGAAGTTTGACCCCAAATTACCCAGCGGTTCACCCACAGGCCCCCGAAACGTAAAATTTTTAACGCTGGTTTGTAACGCTCGTTTAGTGAAGAAAGCGTGCTTCAAATTTATTGAAATTTGGACATATGTTAGATATTAATCCAAACTTGGTCCACCAGAAGTTTGACCCCAAATTACCCAGCGGTTCACCCACAGGCCCCCGAAACGTAAAATTTTTAACGCTGGTTTGTAACGCTTGTTTAGTAAAGAAAGAGTGCTTCAAATTTATTTAAATTTGGACATATGTTAGATATTAATCTGAACTTGGTCCACCTGAAGTTTGACCCGGAATGACCCAGCGACACACCCACAGGCCCCTGAAACGTAAATGTGTCTAACGCTCGTTTGGTCAAGAAAGACACTGTAGGCAGAAGTCCCAAGAGAGTACGTTTACGAATAATAGGGCAGAGCGGGAGGGCTCAGCTTGACGTCGGACAGACGTTTTACGAGACTTCGTTTCGGTGATTAGAAATCAGCTGTTTTGCACAGCAATGCTATGTCGTTTTATTAAGTTATCACTCACATTTTCAGTTTTGGCAAAGGTTTCACACATATGATGCGATTTAAACCTAATAAGCGTGCTTCGGTTTCATATAATGTCAAGCAAAACTTTGTTAAACAAACTAAATATGAAAAAATAAACTTGACTTTTTTGCAAGATAAAAGTTTTTTAAATGCTCGTTGTCAGGTTGGCCGTTGCATGACCACGGGTTACTTAAGGTCAATTAGAAGGTATTACTAACACAGTTCAGAACTTTCTTTCGCCATAACGTAGCATTTTTTTTTTTTTTTTAATCAAATACTCAAGGCATGTATAAATTAGGTCAAACGGTGTTGTTGAACACCAAGGACGGCGTGCTATTGAAAACGGTGTCAAAAGGTCAAACAGTCGTTTGGTGTGTGCACCCTAAAGGTTACTACAGGTCAATGGTACTCGTTTTGCGAAACAAAGTTAAATGAAAAGTTATGTATACACTTGCAGCAAATCGCTTTTTAATTGTCTGTAACACAACTGTTACAGCTTTCTAGAAAAAATTGTGTTTAAAACCCGACCTTGGACGACAATATCTGGGTCAAAGCAAGAGATTAAATTGAAAGTATTTGTTTCGTTCTTTTTTAATGTTTTTGTAATTATACGACAATAATAGTGCAAAAAATACAACAAAATTTTTCATTGTTGGGTTAATGCATTCTAAAAATTTGTTCTTAAGAATTTAAAAATCACCGCAACATTTGTTTACCGTAAATCCGCACAAACACGCGTGTGGGGACCCATTAGTTTTTGTTTACAAAAACAATCATATGTGTAGATCAAATGATGTGTATAGTAAATTGGTAAATATCGTATAGAATATATAAAATGGAAGTATATCAGAAAGCCACCATTCTAGTGTTTTACATACGTCTGGTGGTCCAATATTTAACAGTGGCAATGGGATTTTTTTTATACAGGACTGTTTGTTTGTGTTATTGTGGTTTGGTATTTAATTAGGTTTGTTTTAGAAACTCATCACACAGGTGCTGACCAGAGTTTTGTTTGACATGCCACAAAATGACAACATGAAATACTAAATATATTTCTTGTCGCTGGAGAGAGTGAGACTATGTTAGAGTGTGCAGTTTCTAAGCAGCGCAATAAACAACCTGTTTATATTGTAAATTGCATGTTTAAAAAACTATATTAAATACGGAACCTAATGTTACCAAATACATTGACAATATGCCCTGTTTTAAAAGTAACAGTTATCATATGTGCTACCTTGATTTAGCATACACCAATGAAACATGTTCTATTTGTTTCAGAACAGAGCGAATCGCAAGAGATATTTTTGAAAGTCTTGACCAATCAAAACCTACAGCAGCTTTGTGTGTTTTAAAAGGAGGGTATCAGTTTTTTAATGATCTTTTGCATTACTTAAGACAACTGAATGCCAACTCCAACAAATCCTGTCAGCTGTCAATTGATTTCATTCGACTAAAAAGTTATACGGTATGGTTTTTATAGCAAACAAATATTGATAATAATCAATTAAGTTTAATTGCAACTCACTCTTTAAGGATGATCAGTCAACAGGAAATGTGAAGGTTATTGGTGGAGATGATTTGTCACATTTGTCTGGAAAAAATGTCCTTGTTGTTGAGGTAGTTGTTTTGGTGTTTGAATATTATGTGTGTTGAGTTTAGTTGAATAAAATAGGCGGTGAATTCTCTCCAGTTAAGGATTTTTAACCATGCCATGGTTCTTAAATACTTGTGTTGCAATTCTTTATTTTATGGGCCATTTTACAGATAGAAGATAAATCAATGAAGATTGGCTGTTAGTAGTCTTTTATTTTGTTCAACATGTTGTGTTGCTTTCATAGAATTTTCCAGATTTTGGCAACCAATTTAAGACTAAAACTGTTAAAAAACATTATACTTTGGTTTTTAATTGCAAGAAACATATTATCACCTTTTTTCAGGATATTATTGACACTGGGCGCACAATGACAAAGTTGCTTGCCATATTAAACCAATACAATCCTCACTCTATCAAAGTTGCAAGTTTGTTGGTAAAAAGAACAAAACTAAGCTGTGGTTACAGACCTGATTGTATGTATGTTTGGTAATTATGGTTTACAGTATGCAAACTACACACATTTTTTGCCTTCAGACATTGGATTTGAAATTCCTGACAAGTTTTTAATTGGATATGCATTGGACTTTAATGAATACTTTCGTGACCTAAATGTAAGTACAAACAAATGTTCGAAATAGATTTATGTGTTCTTTAAGTTTATCACTTTGTGAAAAATTACAGCACATCTGCGTAATTAATGAAGAGGGCAAAGCAAAATATGGTTCAAATTCAAATTGATGATCAATTTACTGATGTGTTCCAATGCAATATGTGACATGCTGAATTAATGACCTTCTATCAAAGGCATAACACATAAAGAATGTGTCAAGTATTGCTTATAATGTTGTTTAATGTTTACACTGCCAAACGTTCATAGAAATCGTGAAAACAGTTTTGAAAATTTTTGTCTGTAGAATTTGTTTGAAGATTATTGATGCAATACTTCAATAAACCGTTCTGTACAATTATGTTACCACTGCTTTCATGTTCCACCCACAAAATAAAGACTTCACCTCAACCATGAGTTATTGTTGTTCCTGCGTGTCAAGGCTGTCAACGGTATCCTAAATTTAGCAAAACATGAACATACGTCAAGTCAAGCAGAATCAGACATGATCCGCTGGAGCAGTTTGTTCCATTTAAATGTTTGTGGTAAATGGTCTTAATTATTATGGGTCCAGTAGTAACGGATAATTTTCTTTACTGAATAAAAAGCACAACAATGTATTTACCATGTGCAAGAGGATCCAATTAAAAAAGTAATTACCTCACCAATGTTTTCCTGAGCAGAACATTTGAATTTCAAAAACGAGTATCGTTTAAACATGAAACGTAAACTCCTCGTTTTTGTGAAAGAACTTGTTATTTTGTTAACGACTTGGCCATCAGAAACATGGGCTTCTGGCTTACAAAGCGGAAAAGCAGTTTTCGCATCGCGTAAGAGTTTCCACACACAAAAAACGTGCGAAACAACATTTTTCAGGGAAACGAAGGAGCAACTGAAATCAGTGTTGGTACTGGTAGCTTGTGATGTGGTGGTAAGGTAGCGTTAACGCCAAACAACAGACCCCGTAGCCATCCGGAAGATCGTTCGTAAACGATAAAAATTCGTAACTATGATTTCTAAATATCCTGGTAAATTGATTCTGGGAATCATTCTCTGTTCTATTGCCATTGTTGCAACGATTTCCTCCTTTCATTAAACGTATATCACAAGTTGGTTTCTAAAGTGAGTTATAAAGAAGAGTAATTTTTGCGTCGTGGTGCGTACCTTAAATGTATGCCTGTTTATGGAGTCTGTTGCAGATAAGTTTTAAACACGGTGGCGTACCCCAGTGGGCCATCGGTTTTCCCCGAAATAGGTACATACATGCTGCATTTGTGCTTCAAAATGCTTTGACCTCGAATTCCCGAGAAAATTGTTTGGCAAAATATATTTGAAAACCAAAGGAGGATCTTATCGACTGTAAAGACAAATTAATGTGCCTGAACGTTTCATGCAAAGAAAGCAACCAGCTTTTTGCATTTATTTGCTCAATATCACGTCATTATGTATTTAATTGTTGTTTCGTCGTAAAAGTAAGTAGCACAGAAAAAATAAGGTAATTACTACTAACTACCCCCAAACATTTGCAATGGATTTGCGACAGAATAGAAATGGAATATATTGCAATATAATAGATTAGGCTACGACTTGCACTCCTGCCTCACACTAGACCGGTTTTCGCCAGAAAGGTTTATTTTTACTTACCACAAACAATATTTCAGCTAATATTTACACTACTCAACATAAGGTGACAAATATACAATAGCAAAACTACAATATAAAATTCAAAACTTTATGCTGGACTGTAATAGAGAACTTTATATTTCTACCATAACTCCAATGTTGCGTGACGGTGCACAGAGCGTGTCCATATTGTGTGTTTGTTTGTTTTATTTACTTAATAGTCATTTCTGTAGTGTGTTACTGTGCAGTGTGCAGGTATCGAAGTGTTATTTCCCATCATTTTGTATGTGTAATGTGTTGTGTATTTTAATTTTACTATTAGTGTGTCGAGAACTGAGTCAGACAGACAACTATACCTTAATTTAATTTAGCATTGTGATTGTAACAGTATGTATTCTGAATAGTATTCATAATGGACTGTATAGCCAAGGTAAACACAAATTACACAATGCCTGACAAATAAATATTCAGCTTACTTGATGCTAAAATGAAACACACACTTAATTTTTTTCCGTAATCAGGTATTTTTTGGGTTGTTCACAAACATATTTAAAGTTTTTATAATGTTGAATTAGTTAAGCTAAAACCCAATGGACAGACTCCGAAATCCTTTGCTTGCCAGTGAGCATGTAAAGTACTCACCTCTAAAAATGTAAGTACATTTGTGTGCATGGTTTTTTTTATAAAAGAATCACTTAAAACTAAGTCAAAAATCAAGAAAGTGATCCTTGCCAAGTAGGTCCATCCAAATGAACGTTGACACCAGAGATGTGGTTGAATATATATTGCCTATATTTAAATGTTAAGATGACAAAATGTTAACTGTAGATAAATCATATGCCCTTTTCCAACCTGAGCCATGGCATCCGTACAATGATCATTAATATGATGAAGATCTATACCAGTGGTTCTTAACCTTTTTGGTGTGGTTTCCCACTAACGTCAATCACCAACTTCGAATTTCCCCCTCGAAGTTATTTTATAATGATGTTTTGTGCCGTACGTTAACAAAAAAAATATTTTTTAAATAAAATAATTTTGTGGAGCGATTTGGTCTGGTCCCTAAAGGTATACTGCAATCTCATTTAGTTTAAATAGTGCTTCTGTGAGAGATTAAACTTTATGGAATACTAAAGAGTCTGCTCTGCTCTGCTTGCATTATTCATTTATTGCATCACAATCAACAAAGGAAAGGCTTTTATTCGCGCACAATAGCAAAGTCATTGATGGTTTTAGTCTTGTCTGTGATGTAACAAACGGCCTTTGGATTTGTATGTGTCTTGTAAACCTTAGTGAAATTAATCTTACATGTCGTTGCAGAAAATTTTTAGTAAAGTAACTTTCAATGGTTAATTCAAAGCCGGATTTGACCCTCGAGCGCGAGTTTGCTCTTTTCAAGCTTACATAATTTCCCTCTGAAAACATTAAATTTCCCACCGGTTAAGAACCACTGGTCTAGACTAAATCAGAACTAAAGATTAAGCATGTCCAATAAATGGTATATTAACATGTATTTTATTGTGTATAAATGTTGTGGTTCACCATTTTCAAATATGAGTGTTCTTTTTTAAAAGTAACATGTTTTTGTGTAGGTATACTACAGGGAAGTCAAATGATGTACCCATGGTCTCTATGGGATCTACTGCTACCAATCACACAATTGATGATGATGTTGGTTATGAGATGTTAAATTCCAAATCAAAAACTTCTTGTTGTACTTCAGGCTGTTGGTCAAAGTGGTAACAGTGTTTTACTTTGCATTTTTTTATGTGAAAAAGGGCACAAGTGTTTGTGGGGGTAGGGGTGGATTGTTGATACCAATCTTTAGTATTCTAAACAGCATGGTTATAACACTTGGGTATTTTATTAAATGTATTAATGGGCTGTGGTGTGCTAACAGGTGTTGTCATTCCAAAGTTGAAGCTGGATCTCGCACAATTTTACTTGGAAACTCTAACAGTCAGGTTTTTCCACAAAACAAGATATGCAATCAGAAATACAACTTGATTACATTTGTTCCAAAGGTTTGTGAAACTTTCAAATTTGTTTCAATAAACAAAAAAAAACATGATGCATTTCTTTCAGGTACTTTATGATCAGTTCAAGTTTTTTCTTAACCTTTACTTTCTTGTGATGGCATGTTCCCAATTCATACCAGCTTTAAAAATTGGTTACCTATATACATACTGGGGACCATTGGTAAGCTCTAACAATCATTGTTTGTACTTTTAAACCATGACTGTATGTGTGTATTTTACCTTAAATTTTATAACTTTGCTATTGGTTGAGTTTCTTTTTGGATTTGATGATGATATGTTGTTACGGATGATAAGATGGTTTGTTTTGCCCTGTCTTATGAGACTTCAAAGTAACGAGCAGTTTAAACCAGATTTCTAAATATTTTAGTGAAAAAGCAAGGTTTGGAATCATTGATGGTGGTCTAACTTTATTGTTGTGAATTGTTTTAGGGATTTGTTCTATTTGTAACTCTTCTTCGTGAAGGGTATGATGAAATAAAACGATATTATCGGGACAAAGAAATCAATTCCACTGTGTACCAAAAAATTTGCTCCAATGGCTCTACAACATCGATCAAAAGTTCTGAAATACAGGTTTGTTTATTTTGGTAATAGTTGGCATGATATTGTTGGGCTCTGTTAATGTTTTTTTTTACCAAGGTTTCAGATTTGCTGGTTTTAAAGAAAAATCAACGTGTGCCAGCTGATCTTGTGCTTTTAAAATCATCAGAAAAGAATGGTTGGTGTTTTTTAATTTTGTGAATATTCTTTCACAAAAGTGTTTTTTTTTCTGGCACAACTATAGTAAAAACCACCCTCCCTTTACAATTATAAACCTTTCAATAAACCTTAGACCTGACAGAATGTATAAAAAATGATTTTTTGTTGAAGCATCTTAAACAGATTTCATGTTGTTGTCATTAATTTTTTATCTTGTCATATTTGATGAAGTTTTTTTAATTTATATTTTTATGGGTCCCCTTCCCTGAAGGGGACACATCTTGATTTCACTCAGTTTTTTTTTTCTCTGGTGAAGTTTGTCCTTGCACTTTTGGCATGAAATCTTTGATGAATTGGGATGAAACTTTCACAGATGGTAGATATAGTTATGCAGATGTGTCCTCTGCTTTGTTTGACTTGATAACCCCAGTATTTACCCGCTAGACCCCAAAGTGTAAAACGTTTTTGTATGTTGCTGCGCACCACAAACGAAAGATTTCTGGGGTGTAATAGTGTAATAAAGGCAACAGAACATATGCTACTTGTGTTTGTGCATTACTTGGTGGTCGTTTTTGCACATGCTAGTTAGAGGGGTGTTAACAGCCTTATTACGTCAGAAGCATTGACGAATGTTGCTAATAACACCTCTAGTGGTCAAAACTTTAAACATTTTCAGAATTGGGTAAAATTTTTATGACTGGTGAATGGGTCATTGTGATTTCATATTTTTTACATTTGGGTGTTGAACCCCATCAGTTACTTCACTAACCCCCTAAAATGGGTGAGTTTTTTAATCAGTGTCGGAATTAGATAAAGCTTGTATAATTTGTCATTTTTAGGTGTCAATTGTTGTGTTTAACCCTGTAACCCCAATATTTACCCCTCTAGCCCCCTAAAAGGGTGAATTTGTTAAACATTGTCCGAATTGGATGAAATTTGGACAGCTTATAGAGCAGGGGTGGGCAACCTACGACCCGCGGGCCGGATGCGGCCCGTGAGCAACTTTTGAGCACCCCGCGACTCGTTTTATTTTGATCGGCCGGACGAACTGTATATGTTAATGCCCAGTTTATACCAAAAGGTTGTTAGATTAAACGTTGATAGTTATTAGTTTATTACAAAGAGGGGGCATTGTTACGTACCAAGACAAAATCTTTGTGTGTTTGACTTTGCCTAGCATAGTTGTTGTTTGTTATGTTCAACTTTGTCGCCCCAACATTTACCCCACTAGCCCCCCAAAATGGGTCAATTATTTAAACAATGTCAGAATTGAATGAAATTTGGACAGCTTGTACAGTGCACCATTTACAGGTGTTGATTCTTGTGTTCAACCCTGTAGCTCTATTATTTACTCCACTAGCCCCCAACAGTCATGTGCAATTCGCGCTGATTTGTGTTATAGGAGCTGATTGTTGTGTTTTAGCCTCTTTTCTCACTATTTAACACTTTTTTTCTCAGATAGACCATAAAATAGAAAAACTTTCAAAAATGTATAAATGGACTGAATTTAAATAGTTTGTACTCCATAAAGCATATTTATTTATGCACAGTACCGATCACTGTGTTTTACCGTACAAAACCCGACTTTCTCTTGGTTATCTCTTGAAATGTATTATTTACAACTTTGCATGTGTGGGGCACCTATGAGTTTTTGCTTGCGGAAACAACCAAGGTTATAAAAGACAGTGGATGATATGGGACCCAATATAAAATATGTGTAGAAAATATGTGTTATAGTGTATATGCAAGGGCAATATGTGCTAAGCCACCTTTCTAGTTTTAATTGTTTTTTTTTAATTGAAGGAACCTGCTTTATCCGAACTGATCAGTTAGATGGAGAGACAGATTGGAAGTTAAAAGTGTCTGTGTCTTATACACAAAATATTGGATCAAATTCTGATTTACCTAAATGTGAAGGATCCATTTTTGCAGAAAGACCTCAAAATGACATTTATAGTTTTGTGGGAACATTTTCAGTGGTGTGTATTGATAAGATGTCTAGTATGGTGCTTGTATTGTGATTACAACTTAACATACAGACACAAAATTAACTTTTTTCATTATTATTTTAACAAAAAAATATTTTTAGTTGTTCTTAAGTATTGTCGAATCTTTCATATGTGGTAACATAAGGTCTTAATAAAATATTTTTTCTTGTTTGCTGGGTAGATGAATGAAGATGGTTTTTTAACTGAAGAACCTTTGAGCATCGAAAATACTCTTTGGTCGAATACAGTGTTAGCTTCCGGTAATATTGTAGGTGTGGTGGTTTATACAGGACGACACACCAGAAGTGCAATGAATACATCTCAACCAGAAACCAAGGTGCAGTCATTTTCATTGCTGCTGGCTTACTCCAGTTTTCAATGTTGTTTTTTTAGGTTGGACTTCTGGACACAGAAATCAATTTTTTGACCAAAATTCTGTTTGCTGCTGTTCTTTTACTGTCTTTCGCCCTGATTGCCATAAAGGTTTGAAGTGTATTTAAAATTTAATTTAGAGATAGTCAATATATTTTTTACATGCAATGTATGTGTGTGTTAAAAACTGCTTGTTAGTTTTGTGAAATCTTTTTAGGGTTTCCATGGACCTTGGTATCAGTACATGTTCCGGTTTGTTATTCTTTTTTCCTATATTATTCCTATTGGGTTGAGAGTAAACTTGGACATGGGAAAAACTGTTTATAGCTGGTTCATTCAAAGAGACTCAAATATTCCAGGGACAGTTGTTCGGTAATAAAATGATTGAAATAAAAACAGTTAATGTTAGTTTTTGCAACAGCTGTCTATAGATGTTTTGTTGTTTCTTTGTAGATCAAGTACCATACCTGAAGAACTTGGTCGAATAAACTTTTTGTTAAGTGATAAAACTGGAACCCTTACTCAAAATGAGATGGTTTTCAAACGACTTCATATCGGAACTGTTGCTTATGGTGTTGATACTATGGATGAGGTGAGTTGAAATGTTTTCATGCAATTTTAAAATGATTTCAAAGAACAGTATGTTAAGTTTGTCTGTTCCAGTATTTTTTAGACATTTACAGAAAACTAGCTGCACAAACCTTGTTTTCGTCACTCCTGCTTGTTAAATGTTATTTGACGGTGTGTATTAAAAGTAATTGCCAAAAACCTTTGGTGAAATATATATTCTGTGCAAATACTTTGTATAACGGTTGATTCTGCTTGGCCTTGGGTTTTATGCACTGGGTTTTGGATTATATTCATGTAGAGAACAGTAATCACCGGAAAACTGGGGCTGTAGGGTTGATTTCAATGCTAGACTTTATTTTTAAAAGTGATTTTCACACACATATATTTTTGCTCACTTTCCAGGTTGAAATGCACCTTAAACATTTCTTCACGTCAGCATCACAACCCAATCATATAAATGATGTTAGAAAAAAAGATGTTTTATTTTCCAAAACAAAAAGAAGCTCACAAATGAAAACAGCAGAAGCTGTAAAAGGTAAAAACATTTTAACATTTCTTACAAAATATTTTGGTTTTTGTAGTAAGTTGCATTTAGTAAACCTAACAATGCATAATTGAACAAAATGACAAGTGTGTGTGATGAAGAAACTCATTTAAATCAAATCAAATTTTATTCCTTTTTATTTCTATGCAGCCTTATATTTTTGTACTATTAAAATTGTGTAACAAACAGCATTGTGGGTGCCAGTGTTTCTTGTGTGAATAGCATTGCCTTTTTTAACTTACAGCTATAGCAGTTTGCCACAATGTTACACCAGTCTTTGAGGATGGACCTGAAAACAATAATAAAGTATATCAAGCATCAAGTCCTGATGAGGTAGATTGCTAATCCAAAATATGTAATTTTGTTCTGTCCTTTGATTTGTGAGGGTCCACATGTTAAATGTTAACCAGCCAAAGTTTTGAATTAATTTATTTGCAAATATAAAAGGTTAACTTCATGACATTTCTTATACCTTATTCGACCAGAACAACCAAAAACTTATTTCTGAATAAAAAAAAGCATGTTTCTCTTTGTGGCTCATTTTTGTCAATGAATTTTTCTCTCATACAATGAACATTATAGATTGCCCTTGTAAAATGGACTGAAGATGTTGGCTTGTCATTGAACAATCGTGACTTACATTCGATTCAACTGAAATCTAGCAACAATAGTTACTTTAATTTCTCAATTCTTCAGGTATGTATGCAGCAATATTGCTTACATGGAATAGTAACTTACACCTTATTGCATGTTAAATGTGCTTCTCGATTTAATACACACAATTTTTAGATTTTTCCTTTTACATCTGAAAGTAAAAGAATGGGCATTATTGTCAAAGATCACAGCACAGAAGAAATAGTGTTTTATCTTAAAGGTGCAGATGCTGTGATGACATCAATTGTACAATATAATGATTGGTTGGAGGAAGAGGTTTGATGCTTTTTGTGAATGTTATTTTGCTGGCATTATCTTAGAAGTTTGTTTCAGTGTGAAAACATGGCCCGTGAAGGCTTACGAACTCTGGTAGTTGCGAAAAAGGTGCTATCTGGAGAAATGTACAAAGAATTTGAGGTGTGTTGTTTTGTATCGTTATGCAGTTTTCAATGATAATGTTCAAATGATCTAAAATTTGTGTCAAAATGTTGTGCATATTTGTATTTGTAAAACAAAAGGGTCAATGTTTCTCTTCAGTTTTTTCTGTATTTGCAAACTTTTTGTGTTTCTCTTTACACAGAGAAGATACAACCAGGCAAAATTGAGTACAAATGATCGAGTGGCCAATGTCAATTCTGTAATTGAGTCATTGGAAAGAGATATGGAACTGCTCTGTTTGACAGGAGTTGAGGACAAACTGCAGGCTGATGTTAGACCTACACTAGAGTTACTTTGCAATGCTGGAATAAAGGTTCAGCTTACTATGTTTTAATGTTTTTCCTAATTTTGCTTAATCTTGTCAAACATGCTTCTTGCTATTTAAAATAATCATGCTGCTTTGTTATTTAAAGATTAAAAAGATTTAATTTGTACAAAAATAAAGTTTGTACAGTATAGTATACAACAAGTGTGACATTGTTGTTTTCCCAAATTGTTGACTTACAATTGCCAAAAACAGTTTTGCATTAATATTTGTTACACTATTCGGCTTTTTGACAGGTATGGATGCTAACAGGAGACAAGTTGGAAACTGCAACTTGTATTGCCAAAAGTTCCTGCCTTGTGTCCAGGGATCAAGATATACATATTTTTCAAAAGGTAAGTCTAAGACAAGATTATCTCTGCCCCTTTTAGCTCTTGTAAACTGTAATGACCAAAAGAACATGGATTAAAAGTCTTTAAATAACTTTTTTTTTTAATTTGTAGGTTGCAACTCGAACCGAAACACATTTGGAGCTGAACTCCTTTCGTAGACATGCACCCAATGCTGCTTTAGTGATACTGGGAACTTCATTAGAACTTTGTCTGCAATTTTATGCTGTAGAATTTGTTGAACTTGCCTGCCAATGTCCTGCAGTTGTTGTATGTCGGTGTTCACCAACACAAAAAGCTCAAATTGTTACACTGTTGCGTAATCATACTTCAAAACGAATCTGTGCAATAGGTTTGTTGTTAAGTTGCTTTATTTAGTTGCTCTACTTTAGTACAGTAAAAATAAACATCTGAAAATTTGTGTTGGTCCTCTCTTCACTATTTTGTCCATCTGACCAACATAATTGCATTGTTAGTGCAAAACATTTGTATTGTAGAGTAGATTGTCTGAAATTTTGTTTATGGTTAGTTTCTAGCTGTTAATTAAATGCATGTTGAAGGTGATGGTGGCAATGATGTGAGCATGATACAAGCAGCAGACTGTGGTATTGGGATTGTGGGAAAGGTACTTGGTGGAAAGCTGTGCTGTCTGTTGGAACTTGTTATGTGTTTATGTTTTATTTAAATTTAGGAAGGAAAACAAGCTTCTCTTGCTGCTGACTTTTCCATTACACAGTTTTCCTACCTTGGACCCTTGCTTATGATTCATGGAAGAAACAGCTACAAGCGATCTGCTGCTTTAAGTCAATTCATTATTCACAGAGGTCTTATTATTTCAGTAATGCAGGTAATAACTTTATTTTATGATTTAAATTAAGTTAGCTGTTGTTTCTAGGTTATGATAAAAGTTTTTATTGTGCAGGCTGTGTTTTCTTCACTTTTCTTTTTTTCTTCTGTTTCCTTGTATCAAGGTTTTCTTATGGTCGGGTAAGTGTGTTCTTTAAACTTTATCTTACTTTGAATTTATTGTGACTTAATTTACAGGTACACTACAATATACACAATGTTTCCAGTGTTTTCTTTAGTTCTGGACCAGGACGTCAATTCCAGTGTCGCTTTAAGGTTTCCTGAACTCTACAGAGAATTGCATAAGGTAAGAAATATTTTTGATGAATGTATCTCTATTTTAAAACTTGTATTTCAACAGGGAAGATCTTTGTCATTAAAAACGTTTTTGTTGTGGGTTTTGATCAGCATTTATCAAGGTAAGTGACAAAATCCTGTTTTTAAAATTTGAGTTCTAACTCTCTATTGTTACAGGGGGAGTTATAATGTATGTTGCTATGATCTTGTTTGACACTGACTTTATTCACATTGTCAGCATATCTTTTACATCACTTATAATTACTGAACTGCTTATGGTTGCTTTGACAATTCGCACTTGGCACTGGTTGATGTTAATAAGTGAAGCACTCAGCTTAGGAATTTACATTGCATCTTTAGCTGTCTTGAAAGAATTTTTCGGTAAGTCTTTCTAGGTTGTAATACTTTGCCATTTTTGGAAAAATATAATAATATTGTTGATTGTTTAGATCCAAGTTTCTTGACAAGTACCGGTTTTCTTTGGAGGGTTTCAGTTATAACTGGGTTGAGTTGCCTTCCCCTTGCAATTGTAAAGTATGCAAAGAGGAAGCTTTCTCCTCCACGTTACTCAAAACTTGAAGAATAGATTTTGCTTAAACTGAAGACTGTTTTTTTTTATTCCCAACACTGTGGTATTTTACTTACTGTGTCTTCCTTTGGTACTGACAAACATAATCTGACTGCTTAAATTTTACACAAAAATATGTGCATGTGAAGTATAATCTGATCCACTGGTCTTCAACCTTTTTTAAAAGCGACCCCAATTTGAGAAAAAAAGCAGCATTTACTTGCGACCCCATTTTTTCCGATGGGGAGAAAAATGTTTCAAGTATTGCTGAAATTGAAAGTACTTTCAGGTAAATTCAGCGTGCATTGTTATGCTCAAATGTTAGAACCCAAAAGTTTTATTTAATTTGGCTAATCTATATTGCGTTAAAGCTCACCAGTTTGCAGAAATCAGTAAATTTATGTATTTTCTCCAGTACCCGCTGTATTATTTTAGACACAATATGTCATTCATGGGGCACTAACGCGTAACAATGACTAAATTGTAACATGAAGTACCGAGCTGTACTGCAAAATATCAGCTAAGGTTGCAAAATAGAAGAAAAACGTATCATTTTTTGGTAATAAATTTAAACGCCAATAAATTGAATTTATAGCGACCCCACTTGGGGTCGCGACCCTCAGGTTGAAAACCACGGATCTAATCCATGTGCATTCAATATCCGAATGATATAATCGGAAATTAGTAGTCTTTGTCAGTCCATAAATTTAGGTTGTACTACTGTAGTTGGTATCACCGCTGTGGTGCAATTCTGCGACGATCTAAACGTTCCTGTTTGATATAAATGCCTCTTGTAAGCAAATTTGTTGCATTCAATACGTCCGTCATACTTCTCCTAAAAGTCAGTGCATCGTAGGCTAATTGCTGTTTGGGTACTTTTAAACGTGTTCCTTTTACGTCGCCGTGCACTATACATCGCATTTTGTCACATGTTTTGGGTTCGAAGCAATTTTATTTCGTTATGTGGCGACATTTTGATCATATTATACCATCCGAACCGACTAAAATGAAAAGCGGCATCTTATGCAGTACACTGTGTGTGTGTTTTCTATTCCAGTAATAACATTGAATTTTTTATCTTACCAATTGAATTTATAGCGTCCTGATAGAAGCAGATACCACGCGAATGCCACAAAATGGCTAAAAAACATGCTTCGCCTAAGATCAAGGGGTGTCGTTGGAATGTGTCCTTACTAGGGTTGAATTATCCGGATAACGGATAACCGATTAACCGAAGGGTTTTTTGCTGTCCGATATCCGGATATTTTTGTGACGGTTAACTGGATAACAAAAGATTAGCGCCGCGTACGCGTTTGATGCATTTTAACACAATTTTAGAAAAAAATGCAGTTATAACGTGCAGTGATAGGTGCAACAGAGTACTATGTTTATCTTAATTATACCGAATATTCATTTTGTTGTACATATATTTCACTTTGTTGTCCCTACTGATGCTAAAATTCACGAGAGAATTGAAGTCAAACTAATAAAATAGAAAATGCATCCATTTTAAAGTGATTCGAAGGATAAATTGTGAGATTCGAAAAAAAAATTATACTTTAATAGCAATGTTTGGAGCCTATTTTCGCTCAGAACTGACTGTGGGACAAAATGTAAAACAACTGATGTATCGTTCTTTTTCAGAACTACACTGCTTAAGCCAGTGGTTCTCAAAGTATGGGTCGCGACCAGGGGCGGCTCGTGCGAGGGGGCTGCGGAGCTGCAGCACCACCAGTATTTTTACTTGACATTCCTATTCCAAGTTGTTATACAAAACAATCTTTACATATAGTTTTTATGTTTGATCAGTGTATACTAAGAATAACTTTTATGGCATTAATCGGCATTTTATTAAAATAAAATTAATAAAAATTTTGTATTATTTAAAAAAAAAATTTTGAAAAAATAATAATATGTTATCTATGGCGGAGCTGCAGCTCCAGTTTCGTGACGTTTCATGACGTTTTCAGTTGTGCGCATGCGCACTTGGAAAAGCTACATGCCGGGCGAAATAGGCGAGAGGGGGCTGTGGCTCGCGCAGCCCCTCGCGTGACGTAGCGCTAGTTGTGTTGTCTGCTTCGCATCAGTGAGCTCCAAAGCCAAACCCGTGTAGCCTACTGTGTTTTTAAGTTCGACAGTAAGTGCAGTTAAAGAATTACTTTGCTATCATTAAATTTGTTGTTTGACTGTTAGTCGTGACTTTTTAAGATGACTGTAAGTGGGTTTCAGGTTTTACAGTTATCATTGAATTAAATAAGTGTATCTAATCTAACACCTTGAAAAAGAAAAAAAAGGTCATCTAACACCTTCAAAAGTCACAATTAACCTTTATAATAAATAACTGAATTTAAAAGAGTTATGAAAGTATGGGACAAAACATCTGCTACTCCAATGTCATGCAGGAATAAGCAACAACAAGAAATACTTAGTTTTAGTTCCTAATGCTACCAAACAATAATTAAATTTGTGACTGTGAAGTTAAATGCCTTACTGAAATTCAGGCAATATCAAATGCAGAACTAACAACTGCAAGCAACAGGAATTTTGAAATGAAGACAAAAAAGAGTGAAGACAATTTAAAGTGTGGATTTCTTAACACACCATATGGACAGTATTTGGCAAATACAAATACTATTTGCAACCAAGTGCAATCATGTGTATTGATATAATGGACATGTACTGTTTGTCTAAACAGTAGCTGCTAAATTGCTTCACAGGAAGTGTTGCTTAAGAATGATTATTCTACAGACAAGATAGTAGTGACACCAAGCACATCCTATTGTTGACAAAGAACAGCTAGCTACTCAAAATGTTTCTGTAGATCTGATGTTCATGATTACTTTGAAAATAATTAATCTAGAGATGATGTTTTGACAAGTTAAACTACTAGGATGAAAAATCCTTTTTTGCTGTTTCCATGATTCCTTCAAAGGCAAAACAGTTCTTTTTAACACTGACAAAGATGCCAGTTTTGCTGAGGAACACCAATATATCCAAAAGACTTGCAGTGCTAGTACTAAATAGAAAAACATTTTCTTAGTTATCATTTGGGATTAAGGAAGAAGCTATCAATTATCATGCCCTAACTATAACCTCATGATTCATTTTGGTTGGAAAAAGGAAGCACAAGATTTAATAGTATGGTTTAAATTTAAGTGGGAGTGTTGTAAATTTTAAAGCTTGAAGGCGGTTTGAACTTGAAGGAGGAATTACAAGCTATTTGTCAGCAAGCAGCAATTATTGCAGTTAAGAAACTAAAATACAATTAATAGTCTGTACGCAAAAATTCAAGAAAGATGTTTAAATGAACAAGTTCTGAAACCAATGTAATGTGGTTGTTAAATTTGTTAGTTATGATACCAATAAAAAGCTGTATGGCTAGTTTTTTTTGTGTGACAATAATCTGTGAAGTGTCATAGAATATGTTGAAAACGCTGACTGTGACTAAATTTACTCAAATGAAACATGAAAATTTTTGTTGTCGAACTGAAATTCCTGTTGTGTTTTACCGTAATTACAACCGCTTCGTTTCGAAGCTGTGCCACGTATGTTTTTGTTTTTCACATTATGACTGAACGTTATTGTGTTTAGCCCGTCGCTGTGCAAGTAAACAAAATACACAAATGATGCCGTCTGCTGTTTACACTCGTGTACATTATTGCGTCACAATGGGTTATTGTGTTTAGCCCGTCGCTGTGCAAGTTATTGTGTTTAGCCCGTCGCTGTGCAAGTAAACAAAATACACAAATGATGCCGTCTGCTGTTTACACTCGTGTACATTATTGCGTCACAATAAAATTGCGTCACAATGGGCAGCACCCCCACAAATTTTAGGCACGAGCCGCCACTGGTCGCGACCCAAACATGGGTCGCGCAGGGTCACAAAATGGGTCGCGCTGTGGTCATTCAATTCCGCCCAAACGAACTTTTTTCATTTCAATTTTCAATTATTTTTAATTCTCAATCATGACTGAATTATTGTATCATAGGCATTTTATGTGGCTTTATCTTAGTAACCTTGGAGTATTGCAGCATAAGTAAGTGGTTTTCTGAGAGTTTTGATAGCACCTCACTCGACAACGCTATACAGCAAAACGAACCAATCATTATAACATACAGACAATAGCCTTCCAATTTTCTATTACGTACGCGGCGATTGTAACACGTTAGCACGGGGAATATAGGAGGTTAATCATACGAAACTGAACTTGGAAAGTAACAGTTAGCGTTTAAGGATGATAACTATTAATACAAAAATAAAAAATACATTTTTGTTGGTTGAGGCTTGGGTCGCAAGGTGTTCATAAAGCTCAGATTTGGGTCGCGGTCAAAAAAGTTTGAGAACCACTGGCTTAAGCAGTAAAGGGGCAAACTTGACATATGTTGGACAATTGTAAACACTAAAACAAAATCTGTGCCACAATTTGATGACGTTGTAATGGACTTGTTATTATCCGGTTAACCGGATAGTCAAATTCAAAATATCCGTATATATCCGTTATCCGGATAGTGGAAATTATTGATATCCGAACTAACCCTAGTCCTTACCTAGCCTAGCCTAGCCTGCATGATAAGGACATACGGTTGGAGTAGCAATTGAAAACAACGGCTAAAAATATAGCGATCCAACTCAACGTTGATACAGATTGTTAGTGATAAAATGCTTTTAAAGGTATGAAATGCGGCAATGTCTCAACAAACTTTTCTAGTTTCTGATTTTTAAGCAGATCATATGGTGGCACAAAAAAAAGTAATAAGTGAACTTTAAACGTATTCAACGGATAATATCAAAACCGTTACGATTTATTGCATATAAAAGAAGTAAAAAAAGTTTTTGTTTGATTTAGATTTTGTTTGATATAAACTCCCTTACCGGTATGTGTTTTCATTTCTCTAGCATCGACCGTCAAATTAAAAGGTTTTTGGAAGCACTGATCAACTATCTTTTCGTAATTTCGTACTTTTACAATGTCATTAGCTTTAAAGATTTGACGTCGGCCCATAAATGGTTTTACTCAAAAATTCTGATCTCTGAGTGTTATCTTATATACTTTTGTATGTTTAAAAAATAGTTTGGTATAATTATTAATGACAACAATTTTATTAATGGAAACATGTTTATGGACTCCGGTGTTTTAGGCAATCGTGCCTGCACTGCAGCAACGAGCAACAAATTCAAGGCAGGAATTTAGGATTTAGGAATGCTTTGCTTTCTGGTACTGTGTTGTGTGTGTGGACTGTGGACTATGGAGTATTCCGTGATGAATAGGATAGATAGAGTAAACCATCATGGTAAAGTTTGTTGTGTCTGCCAAGTAGTTTCAAAAACATATTTTTTCATCCTAAACTGTTTGTCGGACCATTGTGTACCAAACTACAAAACAAGTCTTATATTTTTAGCAATTGTGTCACATGTGTTGTCTGTTGTGGTTGTGAAGTATGAGTATGAAAGTAATTAAACTTTACATAGCAACTTCATTTATGCCAAAAACCAGTGGATTAGGCAAATTTTATTGGGTTTGAACTTGAAGGTTTATTGAACAACAACTCTTGTTGGCAACTTGTAAAATTATTTTTATGTCAGGTAATGTGGGTTGAGCATAAGGTTTAAGCTTTTTTCTGGTAGTTAAAGATAAGTACTAGTACCCCACAAAGTAGAGTACCTTCTCGAGAAATCTTGAAAAAATCGAGTCTCGATTCTCGAGCAATAAATACAAATTTCTCGAGAAAAATTATGTCATGTATTATAAACAAAAAGTAAATGTGACACCTCTTATTATGCTATGTATATTTTTTGTTTCAACTCACCCCTAGAACGCACTGGGCACATTAGTTTCTTCTTTTGCTCCCAAAACAGTGATCTTGAACGTTCATTGCCACTCAACTTTTGCCTTTCCATGCAGTAGTTACGCTTGGTTGTGTTATATCTATAACATGATCCACAGTCGCTTAGTTTTATTGCTTGCTTGGCAGTGAATCACTACTAGCGATCGCTTCTTGAAGCGAAAAAGCATACAAGAAATGTTTTGTGTGTTTTTGTTAGAAAATCGGCTTAACTTGAAATGTCGAGATTCTTGAGAAATGAATTTTTAATTTCTCATGTCTTGAGAAACGAAAAAGTCGAGAAATAGAGGAACCCATATTTTTTCATCCTAAACTGTTTTTCTTTTTACCACAGAGCATTATTTTTTTTAAAAATTCGGATTTTGACTGTTTGTTTGCTCTTATTCAGCCTATGCTTCTTTTGGTGAACCAAGCCAGAAACCACACTTGTTTGCACAGATTGGTCAAGATTCTTGAGAAATCAAATTTAAATTTAATGTGTTTAGAGAGTAGACAAAACAAATACCTTAGATTGCACCCATAAGGATGAGTTAAAGTCCATTTTTTGGGGCACGTAGCTATTGTTAAAAAAAATTGCTTTCTCTTATGACTGCTAAACATGGTTTTTCTTTTTTAAAGAGCTCTTCTGGCAAATGTGATTTTATTCCGAGTTTCGACGTCCTATACAGGTCGTCTTCATCAGAGTAAATAACACTGAATGCGACTAGTACAGTGCATGATAAACAAAGGGAAAAAAGAATGGAACGCAAGCACGTCACAACGCAACGAAAACACCGCGCGATAGCAAATGATTGGCCCTCTAATTCGGAATAAAATCACATTTGCCAGAAGAGCTCTTTAAACTTGATACTATGCCTGGCAGCAATAGCTTATATATGGCACTGGTCAGTTTTCTTTTGAGTAAGAAAACTGAAAAATAAATAGTAGTGGATAGAGTCATTGCTTTTGTTTGTTCCTAATCCCCCATATTGCTCCCCACTGGTGTTGGTACTAAACCAGTAATTCTTAAACTGGCTTTCAGGGCCGCATGCGGCTCCCAGCTACTTATTTTGCGGCTTGCACCAAACCTCTGAAAACCTACAAAAATTCCTATTTTAGCTTTCAAGGCAACAATCTTTAGTGATTTTCCCAAGGTTTTGTTTTTTGCGGCTCCCTACACACTTACAAAACTACCATTTGGCCCAGACAAAAAAAAGATTGAGAACCATTGTACTAAACACAGCATCATGCCACGTAATAACACAGTTTTAATGCACACAAATATGCATACTTAATCAAAATTATACTTTAGTTGACTTTGTAATGGCTGAGGATTTAGAGAATTATACTTATGTTTTTAGGTCCACAGGCCATGCAGTAATATGGGGTGTTTAGTACCACAGCCCAAAAGTTTCGTGTTCAAAAAAATCAATAAAACAATGTGCGATTATATTTGTTGGGTAAAATTTGTGTGTGTTTGATTAGTATTTTAATGCAGCATTTACAATGTTGTAACAAAAATTTAACAGACAGTAGCATATGACCCATGTGTTTCTGCTGGACAAACTTTGTATATATTTTGTCTTGTGAAAGATCTGGAATAAATACAATGCCTTTTTAATAACTAACATATTTTACAGTATTTTTGAAGCGATCCTTCTGGTTTTAACTCTGTTTTTTATTTGGATTTTGTTGTTAAAGTTGTTTCTTGCAAAAATAAGTTGTAAAATATTAGATGAAATTTTTCACATGTAGGTCTATACGTAAATATTACAATCTGATAGTTTACTATATATTTGTTTTAGTATATATGTGCTATAATTTCTTTATTTGGTCCCGAATTCTGTTTATAATAAGGTCCGAATCCTGATTTGTTTGTTAAATATTTACTTTTTACTTGTGTTTGTTTTTCTCTTTAGCACCATCATGTTAATTGTAAACATTGTTGTTTTATGACATTTTTAATTCAAAGTAAAGATTGTTTTAATTTAGTCGCTTTGTTAAAGATGACTTTTTTCAAAAATTAACTATTTTTGAATATATTTAGGAATCCAGTGACACCCAAGGATAAACTAATTAGGATACAACTAAAATATGCTGCTAAAATAGGAATTAGAAGCTTTCACTTGGGAAAAATTGTAATGGGAAAAGGTGAGGAACTTCTGGAAGCTGTTCGTCTGCAAGATTTGTCCACAGCTCAAAAAATTTTAAACAGAGGAAAAGGAAAAATTTTGGGATCAAAGAAAATCAATGTTAATTACCAAGTGGGTAAAACAATTTTATTTCTGAAAGTCAGGGTTGTTCCTGTAATTGTCTCTTTAATTTTTCCAGCACTGTAATTACGGAAAAGATTTGTATTGGTGTTTTTTAACACAAAAATGTAATAATTGTGATTTCATGTGTTTAGAACAATGAAGGAACCACTGCATTGCATCAGGCAGCATTGGTTGGGAGTTCTGATATAATGTGTCTGCTTTTGGATTCTCGTGCGCAAATTGACATACAGGATCGAAAAGGAAACACACCTTTGCATTATTGTGCCTGGCAGGTACGTTTCAAGTTGTAAAGTTACACTTTCTTTTTTAATACTGTACTCTGTCCATGTGATCGTGTTTTTTGTTTATTTCTAAAAATGATGCATTTCAATGTGTAGGGTAAAAGTGAACAAGTGGCCACTTTACTGCAATGTGGTGCAAATCACTCATTAAAAGCAAGCAATGGGATTACACCACTACATCTTGCTTCACAGTATGGACATATCACTGCTTGCAAAATGTTACTCCAGTATGGTGCTGATCCAATAAAACAAAATCTACATGGACATACATGCCTTGATTTAGCTTGTGAATTCGGGCGTCTCGAGGTTTCCCATTTAAACAAATTGCTTTTTCTGCCCTTTTTTGTTTTATTTTCTAAATTTGTTTATTTTTGTTGCAGGTTGTCGAGTTGCTATTGAATTGCCAATTTGGGTTGAAACTGATTGAGCCCTACTTAAATTACAGCCATGAAAATGAATACAGTCACACCACAAGTCCTTTGCACTTAGCTGCAAAAAATGGCCATGGTAATGTAATAAGAGCACTATTACAAGCAGGAATGAACATAAACTGGAGATGTCCATCTGGAACGTGTTTGCATGAAGCAGTGACTCATGGAAAATTGGACGTAAGTTGGATTTATTTGTGTAAATACACCTGATCAAAATCTGCTAAAATTTTTATGATTAATGTCAGAGTTGTGATAAAGTTTGATCATCACCTCAAGTGCAATATAATATTTACCATTTGTTGATGAGTAATGTAGTTGTAATAAGCCTATGAATGTGGCCTAAATTTTTCATTTTAAAATAGGTGCTTGAAAAAAAGCTTGTGACCTTTTTGCTTTCTGAATCACCATGTGTTGTAACCACCCACTTAAATGTCAAGTAAAACCAAACTGTTGGTGAAGTACAATCTGTTCTATATATGCATAACTGACAATGCAGTTTGGCAATATTAATACAGGACCTGCAAGGAAAATTTGTGAAACAACATTATGTCCAAATTGCAAACAGTATCATCCTTTAGATTTTTTATGCTTAACATTTTTTGAACCATTTACACTGCAACATGTGTTTCACTTCTTGTTTGACATGTGTATGTACTGAGTGTAAATATAATATGCAAGATGTGATAAAACACATCTTTTCTGTAAAAATTGGGTATTGATATTAAATTAAGATAAACCCGTTTTGAAATGTATATATTTGTGTCAGATCATCACAAAAATATAGTTATTGACAAATTTCATTTCTCATACATTTAGAGATGTCACAAACAAACCCGCATATTTGCACAGTATGTAGGGTTGTGTTGTGCAAACAAATCCTTAAATATGACCATCAGGTCATTGGTTCGTTGGTCGTTGTCAAATTGACTTAGATTTCTTTAGGGTAAACAATATTGAAATTTCGAAATGTACCTTGATACTTGTCGGGTGCTTTGGACGCATTTGAGGCATTATACTGTTGGTACAACCACATAGATTTCCTGTGGGATTTCACAATCCAACAATTAAATGTCAAACGCACTCCTGTGAGCTAACATTTATATTTAAATGTTGAATTTTTGATTTAGAATTTAGGATTGCATGGTTTTTGTCTATTAATTGTTTTTTTATAGGTAGTACAGCTATTGGTGGATTGTGGCATTGATACATCTATAACAAACACTCAAGGACAAGCTGCTCTGGACATTGTTAAAGGGCTTCCTCAAACTCACCCAACCATTGATATGATGAAAATATTGAGCTTGACAAACTCTTCATTTTTGCAGGTAACTTTTTCCCCTTATTTTAACAAGCAGTGTATGACTCTGTGCCTTGTAATGACAAGAAGAAAGGCTTTAAAGTGATGAATTAATTTTTTTACTGCACAAATGCATCTTAATTCGTATTTGATTTCTTGCTAAATAAAACTTATTTTAACACTTTGTTTTATGCATACATATATTTATGTTTATGTGCATGTAGCAGATGTAATAGGTATGCAAAGCAGAAAGCACCCAAAAAAATTGGCAATTTTGCTTCTCAAAAATTTCAATAAGAAAACATAAGTTTTCATCTTATCTGAGTTTCATAACAAACTGCCAATGTGTTGTTTTCATTTAGGTGTATGCTGTAAATGACTTTAAAAATGTTTACGATAAGTCAAGTCTTGCATTTACACGAGGAACAATTATAACTGTTGTGGAACAAAATGCAAGTGGAAATTGGAAAGGTCGAATTGACAATCTGAATGGAATACCATCTGTGGGTTATTTTCCATCTGCATATGTACGTCCCATTGATCAGGATGATTATCATGCGAGCATAGCAGGTAAATGTTTTTTCCTGGTTTTTATTTATTGTTGTAAAACTTCAATAGATGCCTAACAGAATGCAGGTTCTTTTGACTGCTATTAAGACTACATTTGCATGTGACACAGATATCCTAAGTAAGCAATTCATACCCTTCACATGTTTTGTGAACGTTTCTTGTTCTTCATGTAAATGTATGCCACTAACAGTTCACGAAATGTCAATGGGCTGAGGTTTTTTCTAAGTGCTATGTGTCACAGGCACGGTGGTATTTTATACATCATCCAACTAACACATAACATTTCATCATGCCTAAAGTGTAATCGCTTGCTGTATACAGCTAGATGCCAATGCTTAGAAGGTAATTTAATAGCGAGTATCATGGATTTAAAAAAGTGTTAAAACATGTTGAAGTGTAGCAAACATCTGGCAAATGTATCCTATCACTGCTGGACTGATATATATAAGATGTGCTTAAAAGTGTGTAATGCTTATTCTGTAGAAAGTAGGTACATATGAAATATGCAGCATGTCACCAATGGCAGGAAGTGTGTTACATGTAGTTGTGTGGTTGTGTGCTTACAAGTGGTGTGTTTCAAGGTTCAGATGATAGTGGAATACATCCTTATGATGAGGAAGTTAACTTTACCTGTCACCCCACTTCCACAATGTACACATATCCTATTTCAAATTTGCCAACAAGTCACCATGTGATTTCTAATGCATCGCATAAGTACGTTAATATGGAACCACATGTGACAGCAAGCCCACCTCATGCTTCACGAGTATGTTTGATTTATTTTTGGTTTATCTTTTCTTATGATTTTCTTTCAAAATCATTATGATTTACAGAAACATGTCATACCCAATGTTAATAACCCAAGTTACGATGATGTCATTTTTAGTCAACAAGTTCAAAATAAATCGCACCTTTCTGTAAAAAAGTCAAATGCACCAACACAACCCATTGAAACTATTCCGGTTTCAAAACCTTTGATTGCCAACCCGGGGTAGGTAATGGTGTCTGACGACAAGCCTTTGTTCACTGACATAGGCTTTTTTCATAGCTATGAGGATGTGCTTATTGATTGTTCATCAGTTTCTGTCTCTATAAGTGGAAAAGCAAGTAATGTAGCCACGCAAATTGCCTGCAACCATAAACCATTGCAAAATCAAGCACTTCCTTCGACCCACAGCGCAGGTACGTCACTTCGCATGATGAGCTTAAGTTGCATGAATATGCAATAGACGTGAATGATGGATGATTAGTAGCATGATTCAGCTGCATTTGATGATTATACAAATTGTTTCATAAGTATTATTTTATTGCAGTTGGTCCGTTGACAGCAACAAATAGAACTGTGGTTCAGGGCAGTGGAAAGGTGTGTTTGCAATTTGAGTTCATATCAAATTTGGTAAAAATTTTATGAAAATATAATTTGTACATCAGGCCAGTAAGTCTGAAGAAGAAGTCCTGCAGTGGTTGCAATCTATTCACATGGAGGATTACTGTCAGAGCTTTTTGTCTCATGGTTATGATATGGTCACTATTTCTTACATGAATCCCTCTGACTTGAGTGCACTGAACATTTTTAACCCAGATGACAGAAGTACATTAAGTAGCCAAATACATGTTCTAAGGTCTACTGGCAAATATCCAAAATTATTGGCTAGATTACCAAACACAGTGGATGAGTGGTTATCTAGTATTGGTTTGTTGGATTACATGCCTATCTTTAAGAAACATGGCATACTAAGCATTGAGAGACTGACACAAACATCTTGGGAAGACCTACAGGTATTCACTGCACTCTTGTAGACTCTGTTATGAAAAGATTTGTGTTTCTTTTTAAAAATACTGCTTGTTTTTGCAGGATTTGAAAATAAACAAACTAGGGCATCAGAAAAAAATTACTATAGCTATTAAAGAATTGCTGCACTTGCTACAGTCTGTAACTGTACGGACTTCAACTTCACCTGTTAGCCAACCACAAAATACATCAGCTGTTCTTAGCTCTCCGAGTGAAAGCAGTCTGTCTACCGACAAACAAGTTCAAGTATCAAGAAAGATGTCAAATCTGAAGCCGTCTTCTGGATATGCACCCCCAGTTAGTGTGAAACCGGGTACAAAACCAAAACCCAAAACAATGGCATCATTTCATGAAAACCCAGGGCTAAGTCTTGAATTGCAAAAAGCACTTAACAGAAGGCAGAAAGTAATTGATGATGCTTCCGGAAGTGAACCCAAATCGCCAGCGAAAGAAACTTCTGTAGAACCAAAGCAAGTAACGCCCTCCTCCTATGTGGCCCATTCTCAGCCCAACGCATATGTGGTATCAAAGGTATGTCCGGTGCGGTGTGCTGTTTGCAATACTTCAATTTGTTGTTAATAATGTGCCACATTTGGGGCCTGAACTCAAACACAAAATATCACATGAAAAAATGATTTGTTGTTATTACACAAACTGGTATAACTTAAAATATAAATATGCTTGTGTTATATCTAAGTCAGTTTGACTTTCAACCTGTATCAGTCACTGCCTAATTGATAATATAAAATCCAAATAGAAACACGTCCAAAAAAGACTATTTTTGCATTACAATCTAGGGATGCTTGCTGTCACTACACCAGCTAAATGTTTTAATTTTCAGGTCATATTGTAGGATTTGTGTGTTTTAGCAAAACTTGTATTTTTTCCTAAACATCATTAGATAGGTAGTTGTTTAAATGTCACCAATAATCTTCAACAATAATAAAAATACTTTTTTGGTCCTGTGATCAATGACACCAGCACAGTATGGTCATGATGTTAGTTTGCAAAAAATTTACCACAGTTTCTTATTTTGTTTCTTCACGATTTCAGGTAGATGTGATTCAACCATCAGGCCCTTCATTAAAAGCTACAACACCTTCACCACAAACTCGAAAGCAAGGTAGTCATCACAGGGGCCCTCCACCGAGCCCACCAAAGCGAACAACTTCTGTCTCAGCGGATGATGGATCAGCAGAAGTTGTCCCTGACAAACAGCTGCCGCATATACCAGTTCAAAATCATCATCATCCTGTCCCTGTAGTTGCTGTTAAGAAGCCAGGTGTGGCCCCAAAACCCACCAAACCTGAAAAACCACAAATTAATGCAAATAAACCAAATGTGATGAAGAAGCCAACTGCAAAACCCAAGCCTATGTCACAATTGGCTACAAATCAAGTTGAACTTCCGTCCCCTCCTAAACATACATTAAAAACCTCGCCAGTTCATGGCAATGCAGCTCAAAATACCCAAAGTATTGCACCCAAATCGCCACTTGGAAATGTTGGAAATAGGTTTGACCTCAGTGTTCTTGATCAACTGAGCCCATCTAAACCTTCCCTAATGGAAAACAACCAAAAGCCTAAAGTTGAGAAACAACCTTTCCCTGGAGAAATTCAAGAACCATTTGTTAAAAAACAAACATTTTCATCTGGAAACCGGAAACCTAACGAAAAACAACCTTTTCCAAAAGAAAGCCGAAAACCTGTTGTTAAAAACCAAATCCCCACTGTTAAAACATCTGGTACTTCATCACACAATACAATATCATTTCATTCACCAGCAGAAGATTTTCAGTGGCCAGCACCACCACCTCCTTTGGATGTAGATTTACCCGATCCTGAGCCATTACCGGAGGTAATGTCAGACCATGAAACCTGTTTTGAGGAAGATATTGACACAGGAACTGTTAAGCGACGACCAGCTTCTATTAATTTGTTGAATGAAGTACACACACCTTCTACCTCTGAGCAAAAGGAAAAAAAAATGAATGAAGCAGTAAAAACAGCCCACCAGGTAAATAAAACTCCTGACATACCAACAAGCCAGGTTCCTGTGCTTCCACCAAAAACTGCAAGAAAAAGTGACCCATTACCGCCTCCAGTTCCAGCAAAACTTGGAAAAAAGCAAACACAACCTTTGGACATACCAGGTACTTTTTCGATTTGTATTGTGATTTTTAACTATATGAAGTAATTCTCCCAAGTTATATTGCGTGGTTGAGGGTAAGCTGTCTACAACACATTATTTTCAGAAGATAATTATCCATTATAATGGATCACCTACATAATTGTGACATTAAAGCACAAATTGTGCTCATCAAAATGATGATATGTACATATTTATAAGTCACAGTCACATCACTGGGTCACACTGTGTCCTACTCTTTGTCTGCTTTCACGTTTAGTGCTGTATTTAGATTCCATGCAATGAATCATACTCTTTCGTTGGTGTTATGCATCTAGTGGCTTGTTACTCTATGAAAGCAAAAGGAACCACATTAAAAATTCTTGATTTTTAGATTCCGATGAGGAGTTACAAAACACTGAAGCACGAAAAGTACTGGATGACATTGGATCTATGTTTGATGATCTTGTAAATGAATTTGATGAAATTTTGGGCTGAACGTGTGGTGTTATCATGTTTCTTCAATTTATTTTATGTTTGTTTTAATCGCAATGCGTTTGCAAGTTAACTTTCATTTCCATGTTTTAAATCATAACATGTCTGTGATGCCGTGTTTTTTATGGTCCTAAGGTGTTTTGCACTATAAATTATTTCCAAGGTACTTGTTATGGTAGCTAACCATAACAGATAAGCGATACCATGCGACACTCATCGCTTTTGTTCTTGCCACATACAGCGTTTTATTGTGCACTTGTGTTTCATTGCTTTAGCTTGCACGTAAGGACTTCCCTGATGAGCTTTTATTTAAGTGTATCCTTTTTTTCATTCAACAAAGAATTTATCAAGTTCACGTTTGAACGATGGTGATTAATACAAGGCTGCATGTAAAAAAGTTTGTACTGAGTATTTTCTTGCAGTCATGTGTACAACTCACGGTTGACTTTATCCCGACAACCTAAGTGCAGATGGCCGCGTCTAAATTTTTTTTCCAGTTCAGCATAATGTTGCATATATTGTGGTTTCCACGTTAGACAGCTACTGTTCGTTTGTGTTTCCACTTCCCAAGTTTAGGTATTAACAGCCATTTAAACACTTGCCACCCATGTCACATTAAAATTAACATACACAAATCAAAGAAGAGCATTGTGAAAGAGTTGTAAACTCGATCATGAGGAAACGTTACTCGTTTGAAGTTACTCGCCCGGTTTAAATTTAGTTTTTTTTAACGTGCTATTGTATTTGTAAACAGCTCTTCTTCCGAAACCCTTCGCCTGTACGTGTCACGAAAACTTGGTGGCTAGCCGGATGTGGCCGGTTTACACTCTAATGCTAATTAATAAAACTGTTTGACGTTCCCTTGGTAAAGCATAGTTCGGAAGCTGTTGCAGCTATGCCGAGTTTCCATAAACTACATGTTGTATTGTGCATGTTTCAGTATTTATTTGATAGGAGGGGATACATTTTCATTTTATTGAAACTATAGAATTCGACGGAAAGTACAACAACCCCATATATTGTAGGCTACTTGACGTTAGTATGGTGGATTTCGTTTAGTATTCGAACGTATTAAATCACGTCATTAAATCAATTTGCATTTATCTTATGTTTCACGTCAGGGTAATTGCGAAGTTTGGTTATACGGTGAAGCTCGTTTGATGAACAGACAAAATATTTTAGCTTTACTTAAAAGTTTAACAATAGTAAGTTAGTAAATATTTGCACATGACGGCTATATCTACACATATAGGTTATAAATGGGAACTACAGGTGTACAGGTGAACTACTCTTGCTAGAGCTGTGTATGATTATGGAAGGAGACCAAGCAGCTCCTTGGGATAACGATCCACAATTGTTTCTGTGGGGTATAATCAAAATATTAGTTTTGCACGTTTAAACGTTTACCAAAACAGTAAGGAAACCCACCGCAGTTGTGCACCAATCCACACTGAATGCACATATGTGGACTTTTTTCACCACATGAACAGCCACCCTTTACACAGCATGCACAATCTGTACGGCTTGGATCAAAATCACATTGACAGCCAGTTCTCTTCAAGGTCCAACCACTGACTCGGTTTTTGTTTTCTGCCAAACAAAAAATATTCTTTGGTAATTGTGGCACTATTTTAAAGCTGTCGCATGGCGTTGCCGTGTAAACACCCAGCACCTCGCTTTTTATCTTTATCTGCAAATCCACGCATATGTCACGCCGGAAGCTGTTATAACACATGAGGCAGGGCCGGATTAACACCATTAGAGGCCCTAAGCACTAAAACAATTTGGTGCCCCTCATACCATTTTTAATTCGAAATACAAACAAAAAAACAAAATTATTCATCGAGATTTCGATTTTAACATAATATACAGCAGCAAGGGTAATAGACTATAAGCTTAGCTGATATTAAACTTGCAGATTTGTTTCAGAATGCCAGAAATACTCCAAAACTCAATTAAAAACGCCTAATTTTGCTGCTGCCTTCCCCAGTCTCAGCACTGTTGCCCAATTGTAAAACATACTAGTATTAGCGTCGTGTTTAATTTACGTTTGCCACATACGCGAATATGTTTTCAAACAGCATGCTATTAACTAAGCATTGCCTTACTGTCTTGACCAGGGGTGCCCAATCTTTTTTGACTCAAGATCGACGTTTGAGGTAGTCCAACTCTCGGGATCTACCATTCCAATACAAACTAACAAGATAATGCAAGGCAAGACTATGTGTGTATTACCAAAGAAAAACTAGCATTTTCCGAGACCTGTTTTACGTTTTTTTATCGTGGTTTGGGTGTGACTTTTTGCATTGAACTTAATTTTTATAATTCATCCGATGCTAATCTTGATAATAGCAAAAGTATCAGCACAAAGTAACCATTACTACTGTAACTATTACTTTTGTGACTTTTGCGACGTAAAGTGTCGTCTGAGTATTTGTGGTGTGAACATATCAACAAATCCTAATGAATAACTTTCACAATAAAGTCATTTATGTAGGGCAACATTCCCTAAAAACGCATTACAAAACAAGTATTTTAAATAATTTTCTGAATCTCTCGCGATCGACTGGATATCAGTCCGAGATCGACTAGTCGATCGCGATCGACGGGTTGGGCACCCATGAGTTTTGACTGTTTAAGGTTTTAACAAACAGAACAACGCAACGTTGTTACGTCATATAGCACGCAATCAATCCCTTTTGTCAGTTATTTTATTTTCTCGCTTTATAAACAGAACTTCATTTTCATTAGATTTTGAATATAGTTGTAGTTTTTGGTTAGATTTAATAATTTACCTTGAAACCATTTCTGTGGTGCCCCTCCTTTACTTGATGCCCTAAGCACGTGCTTATATTGCTTATAGGTTAATCCAGCACTGACATGAGGCGATATAAGACCAGTAACGACAATAGGATAACATACAACATAAGAGACATATTACCGCAATTGGGCATCTCTCCATCAATAAATTTGCTTCCTTCCACAGTATTGCCCAATCTGTCCACACACCAACAACTTCCAGTTTCATCACATTGCGTTGGCTCATAGAGTCCTCTTATGTTGCACTTCTTACTGAACTTCGAAATTCCTTCCGGTTGTTGGGCGTCGAAGAAACATGGAGCAGCATCCTCTGCAGGCAATAGACAGTATAGTAAGATTTACCAAAATATCGCGGCAAAAGGTACTTGCACAAAGGGTACAAAAGGTACTTACTTATCAATGGAATTTGGCAGTTTTCTCCGTGACCACATTGTACACATTTGCGTGCATCCTTCTCTGCACATTGACAACCACCATCGATGCAGCATGGACAGTCAAACCGGGTTGGGTTAAAGTAACACTGGCAACCACTTTTTGAAATGGTCCAAGAATTGACAAGTTCTGAGTATGGCAAATAAATGTTAAAATAATTGTAAATAAATGTTATGTACCACATGCTTGTAGAACATTATTCACCTCTGCACGTTTTTCCATCAGATGAGAGATAAAATCCGCTATCACAGCTACAATCGAACGATCCAGCGTTGTTTTCGCACACATGGTGACAGTCGTGAGTGTCTTTGTCGCATTCATTTACATCTGTCCAAAAGTACATTTTAAAATAAGCGGGCAAAACAAGGTGATGAGGTAAAACGATGTTCGCCTTTTTTAGACGACCTACTTAAACAGACGTGCGCTAAATCTGTTTGTAGGTTGCCATCTTCGGTGTCAACGTGTTTTCTCAAATGCAAATGATAAAAAATGGTTGGTATTTTTAGTGTATGTTTCTTTTCATATGCTGACTTTTAGTCAAACATAAGAGGTCCTTTACACAGCCCAAATATAGGACAAAACGGGAAAATATGACCTTTGGAAATTTTAAACAATTTCGGGTAATTTTTTATAAACTATTTTTTCTAACTAGATCTAAACTATCTGACTTGCAAGTTTGGATGGAATGTTACCGGCGTTAACGAAGCTGCGTGTTTGCGCACAAGTGTCCTATTGTTTAGGAGGTAAATTTAAATGTGTTGTATCGTCTCTTTCTTGTCGAGTAGAACACGCAAGGATGCATGCCCATGTTTAATTGTTGATGTTATAATAGACTTGCATATGACTATACCAGTAATATTAATGACTTAACAAAACATTTGTCACATGGAAGTTTGTCATGCCACTGCACCTGAGCATGATTTCAAATCATCTTCAATCACGAATCCATCATCACATCCACAGGTATAACTTCCAAGAACATTAATGCAAACTTGTTGGCAGTCATTTTCTTCCGCACACTCATCAATGTCTATAAATAAGGTTACAACCGTATTGTTGCATCACGAGTTTTGTTCTATTGCACTTGCATTAGGTTAAATTAAACTATTTGCAAACTGAAAGTCATTTTTGTGTGTAATATCAAGACAGATAAGCGTGTATTTTAACAAACTATCAGTTGTAAATACTGTTGTGAAAAACCTTCGCATGTTTTCCCATCAGATGAGAGATAAAATCCGCTATCACAGCTACAATCGAACGACCCAACGTTATTTTCACACACGTGGTGGCAGTCGTGAGTGCTGTTGTCGACGCATTCGTCTACATCTGTTTAAAGAATAAAAACAAATCAGCACTGAAGACAACAATTAGTATAAAATATAGATCGTAGCGTGGTGTTTCGATTGAAAATATAAAAGTTTTTTTTTTTTAGATAAGAGAATGCGCGAATACATGCTTTTGTTTGTTTGTTATAGTAACACTAGACTTGCATATGATCATGGCAGGGAATACATAAGTTCCAAAAAACGTCTGTAAATTAGAATTAATTAAATGCACCTGAACACGATATTAAGTCTTCTTCCATGATGAACCCATTGTTACATTCACAAACATAATTTCCAGGAATATTAATGCAAACTTGTTGGCAGTCATTTCCTTCCACGCACTCATCGATGTCTGTAAACAAAGGTTTTCAAAAGCAAATATATTAAAACGTGATATTATTTTCAATGTTTTTATTGTAATGAAGTTATTTTCTAAGCTTTAAATCGCTCCCAAAAAGATGTATTAGATAGTATACATATCTATCCGCGTCCGGGTTTGTTAATAAAAGTACATAACTTAAATTCGTTCGTTACAGAGATCTCAAACACATGACCCCTGGCTCTCCGAGGGATTTGTGTAGCTCGCAAAGTACTTTTATGTGTTTTACCATAGATTAGTTATCTATGGTTTTACCCCGGCCGAATATCGTAAATAGTTGCAACGTGTTTAAAGGCTGATCGAAATGGCATATCGACCTACCGTATCCTGTAGGGCTGTTATCAAATAAAGGTTTTTAATTTTTCAAATAATCAAATATTTTTTTTCCTTTTAAATCAAATAATCAAATAATTCAAATAATTTAGAATACCTGATACATAAGGCCCAGAGTCATTATTAAATAAATATATAAATAAGATATAGTTGCAACTATAGTTGAAATTACTAAACAAATTTTGTAAGCTCTCATAGCTAGTCATTAAATCTAGGCTACACCTTTTTTCTGTTTAACATCACAAATTAGTTTAGATAGAGATATGCTTCAGTCATTCTCCGTAATTCGGCAAAACCATATGTGTGTTTACGGATACTGGAATGAACAGTAAATTGTCATGCTTTTTTGTCTAGCATTTTTTTGGGAATGGGTTACTGAACACTAATATAAGGCTGAAAACATATGTTGCAGTGTCTCTGTGTAACAGCAATTTAATAAAAATGTCACCAATGTGTTCAAGTAAATTGATTTTGCACATTTTATCGAGGTTTACAGCATAGAAAAAAATTATTTGATTATTTGAAATGTGTCAAAAATTATTTGATAAATTTTCAAATAATTAAAAATTTCAAATAATCAAATAATTATTTGTTTGATAACAGCCCTAGTATCCTGTTACGAATCACGTCACTATATGCTAGATCGACGCCCCTAAATGCGTAAGGGAGAACCGCGTACACAAGCAATTAACGCACCTTCGCAAGTGTACTCGTCTGACAAGAGTTGGTATCCTTCCTCGCATGAACAAGTGTATGACCCCTCTGTATTGCTGCAAATTTGTCCACATGCCTCTGGATCATTAATGCACTCATCCACATCTATGTTGATAAAGTAATTTTATAAATTTCTGCAAAGAACTTGAGTTTGCATGACAAGAAAACCAAAAGGACATCAATAGACACAACTTTCTGTGGCCTGTTGGTCACTGCAAACGCACAGCTATTATTTAGGGAACGTTTTACCACCTACACACGTAATTAACACAAAATTTGTTTGTTTGTTGCATCACTTACCGGCACATGAATAACCGTCCTCCTGGAGGAGATATCCATCATTACACGCACAACTGTATGAACCACTTGTGTTTTCACAAATTTGTTGGCAGTTGTTGTCACCAGTCGCGCACTCGTCGGTATCTGAACAACAAGTTTACAAGTGTCGCATACCCGATCTAAGAATGGTCAAAATTTATAAAAAGTACAACTTACCTTGACAAAGCTTGTTATCTGGTGCAATCAACTCGAAGCCTTCGTCACAAACACAAGTGTAAGATCCCAAAGTGTTGAAGCACTGTTCACATCCGTGAGTGTCGGTTGCGCATTCATTATGATCTGCATGCACTCAAGTTTACAATTAAATCGAAGAGAAAATATTCACTGGTTAGAGAGGTTAGTATATACTTACAAGCGTACGTTTATCACGAGACATTGAATAAGTATTTTGATGTAGTTCATTTTTCGTTTCTCAAAAAGGGATGTCACTTTTGCTTTTTATGTTTGCCCCCAATGAACATCAATTGTACCCCCTGTATCGAAACCTTGGCCTTGTAGTTACCTTCACAATTGAGTTGTGTAGCATCCAGGAGAAGACCAACAGGGCATTCACAGTAGAAACTTCCCTCTGTATTGACACACCCGTTTGAGCAAGGACTTGCAGCACATTCATCTGTATCCTCAGCACAACTAAAATGTTGTATATTTAAATCCTAACCTAGAACTAGTATAGGGGTACCTGGTGACAAGAAAACAAAACAATTAACTAATCGTTTGTTTAAAATTATGTAAAATACAGAACACAAAATTATTAAAGCAGCGGTAGATTTACGGAAAAAATGTGTTATATCACGTAAAAATATTTCACAGTTTTTATAGACTGTAGCAGCATGTTATTAAACCGCAACTAGTTAAGTAACCTTGTTCCTTGGTATCCATCATTACAGGAACAAGTATTTGCTTCAGTTCCAGCCACGCATTCTCCATTGACGCAGGTGTCACAGATGGCTAATTAAGAAAATCACAAGATTTCGGAATTAATCAGTCTGTTGTTTTTGAAATACGGTTTAATTTAATAAAGCCCAAAATAGTTGCCACTCACGTATTATTGATGTTAAGAAAAACAACTAATAAATTAATAAACGTACGTGTAGAGCAGTCAGTTCCTTCAAAGCGTGAAATACATTGGCAAGTTTCCGGTGCCGAACATGTTCCACCATTCAGGCAGGTCATTGAGCAAGTGGCTAATTAAAAGTTCAAATACATTATAAATTAGCTAAATAAATAACTACAGTAATGGCAGGTAAATTTAAACACAGTTTAATCAGATAATTAAGTCCGAAATACGAACTTACGCGTGCAGGTTTGACCCGTTCCTTCGTAACCAGCTTTACAATTGCAGATGTACGAACTACCCTGATTTACACAATCTGCGTTGGCGTCACAAGTATGGTCCCCGTCACACGCGTTCATTTCTGAAAGAGAAAATTAACTAATTAAAAATTATTAATGAGGTTGTGATTGCAATTCAAAGAAACCCGCATGTGGTAGTCGGTTGTTGTTGCAACTCCAAGTTTAATAATCAGGCAGAAAATTTGTAAAGTAAAATGATATTGCAAAATCGCTGGGCAATTAATTCAACTGCTCCGTCGTAAAAAAAAAGAATTCAACATTTACAAAAGCGTTTTTAATGGCTCGTTTTTCTTGCCCATAATACTAATTTAAATTTTTTTTTTGTTCCTCCTGGTATAGTGGGATGTTTGCTTTAGATCAGTGGTTCTCAAACTTTTTTATTGTCGGGGCCAAATGGTATTTTTTAAGTGTGTAGGGAGCCGCAAAAAATCGAAACCTTGAGAAAATCACTAAAGAAGGTGAATTTGAAAGCTAAAAAAGCAATGTTTGGTGGTTTTCTGAGGTCTGATGCGAGCCGCAAAATAAGTAGTTGGGAGCCGCATGCGGCCCCGAAAACCGAGTTTGAGAACCACTGCTTTAGATCCTAAACCCGTTTATTTTAGTTTTATATGTGATACAACCCTATTAGGGTATGCGCCATAACGTGAGGCCTCGTTTTTTTCTACAAATGAGAATGTTTTTTTTTTACTGTTTGACCTGCATGTTTGACAAAGCTCGAATCAAGATGCATCAATTCGCTGCTATCATCCCGTGAAATTCGCAGTCTGTAACCTTGATGACGGACGAAGAAATTGGGATAGTTCTCAGATTCAAACGCGGTGTAACCCTGTGTAAAAAATATGTTTTTTACTCATTTTCGCTTGTTTTCATTTGTTTCAATTGTTCAATTGTTAAAAACCAATTCGGTTGCTAAAGCGTATTAAAGTGTAAAATTAGTAAATAGTAATTATTAATATAAGAAACTGATGATGCCTTAATAAGCGAAATTAATATTTCTGTTTCAAATAAAACTTTACACTGACGCTGATCGTCTGCCGCTCTCTTTGAGTATATTTTTTATAGTAATTATTAATCTCATAAAAAATGGTTAAACTATTTTTATAAATGGCGAAACCTTTTTCTACATAAGCCCTTAGGTCGAACAATAAAACACAGAAAAGTTTGTTGGCAGCAATTTGTTGTGAATTATGTAATTAGTTACATAACTCACCGGATAAAACTTGTTAGGTCTGGGATAGAAACTCGCATCTTTCCTGTACAAATCCTGATCATTGTATGGATGAAGCCACATCACATAGCCGGCATGGCGAATGTAATGGTCCGGTTTGTCCACAGATTCGAATGAAACTGTACCGGGGGTGCCAGTAAGACCTGGCGTCACCACAATAAAGCGTTTGCCTTCTCCATTAACAATAAAGGCTTCATTGTTGTTCTGGATTCCAATAGAGTATGCTGGGTAGTTTTTGGAAACAAACCGAGAGGAACCTGGTAAAGGCGGAATAGTTTAAAAATTCAAAAAGATACAGGCCTTCGCCATACGATTATTGATTTTAACACTATTTAAGCTAGCCACATAATTTTGTTGTTAAGTTTTTCGAATTTCAAACGGAATATCTCACCTCCCTGTTCCTTAAAACTGGAATCTTTGTGCATTAGAGTGCTACCGTCATCCTGAGAAATTCTTAGTCTGTAACCTTGATGACGCACGTAGAAGTTGCGAAAGTTAAACGATTCGAAAGCAGTGTAACCCTGAGAAGAGAAAGAAATATTTTTTTTATCTATGAACATCACTGGATTCACAGCTAAGCAACTTAGAACGTGATTTCGACACAAAAGGAAAAGGCACTAAAAAGATATTAAAATAAACATGGAATCTTCTTAACCAGTTGGTCAGGGATGCATTTAGAGAAAACAAGATCAGCCAAATCCCAAAAACGTGTTGGTTTTATGACTTTTGTCGTCTATATACTATTCTAACTTTTTGACCTCCTGCGATTAAAATTGAACCCTTGCAAACATATTCGTAAAAGAAAGCGAAACTGCAAATCGAGTCCGGAATTGCGTGAATTCGTGTATGCTGGTCGCGAGTTATCACCTTTAATTCAAACGAACAAGGCAATTGTAAATTAAGCAACTACTTATTGATGTATAAGATAACACCCGAGTAATTACACAATTTAGTTTTGGCGGATACTAAATTGTGTAATTCTATCGTTAATAATTTTTGTTATTCCACTGCTATGTGATGTTTCGTACCGAATAAAACTTGTTAGGCCTGGGATAGAAAGTCGCGTCTTCCCTGTACAATTTCTTATCATCATACGGATGAAGCCACATCACATAGCCGGCATGACGAAGGTAGTGACCCGGTTTGTCCACAGATTCGAATGAAACTGTTCCAGGCTGGCCTGTAAGACCCGGCGAAACCATGACAAAACGTTTCCTCGAATTTTGAACGATGAAGGCTTGGTTGTTGTTTTGGATTCCAATGGAGTGCTTAGGGTAGTTTTGGGAAACAAATCGTGATCCTGTTGGTCTTTGTACACCTGGTAACAACTGTTGTTTAAAAACTGACCGGTCCAACAATGTAAACCATGCAATAAATATTAGCTGCAGAGATAACAATTGTTTTACAAAATATAAGTTACAAGGTGTTATCAAGATAAACAACAAAACGTAGACTTTTTAGCGGTTCGGTTTATTAAAAAACCTCAAAAATTGGATGATTACTCTTTTCATACATTTGCAAAAATGGCTTTAAAATTTGCAAAAATGGCAGAGTTTTTTATATCACACCTCCATTTGTTTTAAAGCTGGAATCTTTGTGCATTAGTGGGGTGCCGTCATCCCGTGAAATCTTTAGTCTGTAACCTTGATGTCGGACGAAGAAGTTGGGATAGTTTTGTGATTCATAGGCGGTGTAACCCTGTGGATAAGATTACATGTTCTTTTACATAGTAACAGGGCTGAATTACTCACCAAGCAACTTAAAAGTGTGTTTTATATGCATCAAGACTAAGAGTATAAGAAACATTAAGCAATAAACTTTCCGAACCCTTATGGCGCCATGCCCCATGATACAGTTGTTTTTTGAAGGATACTTTATCAATAAATTTCAATTTTAATATTTATGTTATGTATTGACAATTGCGAATGTCATACCGAATAAAACTTGTTAATCCTGGGAAAGAAAGTCGCATCTTCCTTGTACAATTTCTGTTCAAGGAATGGATGAAGCCACATCACATAGCCAGCATGACGAAGGTAGTAACCCGGTTTGTCAACAGATTCAAATGAAACTGAGCCAACTTTGCCAGAGATGCCTGGTGACCTTATAACAAAGCGTTGTTCGGAATTAACCACGATATGTGCTTCATTGTTGTTTGTGATTCCGATTGTGTAGGCTGGGTAGTTTTGGGAAAAAAATCGAGATCCGACTGGTTCACCTGTTGCATATTATTTTGGTAAGTTAGGTTGCACTGCAAAGCATTGCGTTTTTGTTTTGTACTGTACATTCCTCCCTATTGGATTTCTGTATCGCTGGGTTGGTTTGTTACCATCGTGCGTCTGCCTAATTTTGGATTCAAACAAATCTGTCATTGGACTCTATATCTCGCTATACGGCTATTTGGTCACTTTACGTCAAATTTCTATAACTGTTATCATATTTGTTATGAAGTATCATGAAATACAATACCAGTAAACATGCGTGCCGATTCTGTTGCACAGCTTTGAGGGTAACCTCTTTTCCGGTTACAAAAATAACTATGGGTGACTTATTTAGGACAAAAAAATATTTTATGATAGACTTGTAAAATAGTCGACATTTGTGACACCTTCGAGTATGGAGACTTTTTACGGTATCCCGTTCCACAAACATTTTTTATGCTTTTGCCACTACCCAGCATTGTCTAATTCTGTGCTCAGTAAAAAGCTAATAAAATTTAAATCAAAGGCTCAATTTTATTCAAATCGAAGAATTCCTGAATTACTACACTTCTCAGTAATGCACAAAAGGACTGCAAAACCACAACATTGCAACTAATTTCGAATTCGGAGGCAATCCATTCGACTCATTCAACACAGGTTTTGAAAAGAAACCAAGAGAATACGCGCATTTACAATTTACTTGTAATATAATTTTACAGTTGCTTACCATGTACCATCGAGCACAACGCGAAACCCAGAATGATGAGCAACTTCATCTTGATGCAACCAAAATCAATCTTGTTGAAAATTGCAACTCGTTGTCTGCAACATCAAGTGAAACTGTCTGATACAGTGTTAGCTGCCCTATATATCCTGGTTGGCCATGTTTAATTTGCAGAGAAAAAATGCCCCTGTAGTTCTGGTAGTGTTAGTGTAGGTTCAAAGGACTGAAAACAAAGAAAAAAGTCTTTCACGATCGTTCTTTCACGAAAGTAATTAATTGATTCAACGCTTTGACTGGAACACCAGGATTGCAATGAAACTACGCTTGGTGTTCTGAGTTATCTGAGACATTTGCAAAAAAAAATCTTTGAAAGACAAAGTTGCCAGATAAAATGTGACATTGCTTAATATGCATGAAAAGCATTCATTGCACAATAACAATAAGAAACATATAAATACGTTTATGGATCACCAGTATTATCGACTACTTGTGCGTGCGTTTTGGATTCTCGCATTAGACAATCACACCACAACATAAATCGATTCTAACAGCGAATATCTTAAGTTCTCCAATTTTTGTGAATAAAACGCTTCGAAAATTTATCAAAAACTAACCAAAAAGTTTAAAGACACTCGCATATATCTACGGCAAAATCGATTTCGAATTACGCTTTAACGCAAAACCACAAACACTATAACTCAAAAATTATTCTTCAGTCAGCTGGTGGAATACTTATTTACGTACGATGATTTAACGTCATCTACAAAATAAAAATATTAAATAAAAACCCCGAATTTTTTTGTAAAATTGGCTATACCCATGTTTTTCCTCGTCCTCTTGTACCGTTATTAGACAAATTGATCCTTATTTTTTCGGTCTGTTGCGTAGGCTATATACTTGTCACATATATAGTAAGGAGCCGATACAGATTAATTGCGATCAGAAGGTCCTCACTTGTCAAGGAGGGGTGGAATCTCTACAAAAGATGGAGGAAAAAGTTTAAATCAGAAGGAAAGTTTAAAAAAATAAACACAAACGTAATTACTGCATGTACTCGTATAATATTTGCATCCCGTGCTTTCCCTCTTTCCTATACAGCGAGCGGAATCGAACAACTTAACCCAAACTGTAAACCAAAATACCTCAGAAATTCGAACCTTAGTTGAAACCCATATTATGTTTGTCGTTGAATCTAAACCAAAACCGAACCGGGAAAAGTGTACCCTGTATTTACTGAAAAATCGTGGTTTCATAACAATGTAGGCTACTGGAGAATACGTGAGCTAATCGCTAAAGGGCGTGTCAAAACAGCGTATTATAAGGTGTCGCGTAAAATAGATATTTTTTACACCTGGAACAGAACCCGAACTCCTAAGAACAATAAATATTGAACCTGAACCCACATAACAAGCGGTTGTACTCTCTGGTTCTATGTTCCGTAACTAATTTCGTTCAACGTCTCTCGTCTTTGTGAAATCGCAGCAAGCGAGAACTATTATGCACACAATAATTACACGTACTATTCAGCTATATTAGGACGTAATTTTATTAATCTGATTCATACCATTAATATGTATACCTTTGTTCAATCGGGTTTGCTAAAATTAGGTTACACAGTGTTTGCCTAACTAATTACCCGATACGCTTTACTAAACTTTTTACGTTTGCACTGCCTTTTGATCTTCTTAAAACAATGCGCCAACCAGAGTTGTATGTGCGGTCGAGTTTGTCGGGCTTGAGTTTTAATTAGTGATGTACCGAATCGGCTAAATTTCGATTCGGCCGAAACCGAATATTCGGCGGTTTTGCCGAATAAATTCGGCCGAATCAACCGAATCATTTATGACGTCACGCGAAGTCGTACGCTACGCGTTTGACATGAAAAAATGTTTATCTACCAGGCAGCCAGTGCAAAATAGTTGTGTTTCGTCCTTATTTCAGTTCTGTGGGGTTTAATCTTGCCTTAAGCATGATTGGCAACCTGCCAATGAATTACTAATTTTTTTGACTACCGTGGGGAAAACGATAATGTGTTGAAAAGGATAAACATTGACGCAATTTTCGTTATGTTTGGGCTTTTCAAAGATTGCGTGGACCTTAATAAGCAGAAAAGACACGTTTAACGCATTAAATTTGTGTTCGTAAAAGATTCGGTTTCGGCCGAATCGCAACAAATTATTCGGCCGAAACCGAATCTTTGCAAAAATGATCGATTCGGCCGAATAAATTCGGCAAACCGAATATTCGGTACATCTCTAGTTTTAATAAAACGGCCTTGGCCTGAGTTTATACTCGCCATTGTCGCATTTTCACAGACGTTCGTGCCTGATTCAGGTCAGGTTCGTTTGTTTTGAAAATATGTTTAGCGGGCTTGAACTTTCGGATTCGGACCTGAGTCACGCCCGCTTTAACTCTGGGACAGCCAATTGTTGACCGACTAATTCCAGGTAGAACTACTAACACAGGAACTTACAGCAGTTTTGCTAATTTCTGGTAGGTAACGCACTCAAGTATTTTGAATAGAGTTTGTGTAAAAATGGTCCGGCGTGGGCAGGAACTTGGCGAATGGTTTGGCGCGCCTTACCCATATATCAGACATAAAAAACCTTTATCGGGATTCGTCCCCGGGAGTGTCCTGGGTTGGAACCCCGTGAAAATAATGGTCTGGCGCGCCTGACCCATATGCAGACATAAAAAACCTGATCGGGATTCGTCCCATGGAATGTCATAGGTTCGAACACCTCTTGCGCCATCTATCAATTTTCAGCAAATTTTCGTGTGACTTGGTGTTGGTAGCAGACATAGGGCAATTCGGATTCGTCATTCGTATTCGAATGCATTCGAAAAAATGCATTCAGGTTTTGCCACATTCGTGCTGTATTCGAATGATTTGGCTTTCGTCCGATCGTGCATGGAATACAATTCGAATAGTTGATGTTATCTTTTGAACCAACAATTCATGAAGACAAAAGCTTGAGTAAATTTATTCGAATAAAATTCGAATTGTTGTAGGTTTTTGCCGACCTAAGAATTTCCAAATTTGAATACACGATATTTTTTACGAATACAATTCGAATTGTTGTCGGCCTTTGGCACCGTAAGATACGTAAAATCGAATACTTGACTACGTTTTTACGAATACAATTCGAATCGCCGATTACCTCCAGACTAGGAGTAGTCGAGAATATTTTGCTACATATTTTTTCCAAATAGATTCGAATACAATTCAAATTGGCAGTGAATGTGATCACATTAGACAAGTTTTTGTTAATGTTACGAAACAATGACACATAGAAGTTTAATTGTGACGATTCATAAATGGAATTGTGTTACAAAGCTTGCAACATTGGGTTGTTCTCAGCACATGACAGGTGCAGCGTGTTCATGAAGCAAACATCCCCTGTAAATTTAAGGAAATTTTATATAACGGATAATTAAATCAGTCAAGCTAATGTGGCAAAAAAACTCGTTGGTTTACATTTTTACCAATAAATTTGCAATGCATAAACCCATGTTACTTTTTGATCGAATACTTTTTCAGTTTCGGGGCGTATTTATTTCTTTTATTTTCCGCAACTACAAATATCCGAATCGGTACATTCGAATTCTATTCGAATTGTTTGCTTCTTACAACAACTGAACAATTCGTGAATACAAATAACTAGAACTATTAATTCGAATACAAATAACTAGAACTATTAATTCGAATACAATTCGAATTGCTAGACCTCAAAAAGTACGAATACACGCTTGGGGTTTATTCAAATAGTATTCGAATTACACGTTGTTGTTTATTGGTCAACTATTCATGAATAATAATACTTGACACGTTTTATTCGAATACAATTCGAACAGCTGCCACCTTAACATTACAAAACAATTCGTGTATACGAATACTTGACTCGCATTATTCGAATACAATTCGAATTGCCGAACTTTAAAAAGTGCGTAGAATTCATGAATACGAATACATGCCTTGGTTTATTCGAATATTATTCGAATTACTTGTCGTTGTAGTTTGGTCAACAATTCATGAATACAAATACTTGACTCGTTTTATTTGAATACCATTCGAAGTGTTGTCCCTCAAAAATTACCAAAGTATTCATGAATTCGAATACAGTCATGCAGGTATTCGTAAAGTATTCGAATACAGGACGCGTGTATTTGACCCCATGTCTGGTTGGTAGAGCTAATAACACAGGAACTCACAATCACAGGCCTGCTAATTTTCTTTAGGTGAAGCTTGGGAAATATTTTAAATGCTAAAATTTAAAGTTTGTGTAAAAAAACAACGCTGACGGTTAAGGCTATTAGGGTCTGAGGTTTCATAATGATAATAATAAGTTTTTTTGTTTTTTTTTATTAAAGTACAACTGGCCTAATTATATTTCTCAAAAATAATCCTTGTTGGTATTCGAGTCCCAAACTTGTTTTCGCAGAGACTTGAGTTGCAACTGTGAGCAAATTCCAGGGCCCTGATATTTGCTTTGTTGTCTTATCTTACAACACAACTATACATACACATAATAATAACACTTTCGTGTTAACAGGCTGAAGTGAGGTAAGTCGCTACAAACCTATTTTAATTTTTATGCCTTTTCGAATTTTTGCTCTGACTACGCCACCGGCATGTGTACATTGGGATAAGGGTACGCAAGGACTTTGGGATGTTAATTTCTTGTCAATAAATCTCTTGTGTAATCCTCAGCTAGAAATTTTATACGCAATGTGACGCCCATAATCAGTATTTTTTTGCCTAATCTAATCAAACAACCATAGGGTACGCTTTAATCTTTTGCAGTATCTTTTATTTATTAATGGCTTGGTGCGCCTCACGCATATATACAGACATAATCGGCAATCCTGGTAATAATAATACCTTCGCCCCATTGCTGACTAAAAGGCATCTGAAGTTTTGGTGACTCGAGCAATACGTTTTGAGTAATTAGGGTTTATTGTTTATTTTTTGCATGGAAAAGATACATTAAGGGCATACAGTTTTTACTTTCTGTTTTAACAAATGTTATGGTATTTTAGAAATTGAATCCCGTAAAACTAACTGAATAACGTCCAAAGGCACAGTAAAGGCAGTTAGTGCTGTTATTATTGGGCTACTTCGTTAACTTCGTTAGACTATTGAGGACAGCACTTCAGCTTTGAAAAGAATGTTTACTGCAAGAGTACATATTTGCATATGGCAGCTATATATCTACACATATAGGTTATAAATGTAAACTACAGGAGTATAGATGAACTACTCTTGCTAGAGCTGTGTATGATTATGGAAGGAGACCAAGTAGCTCCTTGGGATAACGATCCACAATTGTTTCTGAAATATAATAAAAAATGCAAAAAATAAACAAAAATAAACAATTGCAAAAAAAAACTTTTAAAAGCATTTAAAAGCATGGATACCCACCGCAACTATTGACCAATCCACATTGAATGCACATATGTGGACTTTTTTCACCACATGAACAGCCACCCTTTACACAGCATGCACAATCTGTACGGCTTGGATCAAAATCACATTGACAGCCAGTTCTCTTCAAGGTCCAACCACTGACTAGGTTTCTGTTTTCTGTTACGCACAAACGAACAAATTACGAAAGAAATATTACGTCCAGGGTAGCCTATAAAAAATGTTTGAAGGCCAGTATGGTACTGAATTAAATAGTAACTTACTTGGGGCGCTAAAAAAAATTTATTATGTTGATTTATATGTGTTTAAATCAATAGTAGTCTTTATAATGAACATAAGAGACATATTACCGCAATCGGGCATCTCTCCATCAATAACTTTACTTCCTTCCACAGTGTTGCCCAATCTGTCCACACACCAACAACTTCCAGTTTCATCACATTGCGTTGGCTCAAAGAGTCCTCTTATGTTGCACTTCTTGTTAAAAACAGAAAAACCTTCTGGTTGTTGGGCCTCGAAGAAACAAGGAGCAGCATCATCTACAGACAACAGTAAAATGAAATTTGACTATAAAAGCCTAAAAAGAAGTACTTGCACTTACAAATCATTGGGGTTTTGCATTGTTCTCCATAACCGCATTGTACGCATTTTTCCCTCACTTCCTCATCTTGACATTGACAACCACCATCGATGCAACATGGACAGTCAAATCGAGTTGGGTCATAATAACACTGACAACCACTTCTTGTAATGGTCCAAGCGTTGACAAGTTCTATGTGTTTATGAAATAAGAAATTGATTGCATTTTTTCACAGATGCACCGTCTTGAAGTGAATAATAAGTTTGTCCGAATGGGAAAAAGTGAATATTTTGATTGCACACTTATAGCAGCAAATAATCACCTCTGCACGTTTTTCCATCAGCTAAGAGATAAAATCCGCTATCACAGCTACAATTGAAGGATCCAGCGTTGTTTTCACACACATGGTGGCAGTCGTGGGTGTTTTCGGCGCATTCGTTCACATCTGTTGTTAATTTTTTTTTTAAAAACACCGAAAAAATGCAGTCTGTGCACTTGACAATAATCGTAATAGTATTATTAGCTGAAGCAGTTTCGGTTTGGAATTGGGAAGTTTTGTTATATTTATTGTGTGTATGGCAATCAGGAAATGCTTGAATAGGTTGTGGTTGCATATCTGTGTTTTGAGATGTACGATTACCCAAACGTGTTTTAAAATGGAAATTGTCATGCCACTGCACCTGAGCATGATTTCAAATCATCTTCAATCACAAATCCATCATCACATTCACAGGTATAACTTCCAATAATATTATTGCAAACTTGTTGGCAGTCATTTTCCTCGAGACACTCATTAACATCTGCAAACGAGATATACACATACAATTAATAGAGTGATAGGCTGTTGTGTGTTTGCTTCGTTTTTTAACAACACAAAATTAATGCAGAACGGAAGTCAAAAAATGTCAAGAAGGGCTGTACTGTAACAGGGATTAGTCGAAATACAACAAATAATCCGCTAAATACTGAAATAAAATATGGGAATCTGGTGTTTAATTGCTGAGGATGTTCAAGCTATTGTGACGCCGTTCAAAAACAAACAACGATGTCAGTAGGCTATCCTTAGTTGAACTTATTGTTACAGATGTATGACAACATTAAACTGGTACTTGTTAGCACTTTGCCTATCAAGAACACGGTTAGTTTAATTAGACCTAATACTTAAGCTTAGACTCCCGGTCCGTACAAAAACCTTTTATTTAATCAATGTAATGTTGAAACAAGAATGCACCTTCACAGTTGCGTTCATTTGACATAAGTTGGTAGCCTTCGTTGCATGAGCACGAATAAGATCCTTCATTGTTACCGCAAATATGTTCGCAATCATCTGTGTCCTCCATACATTCGTCCACATCTACAATCCAAGTTTAACAACACATACTTTATAATCAACCACATTTTAGCAATCAATCTTCATTCATCCAGTATTGGACTAGAATTTGTCGACTTACCCAAGCAAATGTGCTGATCATCACCAAGTACAAAGCCATCTCCACAAGCACACTCATAACTTCCGTTTGTATTGATACAATACTGACCACATACTTGCTGCTCAATGCATTCGTTAATGTCTAATAAAAAGTATTGTAGATTATTGTACAATCAACAACTAATTGTCGTTGGTCTTGATATTTACCTACACAAGTATGACCGTCCTGTTCCAAACGATATCCATCATTACACGCGCAACTGTATGAACCACTTGTGTTTTCACAAATTTGTTCGCAGTTGTTCTCACCTGTCGTGCACTCGTCGGTATCTGGTCAATTAGGTTAAACTTATATTCTGCAGTACGTCAAAATCAAGGGTATGTACAAATTGTAACTTACCTTGACAAAGCTGGTTGTCTGGTGCTATCAATTCGAAGCCATCGTCACAAACACAAATGTAAGATCCCAAAAGATTTAAGCACTGTTCACATCCGTGATTGTCGGTTTCGCATTCATTATGATCTACATGCATACAAATTGAAAAACATTGAACGGAAAGTCTTCACCTAACTTGCACAAGGTTTTTTCAAAATGTTGCTTGGGGTTTACCCGAGGTTTGTAAAGAAAATCCAAACAAGAATGATGCATATAACAGTAACGCTCCATAGAAACAGTGTAATTATGTTTCCCTAGCGCAGTGGTTCTTAACCTGGCGTTCGTGGACCCACAAGGGGTCCGTGAGATGGTTTCAAGGGGTCCACGGAGGGAAATATGCTATGTATCATTAACCAACAGAAGAATATTTTTAAGTTTCTCAACCGTTTTTACAATCCTGCATATGAGTGCACGCTGTTTATTACACCTTAATAAGAACAATTAATACTTTTTGTGATTGTCTTCCCTATTGTGACATCATAACACACATTGACAATAGACAATAGAAATACCACAAATATTACCAATTCGTTGTGTTGGCCACTACAATACAGAAACGTCATTGATTTTAAAGGACTGTGAAGGTGGATTTAAATGCTTCAAAAGCAAGACAGGGTATAATGCAAGAAACGTGAAACATAAACAGACTTATGGTAAATTGCATTGGGGGTCCGCGGACTTACAAAATTCATAAAAGGGGTCCGTGACTACAAAAAGGTTAAGAACCACTGCCCTAGCGGCACGGTCGTCATTGTACCACACACAAATTGTGACGTAACAATAATTTGCTTTATTCAAATTATTCTTTTACAGTTCAACAAAATTTGCCAAACTATCTTTAGTGTTCCGCAACTCTGAAAGTGCTATATTTACCTTCGCAACCGAACTGGGTAGCATCCAGAATAAGACCAGCAGGGCATTCGCAGTGATAACTGCCTACAGTGTTGACACAGTCGTGTGAGCAAGGACTGTGAGCACATTCATCATAATCTTCAGCACAACTAAAAATGTTTATCACAGATGATGTTATTAACAAATACCTAGTTTGTTTCTCAAATAGACGCAAAAGCTCTAGTACAAAAGCAAAAGCCCTGTTGCTACACCTTATTAGGTAACTTGCCCCACAAGTTAACAGAGTGCCGCGACTCATCATGGTTGCATAAACCTAAAAAAACTTAAAAAAGATCTGAAACTTTACCCTAATAACCCTAACTGTTAGCATTTATACAGATTTTAGTGTTTGTTGGAAAGCCACCATTCGCTATTGAGCAAACTTTGTATGATGTGTAAAAAGTTAAACATTTTTGTCGTGCATGCAGAGGCTTGACAACCAACATGCGGCTTTTTTGGACTTTTCTTTAGTGCTCTTTGGGCTACTTTAGTAAAAAATGAAAAGTCAATTATTTTCGTTGACGCTTCCACAACCATGCATTGTAAAACGGGACGTCACATTACAAACTATCCCATACCGGAAGAACAGGGAACTTGAGAAGAAATTGTATTTATTAAAATAAATTAATTGCTCTAACTACAATACACTTATTTAATTTTCTGACTTTGTTCCCCGGTATCCTTCATTGCAGGAACAAAAATTTGATTCGGGTTCGGCGATGCATTCTCCATTGACGCAGTGTTCACAAATTGCTAAACAAAAACACTAAGATTTTTTTTCTGTATGAAATGAAATTATCGAATTATTTTAATTAAAGCAAAAGCAATTAATGAAGGTTAAATCAGTCAAGTAGCAGAAATAATGTAATTAGCGTACGTGTAGAACAGTCAGATCCTTCAAAGCGTGAAATACATTGGCAGGTTTCCGGTGCCGAACATGTTCCACCATTCAGGCAGGTCATTGAGCAAATCGCTTTAAAGTGCAAAAATATTTTAATTAATCACTTATCTAATTTTAGTTACAGATTAAGCCACTTACGCGTGCAGTATTGGCCGTTTCCTTCATACCCTGCTTTACAATTACAACTATAAGTGCCTGGCTGGTTTTCACAGTTGGCGTTGACGTCACACGAATTGATTCCGCCACACTCATCGATGTCTGATAAATTTAAACAAAAATACTTCAAACCGGAATCAGAAATGAAAAAAAAATATTTAAAAAGCTAGTCACCATTGCAGGAATGTTGGTTATCATCGAGAGCATATCCCTTGTCACACGAGCAAGAAAAGGATCCGATGGTGTTAACGCAATTATGATCACAATTATCCTTTCCCGTGCTGCATTCGTTTATGTCTGCAAATGAATAGGCGTATAAATGTAGTTCGTACTAATAACCTGTGAGCAGCAAGGGGAACGTCAAAAGTTTTGTTAAATTGCGGACTAGAGAAGCTATTTATAACAGCAACGTGTACATTAATAAGATCTAACCTTCACTCTACTAACCGCCAACGAGACATACGCAACATCTGTTGGTCAACAAAGATTTAATTACGCCATTTTGGTTCGATTAAAATTGGAATCAAGTTTAACTTGAAGAACCAAAAGTCTCGAGTATACTTTACCATACAAGCTTAACAGAGAAAATTATTGCATCTACCTTCGCAGCCCTGACTTGAAACAGATTTGAAACCAGTGTTGCATGTGCAGGAATAACCGCCATCGAAGTTAACACAATCATGGATTCCACAATAATCACTAGACTCAGCGCATTCATCAACATCTACACAACATATTGACTGTAATGTGTGTGTGTGTGTTGTAATTATTGAAAAGATATTCTGCCAACTTTCGTCTATTACAGCTAAAAGTTTAACAAATTTGAGTGCGTTTTGTATTTTACAAAGTCTAACAGAAATGAATTATATATGCTTACTGTCTACAAACAAAGTAACAGTTTGCTTACTGACCGGAACAAGTCGCCATATCAGTGTTCAGTTTGTATCCAGTTGGACATGAGCATGAGAAACTTCCGTGGTTGTTGTTGCACATATATTCACAGTTATGTGAATCTGTGCTGCACTCGTCATGATCTAGCAATTGCAGTGAAAAATAAAATGTCAAAAACCCTCTCCGTGGAAACTGTGCTTAGAATTAGATGCTGCTTTGGTTAGTTGAACTAAAAAGCTAACTTAGCTCTAGAGATGTACCGAATAATCGGTTTTCCGAATTTATTCGGCCGAATTGGCCATTTTATTATTTGTTGCGATTCGGCCGAAACCGAATCTTATTCGAACACAAAATTTATACATAAAACGTGTCTTTTCCGTCATAGACAGGCTGTCAACTATGATCGAGGTAACCGTAAATCCCCCAGAACCAAAATGATAATAAAACAGCTATTCTGTTGTGTAACACAACTCTTTGCGACATGGAAAAAGGTTATGTTTTCATGTCATACGTGCAGATTCCAACTATGCGTGACGTCATAAATGAATCGGTAATCGGTTAATTCGAATTTATACAGAAAAATGCCGTATATGCCGTTTCAGGCGAACCCAAATTAAGCCTATGCGGTACATCTCTAGTTAGTTTAAGTCGGTAATGATCTCACCGACACAGTCCTTTTCGCCGTAAAGGTGCAACCCTGTTGGGCACGAACAGTAGTAACCGCCTCCGATGTTGTTGCAGATTTCTTGACAATCGTTCGCAACAGCACACTCGTCGATATCTAAGAAGAATATTTGTTTTTTATGGATTTAACTTATATAGTGTTTTTTTTTAAATATGCTCCAATGGTAACCGTTTGTTGTGTAATGTCTAAACGAGCAGATGTATGCAATAAGTTGACAAGCCGCAAAGTATTTGCATTGTAATTTGTATCTAGTTTAAAACTTGATAAAATGTGGGTGTACATAATAACGCTATTAAACATAAATGTTACTGACAATTAACTACCACACATAACATTAAATAAAAAATCATTTCTTCAAGTTTTAACTTGTAAATGGTGTCGCAAAAAATGTCTGTTAGTGCTGCAACATAAAAATTTTAGAACTATTGTAAGAGTGTGACAAAGTTGTACTGTATATACTCCTACCCAAACACGACACTCCGCCGTCATGAGTTTTGTATCCACTGTAACAAGAGCATGTAAATCCCGGAATAGCATCCGCGCATTTATGAGCACAGTTGTGTGTTCCGGTAGCACATTCGTCAATATCTGCGCAAATCAAAATTGTCTTATGAAACTTAAACATCAAGTGTAGAAAACAATAGTCTTACTTTCACATTGAGTTCCCACCACTTTGTATCCGCTATGACAATCGCAGTAATAGGAGCCGTGTGTATTCACACAAAGCTGCTGGCAGCCTCCATTTAACCACGAACACTCATTCACATCTAAAACAAACATCTTTTAACAACAAAAATGCTTGAAAATCACATGTACAAACCATTTGAACATCCGACTAGTTCTCCGGAGTAACCAGCATAACACGTACACTGGTTGGGATTACTACAAATTCCTCTTGTCTGACAATCAGCCGAACCACTACATGTAGCTGCGAAGTGTGAATGAAAACTGTTTTTTGAAATCAGGTTATAACAAACATTCTTGTATTCGATTACACATATGCCCCAGCGAGTTAAATAACTTTGTAATTATTTAAAGTTTTATACTTTTTATATTTTATTATTGGAGTTGTTTTTGTGATGACGTCAGCTTTATAACTTCAAGTTTCGTTTAACAAAAAACGGAAAAAAACATCTAAACGATCTTTCACGCTTGTTGGATAAAGGCATACTTTGCTACCACTTTTACACTCGCAACGACAGTTTTTATACTTACGTGTTCGACAACCAGTTTTTGAGCCCGTGTATCCCTCGTGGCAACTGCATACGTTAGGTTCAACGCATGTGCCCCTGGTTTCGCAATCCCACTTTCCCTCGCAGATAGCTAAGACAAAAAAGATTATGATATGAAACACAATATAATAGCTCTTGCAGTAGTTACATAATTGCTATATATTGGATCATTTTCAAGTTGTGTGAAAAAAAGCCTTGAAGTGCTTTCCCATACCTATGTCACAGTCTTCTTCCCAGGGAGATATCCTGTCGTGTCCATCACAACAAGCGTACATACTTTTTCTTCCGTGAAAATTTAACGCATTGGCTTCTTCCCTTGTCATAATGGTAATCGGATCACAGTTGTTGTTTCTTAAAAAGAATATATGAGTAGCAAGGGTAAGTGTATTTCTGTTTTGTTTCAAATTGGTCATACCCTCGTTCTGCTGGAAGAATGTTGAGAAAAGCTGCAACGTTCTCAACAGTATCTGTTACTACTCTTACGGCACTGTTAAATATACTTCCCCAACTGCAAAAAATACATTGGTTTGAAGTTTGTTATCTTTATTTCTGACAATATTAGTGCATATAGTATTACCTCCAAGCCTCGGCATGATGCGGGTTGAAAACTAAAAAGACAACAATCACGGCAAAAGCGAAGTTCAACTTCATATTTCTCCTTCTTTTTATAAACCTATTTTCTGTGAGAATATTACAATTTACAGTAGCTGCACGCAAGGATCAAAAATGAAATGAAATGATTAGGAGTGTTGCACCAGGAAGCTTAAGTAACTCGCTGATGAATAGACCTTCGGTAAAGAAAACAGTACACTGATTAATTATGCGCACGATTAGATGTGAACAAAACTACTGCCTCTTGCGTTTGTGCTAAGAACTTTTTGAAGTGACTTTTTCTTTGAGGCATAAATCAATTAGAACCTAAATGTGATTATAAACTTCATGCGTCTGTGTCAATACCATGAGGAAAAAGGTATAGAACAATAAGGTTTTGTTTCGCTTGGTCATTTTCTAGTTTCTTTGAAGTTTCATAAATATGAAGCTTGGACCGCGAGTGCTTGAAAAAAAGTGCAAACGAACCGTTACGAAAATTAAGTTAAAAGAGTTTCAGAACACGATCATCATGCAAATGCTAATCACAACATTTGTTATCACTAACATTGCATCGGCAGGTGGGCGCCGCTATGTCTTCTGGCAACTAATATTTTTGGACCTAGTCCGCCACTGAGCACAGTTTACTGTTTCGACTTTTCTAGTCCAATATTACATATGCCTAAAGCTTAATTGCCAATGCCCAGCCCTAAAGATTACCTTGAGGGTTGCGTAAATCTCAGAAGTACTAAATTTTAAGTATAGCAGCAGGGACACTATAAAACGAAGTGCTAATTAATTAATAATAATTATATTTTTTTAACAGTTTTTTAACAGCTGATTTTAATTTACTGTGCCTCCAAAAGGGGTTTTCAGGTAGAGCTACTAACATGGGAAATCACAACAGACAATATTTGCTAAAAAACGGTAGGTGGCGCAATGGCCACCGTTATTTTAAAAGTTACACTGGGGTATAGGGTTGGGAAGTAAATGTTTGGTTAATAATTTAATTTATTAGTTGGATGTATTGCTTTTTTATCATAAAAATTCACCCCAACTTTAACAGCCCTTACACTTAATTTTCAGACTTATTACTTTTAAATTTGCAAATGCTTCTTGCGCCACCTAGGTATTTAGCAAACTATGTCTGCCGTGAGTTATTAAGTTACCGGTAGTACCTTTATCAGATGTTAGTGTGCAACGAAAGTTTTGATATTGAAGAGTGTAACTCTCAAAAAATTCATCTTGTTCTTGTTTGTTATGAATAACAATTAACTTTTTTGAACATTTTGTGCGGAATCTAAACTTATAAATCTAAACTAAATTCATCCTGCATGTTTTGTGGAAATACTTTTGAAAGGAACAAATAAACTTTTAGTTGGTAACTCCACAGTTTTATTTGGCCAAGGTATTTTTAGTTATATTTAGCTTGGACCGCAAGTGCTCGAAAAAAATACGAAGGGGCCGTTATGACAAAAAATTAAATAAGTTGAGAACCGCTGTCCTAAAGTGTGCCGCAAAAATATTATGTTGGTTTGGGAAAGGCTGCCTTTGGGCCAGTTAGCTATTCGACCCACTCGCGCCTTCATAAAACTAATTGATCCATGGCGGAAAAAGTTAATCTCTGACTTAAATATTTAGATATTATATTTTTAAAGCCTTTACTTTGCTGTGGCAATAAGCTTTAAAGTTTAATGTAGACTTCGTATATTGAAAGCAATATCCCAGTATTAATTAAGGTGCCCAAACGTTTGCATTATATCCTTCATTTTCATTACAACATATAATTCTAATCGACCTTGAGTAAAAATTTTCATATTGGGTAATTTTCTGTTAAATGTTGCACAACGCTCTGCTTCATGCCCGATTTCTGGTTGCGATTGTTTTCGTTTCAAGTCGGATTTTGTGTTTCAGCTTGGTCAAACAATATTGTATGTTTTGTTAAATCTTAACAGATAGCTATTTTTGGCATAAACTTTTCTACAAACATACGTTTGAAAATCCTCCAAATAAATTCACATATCAACTCATTTTATTGACATTTCTGTTTAGGAGCAATAAATTTAATATTCTTCTCCTTCTTCTTCACCCTCGCCCTCCACTGAATCGACTCCAACCTCTTCGTAATCTTTCTCGAGGGCGGCCAAATCCTCACGAGCCTCGGAGAATTCACCTTCCTCCATTCCCTCACCGACGTACCAGTGGACAAAGGCTCTCTTGGCGTACATCAGATCGAATTTGTGGTCAAGACGAGCCCAGGCCTCAGCAATGGCGGTGGTGTTGCTCAACATGCAAACAGCTCTCTGCACCTTTGCGAGATCTCCACCGGGAACGACAGTTGGTGGTTGGTAGTTGATGCCAACTTTAAATCCTGTTGGGCACCAGTCCACAAACTATGGAAACAAAATCAAAGGGTAATTCTTTTGTAACAATTTAGTGTGCAGAGTAGTTGATCAGTTCTACTAACCTGAATGGTTCTCTTAGTTTTGATGGTGGCAATAGCTGCGTTGACATCCTTGGGGACAACATCTCCTCGGTACAACATACAGCATGCCATGTATTTGCCGTGACGGGGATCACATTTCACCATCTGGTTGGCTGGCTCGAAGCAAGCGTTAGTGATCTCGGCCACAGAGAGCTGCTCATGGTAAGCTTTTTCAGCAGAAATGACTGGAGCATATGTGGCCAAGGGGAAATGGATACGTGGGTATGGCACCAAGTTTGTCTGGAACTCTGTAACGTAATTGAGTTGAATTAGCACATAACGCGGGTCGCCGTTGTCCTAAAACATACCCAAGTCGGAAATAGCAGCGCAAAGGCTACTTTGCGCAAAAACTGTGATGTAGATTAAGGTAAATACCCACACAATTTGGATACATTTGTAAGATTACAGTTTAGAAAATAAAATGATGTAAATACCTGTCAAATCGACATTGAGGGCGCCATCGAAACGAAGTGATGCAGTAATCGAAGACACAATTTGGCCGATCAGACGGTTCAAGTTGGTGTAGGTGGGTCGCTCGATGTCCAAGTTACGACGGCAAATGTCGTAAATAGCTTCGTTATCAACCATGAAAGCACAGTCGGAATGCTCGAGGGTGGTGTGGGTGGTGAGGATGGAGTTGTATGGTTCCACTACAGCAGTGGAAATCTGGACAATAAAATTGGTTTAATCAGAGAAAAAGTTTCGTGAATGAATTTAGTCCTTGGTTTTACCTGAGGTGCTGGGTAGACGGCAAACTCAAGCTTGGACTTTTTGCCGTAATCAACGGACAAACGTTCCATCAGAAGAGAAGTGAATCCGGAACCGGTGCCTCCTCCAAAGGAGTGGAAAATGAGAAATCCCTGGAGACCAGTACATTGATCGGCAAGTTTTCGGATTCTGTCCAAAACCAGGTCAACAATTTCCTTGCCTAAAACACAAACAATAAAATCTTAATATTTGACTAAACCTAGGAAACTGTTAATCTCTTCTTTGTAGTACGTACCAATGGTATAGTGGCCTCTGGCATAGTTGTTGGCGGCATCTTCCTTACCGGTGATTAGTTGTTCAGGGTGGAACAACTGGCGGTAAGTTCCGGTTCGGACCTCATCTACGAAGAGTTGCGATTTGAAATGGCGTCAACAAAGCTAGTGACAAAAGAAACTTGCACTTACCGACGACAGTTGGCTCGAGATCAACGAACACTGCACGTGGAACATGCTTTCCAGCTCCAGTTTCACTAAAGAAGGTGTTGAAAGAGTCGTCACCACCACCAATGGTCTTGTCACTTGGCATTTGACCGTCGGGCTGGATGCCATGCTCAAGGCAGTACAACTCCCAGCACGCATTACCGATTTGGACTCCGGCTTGTCCAACATGGATGGAGATACATTCACGCTAAACCAAAAATTACAATCAATACACAGCTTATTTTAAATAAAATACACATCTTTACTGCATTAATCTGCACAACTTACCATTTTGAAAAGTTTGAAGTTTTGGAAACAGAAAAACAGTGAAGAGATAAATCGACCAAACTTGCTTGCTGACCGTTACGTGTCTTGGCAGGTTGGAATAAACAGATTTAGGCCCAGCACTGACTTTTAAAGCCATAGCGTGGATATTCGCGGTTTTCGATTGGCTAAATTCGTCACGTGTCAGACAACCATTCCAAACAGACCGATCGTCAGCGCAACGAAAGCGCGTTCGGTTGGCAACCGTTGGCTATCCAAACAAAAGAACAATGGGGGCCAGGTCTAGACCTGTTCACAGCTTAACAAATAGAGGGCTCTGTAAACGGAGCTGCGTCAATAAAAAAAACCTTATCGTCTCGACTAAAAGTACACAACAGAACGACAGCTTATATTACGCACTTTCTAAAGACGCACAACGGACCAGAGCTCTGGTTTTGCACGTTGCTAAGGTACAATTGTCACGATTTCGTAGGGAAACAAAAGAAAGTCGCTGCGGAGAAATCGAATATGTCCAATAATGGGTTTCTCTGTATTTAGTACACACGGTTTATTACCTATACCGATTTCACCCTTTCATCAAGATGTTGCAAAAAAGGAAATATCTGACGATATTAACATAATATTTTGTGCATGTGATCATATAAAAACAACATAGTCTTCACAGAAGCTAATCTCCCATGCGGTGAATATCAATTGATTGTGGTCGACAAAAGACTAACCCGCAATGTTACGGGTGGGATAACGTCAGGGACATGGATTCTAAGCAACAAGATAGCATAAACTTTATCACAGTTATCTATGTAATTAACTTTAACCTTGAACGAAGTAGTTAAGCGTCCAAGTATAAAAGCGTTTTATTTGCGTACACAAGTTAACCCAACAACCCACTTTAAGCGAACAATACGTTTAAATTGTTTTAAAATATCGGCGCAAATAACGACATACCATCTGTAAAAGCCATTCAGGCAAGTTTGGTCTAAAATGTGTTCAACCCTGCCTTTTGCATTAATCACTTTTGTGCACATTGCTGTGATATGATTGTGTTTGAATCATTTTCGTCGCTTTGATCAGTGAGCAGCAACACGTTTATATTTGTTTTCGCCGGTATGCAGTACACATTAAAGTTCAAACTTAAAAAAATACGAAGTGGGTGTAATGGCGTCATCGTTTAACCGACATTTTTCGAAAAGCTCTCATTTGACTTACTATACGTTTAAATTACCGCTTGATTGATCAACCGTTACCGTTGTTACACATAGCATCGGAATGCTGTGTTGAGTAATGTATTTTGTCCAAACTAAAACCGTCCATAACCTACCTCCCTGATTATACAGATAAAAAAATTTTGCTGGATTTAACAAATCTTTTTGTTGCAAAATAGATTGCCCTGTTGTTGCATAACAAACCCCGAGTTTATGAAATATAAGTAGCCGATTGACGGATAAATATTTCTTTTGTCAACTTTTACTAAACTTATTGCGCTTTCATTCATGCTAATATTGGTTATCAACATACATTTGGGATAAAGTGCTATTTTTGGTTGATAAGTGCGATGTGTTGGTTAAGCTTTGAATTCTGAAAATTCAACAAAAAGGTGTTTTTTGCCTTATATACACCTTATTGTTTAACATGACGTAAACCACAAAAGACCTGATCCAGCACATACCGCTAAACGTCCTAAGTTATGAGTTATGCGCCGAGTTAAATGCAGTGTTAAACCTATAACTTAAATATCACAAAAACTAAAAAAATAGTTCCTAAACCTACCCCTGTTTAACCGATATTTTAATAACTTATTCCTATTGCGCCATTTATCAATTTTCGACTGACGTGAGTTATGGTGTTAGTGTTAGTATGTAGAGCTACGAAAGTAAGTACTCAAATCACAAAATGTTTGCTAAATTCCGATAAAGGAGGTAAAGAGCACAGTTATATAAAAATAACAATAAAACTGAGATAGGGTTGGAAACTAAATCTAATTTTTAAGTTGGGTTTACTCACCCCAACCTTAATAACCCTAACCGTCACCATTTTCAAACAATACACTTTTAAATATTCTTGGTCTTTACGCCATCCATCAGTATTTAGTAAACGTTTTGTGATTTAAGTTCTTATTTTAGAAGATTTTTGTGAAAGCATACAAACACATTTTGTTATGTCTAGTCATTGACATATAACTAGGTCTTTCCCGTCTGGCGTACGTTCAACAAATAGGCAACTAAGTTCCTAATTGTTTCTGTTATTTATCCCTGTTCTTTGGTGAACCATCATTGGTATTTTAAGTATCTTAAGTGGAAACGAAGATCACTTTTTTCAAACGATAAAACATAACATATATCACCATAAGGAAGATATTCAAATTTCAAGGTGGTCAGGTATATATTTGTGTGGAGACACGATAAATTGTTTTATTACGTTGTTTCAGGTGGGTTGTAAAATTTTACGTTTGTTCAAAAGAAAGAAAGTATTTGTGTTACTGAATTATTTTGGGAACGAACCCTGCAATAGCGGCTCACCACAAAAGCCAACGGTACCGCGCACTGATTTGGTTTTGGGCGGCGCAACTTTATTAAAACTATAAAACCAATAGCAACAAACGTACGTTCAAATGCAAAAGCGCGATGCGACCTTTAGCCAACACCTCGCATTACTCGCGCCACCCAGATAAAAAGCCCCCCTTTTACAAAAATAAGGTTGCTTTCGTAAGTGGCTGATTGGCAAAGCAGCGGATTCTCGGTCAATCAGTCCACTAATATAACAAAACAGAAGAAATGAAATGCGCGTGACATTGCCAAACCACGAAAAACAAGTTGTACACAGGACATAATTATGCATGACCAATATAATTGGTTACATTTGTATAATAAAAAAATCCAAAATTGTTTTGTTCAACCGAAACTTTGGTACATCAATACATCCTAAAAGAGTTGAAATAACAGCGACAGTGCTATCTGAGGAACTTAAACGGCACTTGCTAAAACATTTGACATTCATTAACACACATTAAAAAAGAATAACGTATAGGCTACGTTTAATGTTTTAACAATGAAGAAGTTATATAACATAAACAAACAACTAACGGTAGATTCAACGTTATAGAAACGATAATGTGTGTCCTTTATAGCAAGGGTAGGCTCTATGTATTGTTCCTGAAATATGTCACGTTTTATTATACTTTGTATAGGCTATAGACCAGTGGTCGGCAACCGCCGGGCTGCGGACCGGTACGGGTAGGCGGCGAGTTGGTTACCGGGCTGTATCATTTTTCAGGTTAAATGTTTTGAAACATTTTGCCCATGTATCCCGGGGATGATAAACTAATTTAGGCGTTTTAGTTGCTTAATATGTTAGTTTTGAACGCCGGCCTGCGAAAAAATTTCAGTTTCAAAAACGGTCCGCAGTGGAAAAAAGGTTGCCGACCCCTGGGCTAGACTCTGTTTGTAGTGTAACTAGCTTATGTTTTGGCTAACAAAGTATAAGTCAAATTATTAAAGATATATTGTCGGTTGAAATGCTGCCCTTTCTTCGTTTCCAAAAAAATATTTTACAAGCACATCCTTAAGTTTTTTCTAGTAACAAGTTAAGAAACGTTGTAAGCCGTTAAATATTAAGAGGACTATTCTGGTCGACTAACCGGTAACACAAGATAAACGATAGCCTGCGGCATTTGATTTCTAGTCTTTTTCCATGTGTCAGTATTGCGTTTGCCTTTGTGTGTGTAGCGTTTGCTAGCATCTTCTCATCATGCAGAACTACAGATTAAAGTGTTTAGTTTTAGTCTTTGCTTCGTCAGTTATTTCGACTTTTTTAATGCATTCCTATCTATATTACAATCATGAAAGAATGAAGCTTCAAGCGACGGAAAGGGAAAAGATTGCTTTTCAGCACATCAGTGAAAAACTAAGGGTAATTAATAAAAGCAGATATTGAACGGTAGAAATCTATGGCAGTTTTTTAATAGTTTTACCACTGCAAATACAGAAGGATTTCACTGCTAACAGTGGTGCAAGCTCAACTACCCAAAGGACATTATCTGACTTGAAGCATTTGCTAGGCAACAGCAACCAGGCCTGCAAGCATTTCAATTCTTTTTTATGTAAGTCGGCCATACACAAAAACAAACGTATATTTTAAACAAGTCGTTATGTTTGTGATATAATTGCCTGCTGTCGTGAACACGCTTTGTATCTTGCAGTGGGGAATCTTTCTGTTAATGCTTCCTATAAAGCCACTATATTGGAGGCAACAAAAGCTGGGATAAATCTTCACGAGGGCTGTTTTCAACCCACACATTGTCGATCCAAACAGAAGGTTGCAGTTGTTATTCCCTTCAAAAACCGACACCAACATTTATTGACACTTCTTACTTACTTAATTCCAATGCTACAGGTAGGTTATCAACACCGCGCTAACTGATTGTGACCGAAAGTCCATAAATTAACTAAAGATTCTGGAAAAGTAACGTTTACAAATTTATGAGCATAGCATAACAACAAAAGTTTACCTGGTGGTTAATGTAGGTCTAGACCAGTGGTTCTTAACCGGTGTTCGATCGAACCCCAGGGGTTCGGCAACGCCGAATCAGGGGTTCGACGAAGGTCTTTTTGAAGAACAATACAAATACTCGTTTTTGTCAAACTTTAGGGTCTATAGTCGCTAATAACGGCAATTTGTATTTGCTCAATATCAAAACACTGGAAGGTTAAACTTAGGCAGGGGTGTTTTAAACTGCTCTAAACAGTTTTTGTGGTACTAAAAAGAGTATTACCAGCCTGATAACCATACGTGTCAGACTTTTTTGTACGCCTATTGTGTGCCAACAATGCGAACAAAACAGGTACCACAAGCATCACAATATAGATTGTGAAATCATAAACACTTAAGACTGATCTCCTCGCTGTGCAGCTCAATCTATGCACCGAGCTAGAAATTAATCTGGGCTTTTTGGGCGCTATTAGATGGTAAATACATGATACAAACCAAGTATTTTAAAACAAAAATAAGCAGGTAAATGGCGGCCGTTGGTAAAATAAGAATCTGCGGCGCGGCCGTCCTAGCAAAATGGTTGTGCAACCCTGCACTGAGGTTTTCTTTTCTTTTTTTGACGTAACAAAGAGCATTGTTCGCGTTGTTCATAAGCAGAAAAACAACGAAATTTTGTTGGCAGCAAAAACTTATTACTTCATCTTTTTCATGTTAGTGTACAGATACTAAAAAAAACATGCTTCATTTGGGGAAAAAACTAAAAATTGCCGGAATTAAATCGTAGGGGTTCGGCCGCTATAAAAAGGTTAAGAACCACTGGTCTAGACACAGTTGGTACATCTGATGCAAAAGAATATTTTCTATTTAGAGGCAAAATATTATGTACTGCATTTTTGTTGCGGAGCAATTCGATGATGGTTCTTTCAACAAAGCGAGAGTAATGAACGCTGCATTTAAAGAAATTTCCACCAAATGGAATTCTCATCAAGACGGATTAATGAGGAAATTTGACTGCTTTGTATTTCATGACGTCGATATGTTACCAGAAAATGACCAGAATCTGTATATGTGTGGCAAAATGCCCAAACATCTTTCGCCAGGTAATATTTTTAAATAATCTTCTTTTGCGTGTAATTTTCTTTTTTCTTTCTCTGCAGCAATAGACAAATTTAATTACACAACCGGATACGGGACTAAGTATGGCGGAGTAACAGCCATGAGTCCCGAAAACTACCGTCTTGTAAATGGACACAGCAACAGATTCTGGGGATGGGGAGGTGAAGACAATGACATGGAAGAAAGGTTAATTAAAAACTGTTTTGTTTATGAAATATTTAAAGTTGACATGTCGTACTTTAGAATAAACAAAACTGGATTGTCAATTGCTTCGGTAAATGAAACAGTGGGAAGATACAAGATGATTCCTCATGTTCACCCATGGTGGTTTAGTCCCTCGACAGGGGTGGGTAGTTCCTACCGCAAAATTGTCCAAAAGACACTTACAAGGTGTGACAACTGATGCAATTGTTTTACATAATCTTCAGTTGGTAAATACCGCAATTCACAAAAAGATTACACAAAAACTATTTTAAATTCAAAGCAGTGATAAAGAAAAGAAAACTGAGAAGGTGGACACATCTGGCTTGTCAAACATAAAATACAACCTGATGGGTGTCCAAAAAACAAAGCTTTGGAATAAAATAATATTGGACATACGTAAGTACCACTTTTATTAGTTTAGTTAGTTTGAAGACGTAATAGTTTTGGTCATATAGACTTTTTACAGTTTTGCTAAAAAAACGCATCGTGGACAAAAAAGAATGAAACCAATAGACGATAATATTTGGTTCAAACAATATTAGTGAGTTTCAGGTAAAAAAATATATTCGCCTAAAATGGCGAATGAAAAAGGATCTGAAAAAGGAAAAGGGGACCGTCGTTTTACTGTTTATAGTTGAAAAAGGAAAATCAACAGAAAGATCATTAACAGAATATTTACAAAAAATCCAACAAATTGATGTAAGTTCAGAAAAAACACTTAGTCGTTCATCATTTAGTTTTAAAGATACAAGTAAGGAATCTTTCTGCTTGTTTGTAGATACTGACGATGCTGTAAAAGCGAAATATATATATCTTTAAAACTAAAGGGTGAAAGACTAAGTGTTTGTTTTTTTCTGAACGTACATCCATTGCTATAAGGCTCATTATTGGCCTTCATCCACCAAGCAACGGTGATTCAAGTTTTCTGTTTTAATTAAGAAAATCCACCAAACTCACTTTTTGTCCATTAGGCTCGTATGAACTGGAGAATGCGACGATCGAATTCGCTCGCTACAAAGGCTCGGGCGTGAATATATACAGCATGTCAGAGTTGCACAAAGCGCGTCGACAAATAAACAAAACAACTGAGCAAAATGTTGCTGAAACTATAAGAGATGAGCCAGATTTGGTTTGTATGCCAACGTATCACAGATTTGACAAAATGACGATTAACCGCACTACTTCAATGTACGATAAGCGATATACGACAGTTTATCGAGATTTAGACGAAGCAAAACAAAAATGCACTGAAATGCAAACGAGCTGTCGAGCCATTGTGGAACAAGTTAAAGGGAGATTTACACTGCGAACAACAGCATTTGTACAGGAAAACAATCTCCGATATAAATACGTAAGACTGTATAGTATTTTTTCGTGTTGGATCTGTAACATGCCTATTCACTGAGAAAAAAATATTTACCAGGGTTTAGGGGAGCAGTATGACGTACAAGAACACCACTACTCCACTGCAGTTTATGTAAAACTTTGTCCTGGAGATCCGCGTTATCTTCAGTTTTTTACTGAACCGGTCATGCTGTACGGTGACGAAGAAATGGGTAAGATGAAATGTACTTTATACAAAATATTTGCATTTCAACAATTTGTTTCCACTTGGTTTTATAAAACGCCGAGCTTATTAGAGGCGTACTATAATACTCATAGTCGGTTCAGTAACATATCTCATGCTTTGGAGAGTGATACAAAAACAGTGCATACATGTAGATTCGAAGTTCGAACCCACCGTAAACGCACATTGGGCCAGCTTGGTTCGGTTAAACTCTATTTAGTGTCAAACTATAATAGTCGCTATAAGGAGGTTTTAAAGTAAAGACTGTTAGAATGCGTTTATTTAAAAGTACAATGGAGTGATTTACGCCTGCTGTCTTTGTGCGTTAACTTTTATCTTCATAGTCTGCACAACTCTTTACCTTTACAGGTCCCTCTCCGCGCTACCACACAGATATGTTTATGCGTGTGTTTCATGCAACAAATACTTCATTTGTTTACAAATCTCAAATGATGACGAGTCACCGAGCTATCATGGAGGAAAGGGTTATGAACAAACTTGCTGAAAAACCTTGGTGGGATTCTTTGTCCAAGATTCAATACAGTAAGTGTAACGAAAATATGATCGCTATGGAGTCAAATAAAAAAGCACCTATTTGTGCTTGCATGGTTGTGGGTTCTAATCCTGCTCAGGGATCATGTGTTTTCCAAAACGAAAAACATGAAGAATAGTATCTTCATTTTCGTTTCAGCGAAAACAAAGTTGGTTACACTTTCGGATCAGAATTCATATGAAAAGTTTGCAATTGAAAGAACGAAATCGTCACAATTACTAAAAATACGAACGCCCGTTAATGGATTATTGCGTGTTCCTGGATGTTACGTTCTTAAAAACAGCATTGTCGAAGAATCTACTAGCACTGCAGTTTTGGAATGGAACTCTTGGTTCCAAATGAAGGCAGTCAGTGAAGACATGGAGAAAAAAATGCTGGTAATATTTTAGAAACTTGAAGTTGCAGCATCGTTTTTGTTGCATAACAGTCAAAATTAACTGACATTTTATCCATTATTGAAGGACAAGATGCTAGAAAAATCAATGGAAGCTGGAAGACAGTTTAACAAAATGATGTACGACAAACGAAACATCGTGGAAAAATGGGCAGCTGATAGACAAAAGAAAAATATTGAGATTCAAAAGGAAAATTTAAGACATCAGCGTCCACAAATGCATCACGGTTGAAGCATATTGGCAGAAAACGCGCTTTCACGTTTAAACCGACAATTTAAGGTGCATGCTTTCCAGGCACGAATATTGCACTTACATAATTGGTTGTCTTGTTGTGTTTCAAAAATGTTGCAGTTAAAAACACTATCAAGAAATCGCTACTGGAATAGAAATCAATTTTATTTAAGCAGAAAAGTTAAAATTTTAAACCAAAAATATAGGTTTCGTAGAATCTACTCAAGCTATTGTGTGACCGAGTTATGACCAAACGTGTGTATATCGTGTTTTTACCGACAGAATCCCGTTTATTCCATTATGTACTAGAAAACAAGGCCACTTGATAGAAAAATGGAAAATACTTCCGGTATGTTTCATATTTAGCTGTTTCTGCAGTTTAATTCAAGTCGATTTATTTCTAAATTGCCAGACTTGATGTTGTGTCTTACCATTAAACTCACGTTTTTGTGTCATTTCTATGGACGGTGTTGCAATCAATTTTTTCGTGGAAATTTTATTACAACGAACTGAAAAACTGTATTTTTATGCAACATTACAAGGTAGATTCAACACAAACGAGGTAAAGTCCGAATATATTTTAAGTATGGGAGAAAGAGAAAGTTATGACACTTGTAATGTAATGAAAACCCAGTGCATCCCCGTAAAATCAATCTAAATTTAATCCGTAGTATATTTTACCACACGATGAACGTAAGTTATTAAATTGACTGACATATGATGTACAACACAATTAAATCACGCCTTTTATACGAGGCAAGCAAAAGTGTTTATTACGTGGAACAGCGTAATTGGTATAATTGCAATCGGGCAGTAATTAAATAAAATTATTGTAATGGCACTATTTTCTGTTAAATCATGTAATAAATTAAAGAAAACAGGGTAACAAGCGACAGAAAAAATTCCCACAACTTATATATTAATTTATGCCCGAACAGTTTCTGCGCCTGCAGGACCATTCAAGGTGTACAAACGTGCATTAATTGGGGGTGCTTCAATTCGATAAAAACCCACCGAAAATGCAATTAAGAGCAAAGAATTTAGGAACCAAAAGCTGAAGTGTCTTCTTCGATTCTTTTGAACTCGTATTTTCCGCGACCGTCCATGAGAAGATAATACTAAACATTTGATAACGGAGTAAGCTTTGAGCATCAAAAACATTTCTCAGGTATGATTTACGTCATTATAAAACTTTAATTCAGGCCAAATAATTGTTTGGCTTAAACTATACCTCATGGTAACGCCACAGAGATTTGCGGTGAGATACAGTGAAGAGGGTAATACCAACTTTCTTGCAGTGTTGATACATAAACCCTTCTACGTCCACACTTACTGCACTTGTACATTCGTCCAAAATCGCAAATTGGGGTTTGTGGTAAAACAAACGCGCCATCTACACAAAATTAGGTTTAAATGAAAGGTTTGATGTCTATGGGGCTACAGTGTACTGAAATTGGGTGTCTATAGACCTTACAACATACCAAACCCATTGAATGAAGTCATACCATTAAACAGCATATTTTGTAGTTGCATCAAAAAACGATCCCCACAAAGTATTATAATGAGAGAATATGATGCAGCAAAAGGGCTAGTTGTTAATTTTTTTGTTACATAATATAATTGATTAACACATCAATGTACAACAACACTTACAGCCATTCTCTGCTTTTCACCACCACTTAAAACATCCATCCAATCTTGAATGGAATCCCAACCACCTTCACGTTCCAAAATGTTGCCCAACTGAACCTGAATAGAATAAAGGTTTAGAAATATAAAAAAGACATTCGTTGATAAAAAAAATCACAACCAACTTGTTTGAGGTAGCTCTCCAAAACACTATCATCCAAACCTTTTGCTTTCATTTCAGCATGTGTGTCAGGATATATCACCTGATCACGCAAGGTACCAAGTGTCATGTATGGACGTTGAGGAACATAGAATAACTTACTTCGATGAGGTTTGGTCAAAGTCCCACCAAACAGTGGCCATAACTGTAAACAAAATGCTTGTGAGCAAGAAGTATGTTTACAACACATTACTTAACATCAAAGCAGACAAACCTCTCCCAAAACCCTAAACAATGAGCTTTTGCCACAACCATTGGGCCCACAAACAATGACATTCATTCCAGATGGGACCTCAAAGTTCATTTCCTTTATCAGAACATCGCCATTTGGTGTAACTAATGGAACTTTTTCAAACTTGATAATTTTGTCTTTTAAAACAATGCTTCCACTTCCTGGTGTCAACTCATTTCCTCCAGCACCTCCACTCTCACTAAAATATGTTAACTTGCAAAACATCACTATTTTATATGATTTTCTCGTGATTTTTGCACACCTGTGAACCATTGTCCTCTGGTATGTTCCCTGATTAAGTTCATCTGTGACTTTCATCAGTTCTGTTACACGAGAAGTAAATCTGCAACATAAAACAACTTGATTAGTCTCCCACAAAAATGTAAAGCAAACTATTTACAAACCCAGCCAAGCGTGACATTTCTCTGCCTGCCAAAACTATTCTTCCAATAGCTTGAGACAAACGAACTAACATTCGACCACTCCGGTAATAGTCCTGCATGTTAAAAAGGCTGAATAGTAAATCAACAATAAAACAGGGTTAGTGCTGACTGCAGTTTTACCTCAACAAGTTCAGAATGCGTTGCATTTTCAAACTTCGGATTACTTAAATTCATAAACGGTCGACTAACAATCAAATAACCAAACGTAGTCGCCATGTCTGAAAATAAAATTTAACATCATGAAACTATTTTGTACCTAGTACTGATATACTTACATTTTGCTATGATGTCATCAACAATTCCCATCCTAAACCGAAACGAAATAAATCTTTGCAAATGTCTGAACAGGCGATTGAATGTATCTAAAATGGTCATTTGTTCTTTTTTGTTTCCTGAAACGAAAAACAACATTAAGTTCATGCATGCTAGAAAATTGTTTTTACTATATAGTGTCAATTAATATATTCTGCAAAGTATAAGATGATTTGTCACATACAACATTTTCTCTACCTACACCGGGTATATATCTGTTAGCTACTTTTAGACTGGTTTCTGCAAGCACGCACATGTAAATTAATAATGGTATTAATGTATAATGCAAACATTTTTAGATTCAGAAAAAAAAATGTACTTTGTGCCTTTTGAAAGGTTTTATACAGTGGTCACACACCACATATATACAAAAAAATCTGTTCCCATACCACTTATAATTTGAAAACAGACTGCACTACAATAGTGTAAATGCATACTTAGGGTTGGGCTGTGTGACAAACAAGTAATACTCTATGAACAACTGTTTTAAAATTTCAGGCTACAGAAAATTGTTTTTCAGTCATGAAAGTGCCTGCGAATATGAATTCAAAGATTAATGAAAATAAATATTAAAACCAACTAAAAAAAACCTTTAAATCACTGTGAAGTGCAATAAACAACAAAGCATGAAATACCTGGGGTTATACTTTAGCAAACACAGCCGTTTTATAGTGATTAAAGCATTTTTTGGAAAGAAAGTAAATCAAATTTTATTTTACTAATTATAGTTCAAAAATTTTTTGTATTTATCAACAATAACTTGTACAGTGAAAACCTCAAATAACAAATGTAAGATTAAAAACCTATAGATAACAGGTCATGTAAAAAAACGTTTTGATTTAAAGCATTAGTCAAATTACCGTGTGCTGAACTTTTACACGATATAAGGGTGCAAAATAAAACTGTTATTAAACATGCACATAAGGAAATGAATCATTGCATGATCAATTGCTAATAAAACTAGAAAGGTGGCTTTCTGATATACTTCCATTTTATATATTCTATCCGATATTTACCAATTTACTGTACACATAAGTTGATCTACATGTATGATTGTTTTTGCAAGCAAAAACGAATGGGTCCCCACACACGTGTTTGTGCGGATTTACGGAAAACAAACGTTGAGGTTATTTTCAAATTCTTAAGGACAAATTATTAGAAAGCATTAACCCAACTTAAGTTTTGTCCGTATTCTTTTTGCATCATTATTGTCATATAATTGTTCCTTAGTAGCCTATTGCGGTGTAGTCGCCGAACAATTGTTTAAAGATCTTTTGACACAGTTTTTAATAGCACGCAGTCCTTAGTGATTAAGAACAATGTTTCTCCTAATCTGTATTTAACTTACGTATTGTTTCAGGAGCATATGTGTAAAAATTAAAGAATCTATGTTGTGACAAAAAATCATTCTTAACTGTGTTCTGCGTTTCTTACAAGTTGACCTCCAGTCGTCATAAGGCGGCCAACTTGTCAATGACCGTTTAATGACTTTTTATTGCATCTTTGGACAACATGTATTTTTTACCTTCATGTTAATCAACAATGTTTGCCTAAAATTTACAAAACCAAACTATCGTTTTAATCACTTCTAAAATACAAAACGTTCGCTAAAGCTGAAAATACGCGTGCTAACTTAATAAAACCAGTAAACCACATAGCATTACTGTGCTGATCTAATCATCAAAAAGACTGCCTCGTAAAACGCCCGTTCAAGCGCCAAGCAGCAATCTCCCGTTGTGCATGAAATCGCCGCAATTGTGAATTACTCCCTTGAGCTTTCCAGTGTACACATATGTAATGGTAACCATTTGGCCATTGAGCCAAAATTTTGAACACTAAACGAATAACCCACTGCAAACTTTTTTTTTTCTTAAATTTTTTTTCTTTTAGCACATATAACTGGCTTGCATTTCTGAACTAAGGGACTGGAAAAACTAAAACCCATTATTTCGGGGTTAAAGGGGTGCAAAATGGGTGAATCCAATAAAAAGTTCATGTACTTAGGTCAGGACAGCCGTTTAAAAAAAATACATTTAAGGGGCCTGTGGGTTAACCCTTGAGTCATTTGGGGTGAAACTTCAGGAGGATGAAATATGGATAAATAACTAACATCTGTGTAAATTTGAATAAATTTAAAGCACTCTTTCTTGACCAAATGCGTTTAACAAACCAGCGTTAGACAGAAACAAATATTTTGGGGTTTAAGGGGTGAAAATGGGTAAATCGTTTTTAAGGGTACAAAATTCTTTAGAATACCTTACATTGCACCAAACAACAAAGCATGAAACTCCTTGATTATGCACTTTGGTCAGTACAGCCATTTTAAAAAATATACGTTTTGGTGCACTGTGGGTGAACCCTTGGGTCATTCAGGGTGAAACTTCAGGAGGATCAAATATGGATAAACAATTAACATCTGTGAAAATTTGAATAAATTTAAAGCACTCTTTCTTGACCAAACGCATCTCACAAACCAGCGTTAAAATACGGACAAAAACAATATGTGTCCCCTTCATGGAAGGGGACCCATAAGAAGCATTTTTGAAAAAATATCACATATTATGTGACCAATGTTAATTACAAACAAACTTTGCAGTTAGGAATGTTGTCATGCTTATGACCTGGGTTGCCATCAACAAGGACCACAAAGTAAGGAGAGTCAAAAGATTCATTTTTCATACCAAACGAAACTAACACAATCTTTGCGTTTATGCAAGGTCATGACATAATAAATGCCATATTTTTTGCTAGAAACAATCTATTTCAGCATATCCTTGTTCACAGAAAATACTTAGTGTGTGTCACTACAGGCTACATGACCTAAGAATAAAATACCACCACCATTTGTAGAGTAAACATCATCACTATTTCCATTTAGCTGTTATTTTGCTTGTAGGATTTTTATTACAATTTGAGAAAGTTGCAAGTTCATTAGGTGCACAGTAGATGTGGATTTGGTTTTCATTTGTCTCCACTTTTGGACTTTGCATTAGTAAACTGGACTATGACCTTTCCCCCAGTTTTAGTTACACGCCTTATTTACCATGTTTCACCTTACCACACATGAGTTTATTTAACCTATTTTACAGCCCAACCCTGCATGAACTATAAAGCTTATATTACTTTTCAATGGTTACATCTATTATGACAACTGCAGTTCAAAGAAGTTAACCGTTTTCTTTCAAACAGGGAAAATCATACATTTACAAAGTAAACTAGACAAGTGGCATAGCACATACCCTGTGAACTATTTCTTAACATGTAAATACATCCCACAATTCCAGTGGGGTAAACTTTGGGGCTGCAGGATAAAACACAACAATTGACACCTAATGGCGAAATAAACAAACCATCAAAATGTCATCCAATTCGGACACTATCACTTGCTTTGACAATATTATGGTAAAAGCATGAAATAATTAGGAAAGGCTATCAATCCATAATTATTACCATTGTAAAATGCAATCTCTTCACTATTTGTTATCAATCTTGAATTGACATATCTGTATTCTCCCTCATGCCTCTGTTCAGAGACAGTTAACTTTCCTATAGGTTTTCTCAATCTGAAACAAAGCAAAGAATAAGCGTTTATGAAACATGTATATATTGCTTTTCTACCCAAAGAATAGTAGAAGATGCACAGCTGGTTGCTAATGTGAATTATTACCTGTTTAAGAAGAGGCCTGAAAAGGCAAGATAGCCGATCATTATAGCCGGTCCTTGTGCTCCAATTGCTCCAGTCAATCCATAGATGTAGATTACAATATCAAGCAATGGCTAAAATAAAACACAGCATAGTTTTGAGTTTTATTAAACACATCCATAGTAACTAGACCAACCTTGCTCAGGTTTGAATAAAGTTCAACGAGTGAATTGCAAAACTTTTCTACATCTTGTGTCAGAAGCTGATCAGCATTTGAAATACGATTGTCAATATTGCTCATCTTGTAGTAGGTGTGACCACTAAACAACAAGTTTTAGCATTATTTTACCAACAATTTTACCTTTTTGTCATAGTCTATCAAATTAATCAAACATAACTTTTCACCTTACATAAGTATCAGTTGACAATTTTATTTTTTGTAAAACAAAACAAACAAAAAAAAGCTAATGATGGTTAAAAAACAGACAAGTGCATGAATATATATTGCCTATTTATATATACATTGTAAGTCCTATTAAAAGACATTGTCGTAGTTACAACAGTTATGCATGTGTTATCTCATTTTAGGTGAATCCCTATCTTTGAAAGACATTTAACAAAATAATTGCTTTTGCAGGAGGAACAAGCAAGTCCCCATACATTAGTACAAGCAAATTGGCAATGATAATAATTAACTAGAAGAGTGGCTTTCTGATATACTTCCATTTTATATATTCTATACGATATTTTCCAATTTACTATACACATCATTTGATCTACACATATGATTGTTTTTGTTAACAAAAACAAATGGGTCCCCATACGCGCGTTTGTGCGGATTTACAGTACACAAATGTTGCGGTGATTTTTAGATTCTTAAGGACAAATTTTTAGAAAGCATTAACCCAACAATAAAAAAAATTTTTCGTATTCTTTTTGCACTATTATTAAGTGTATACATAACAAATTGTTTTTCATTTAACTTTGTTTCGCAAAACGAGTACCATTGACCTGTAGTAACCTCTCAGTGTGCACACGCCAAACAACTGTTTGATCTTTTGACACCGTTTTCAATAGCATGCCGTCCTTAGTGTTCAACAATACTGTTAAGCCTAATTTATACATGCCTTGAGTATTGACTCCTAAATTAATTGTCAAAAAACGCTACGTTATGAAGAAAGTTAAACTGTGTTTGTAATACCGACTAGTTGACCTTAAGTAACCCGTGATCATGCGGCGGCCAACCTGACAACGAGCATTTAAAAAAACATTTATTTGGCAAAAAAGTCAAGTTAATTTTTTCATCTTTTCTTTGAAAAACAAAGTTTTTCTTGACATATACAAAAACGAAGCATGGTTATTAGGTTTAAATCACGTCATAGGTGTAAAACCTTCGCCAAAACTAAAAATGTGAGTGATAACTTAATAAAACGACATAGCATTGCTGTGCAAAACAGCTGATTTCTAATCACTGAAACGACGTCTCGTAAAACGTCTGTCCGACGTCAAGCTGAGCCCTCCCGCTATCGTAAACCAGTGAGTTACTTTCTTGGTACTTCTGCCTACAGTGTCTTTCTTGACCAAACGAGCGTTAGACACATTTACGTTTCGGGGGCCTGTGGGTGAACCTCTGGGTCATTCGGGGTCAAACTTCTAGAGGATCAAGTTCAGATTGATAACTAACATATGTCCAAATTTGAATAAATTTAAAGCACTCCTTCTTTACCACACAAGCGATAAAAACCAGCGTTAAAAATGTTACGTTTCAGGGGCCTGTGGGTGAACCGCTGGGTCATTCCGGGTCAAACTTCTAGAGGATCAAGTTCTGATTGATAACTAACATATGTCCAAATTTAAATAAATTTGAAACACTTTTTCTTTACCAAACCAGCGTTACAAACCAGCGTTAAAATTTTACGTTTAGGGGGCCTGTGGGTGAACCGCTGGGTCAAACGGGGTCAAACTTCAGGAGGATCAAATTTGGATTATTATCTAACATCCCTGTAAATTTGAATAAATTTGAAGCACTCTTTCTTAACCAAACGCGTCTCACAAACCGGCATTAGACAGAAAAAAGAAAAAAAAATACGGACAAAAACAATATGTGTCCCCTTCAGGGAAGGGGACCCATAATAATATAGTGCAATCATTTTCAGATTTAAAAAGAAAAATTGACAAAAGCAGGTAATGCATTTTGCAAATTCCTTACAAACTTTATGACTTTTTGTTCATGTTTTACATCATGTTTTTATTAAGCAGTAAAAAAAAAGAACATGTACACAAAAAAGTAGCTCTATCTCTTGAGTTAAAAGCTGTTATTTATATCCAGAAAACCAAGTATCCGAGACAAACTAATAAGTGACACACTAAAAAGCCACATTGTGAAAGGTAAAACATATCTTTTTTAGAAATGAACCCAAATTTATTCGCTAAAAGACAAGAAACACTAATTCATGTCATAAAGCATTATAAAATTAAAGCATAAAAAGTTTTCACTTGAATTGGGATATCAAGTCTAAACTAACAAACAAACAAACTGGTAGCAAACCTTAAATACTGCTGATACATATGTAAAGAAAATTGTTTGCGAAAGTGTAGCTTCAAAGAATTCAGGCCATATTTCAAAAGTTGGTTGGTAAGTGCAATCTAAAAAAATAAAAATATTTGTAAAGCTTCAACAAAACAACATTTTTTTCAATAGAATGTTTACTTTAAAACTGTTATCAGGTCACTAGAATTTTAATTTTTGCAAATCAAGTTTTTTTAGGTAATTGTTTGCAATTGTTCAGTATTATAACATAAAATAGCCAGTTCATTTTAATAAAACAAGGTTTTTTTCCATACTCTATTTAACTTTTCAACCAGGTAAAGGTATAACCAACCGTTGGTTGTGCATAGATATACTTCACTAAGTGCTGTACAAATCTCTGTCTGTCTCTGTCAATGATTGAACTAAAAACAAAATGTGATGAATAAAACTTGTAACAACAAATATATAAACAAGAAAAAAATTATAAGGTGACAAAGAGCCAAAAAGTAGAATGTACACCACAAACCTTTCAATGGCTGTTCCATTGCCTATCATCCACACATCAAAGCGAGTGCGCATCAGTAAAGTTAAGGCAACAAGAATTATGAATCCTGTTTCTTTGCTCCACCAACCTGGCACTAAAATTTTCAGTATTTTCCAAATTCGCCTGAAATAGTGTAAGTACATGCATTGAGGAAAAATGGAACCCTGCTTTTTTCATAAATTTGCCACAACTTGGTAATGAAATAAGTTCCAACAATGACTATGTATATATAATATAAAAAGAAACAAACAGTTTTCACCTGAAGAATTTGGTCATTCCAAAAAAACAAAATTAAAAAACTATATTTTATCATAAATTTAATAAATTTTAAAGAGTAAAACTTATCTTTTGTATTAATACATAAACCTGATGTTATAACATGTCAAGCACTGATTTAAGTTTTAGCAAAATAACAATATTTTGGTACTTTTAGCCTACTATGTTGACACAATGTTTTCAATCATTGTAAGACATTATATGCCAAAAATTGACTTGAGTTTATTTGGCTCAGTGAAATAATCATAGTAGCACAATTGCACTAAAATATTCACCTTGCCGGAGAGAGCTGCACTATGTTGAGATGCTAAAAAGAGCGGGCACAATTGGTGAAGAGATAAGAAACGCACTGCAGCTACACCGTTATTATAAGTGTTAAATTTAGTTTAGGACACAAAACATTTTCAATTTTGCACATATATACAGCTGCAATAGTTGTCACTAGGGCAATTTGGCTGAAATTTTTAACAGTAAAAAATGAGCACTATTGTAATATATATATATATAATAGTGTAATAAAGGGTGTAAATGATTTTAGGCTTAAAGAGCCTGTTACTGAAAAAATTGACTAAAGACAAAACCGGTTAATCCTGGTTGCAATAAGTATTTTATGTTAAAAGAAACACTTTTTCACAATTACCCGAATTCTCTGTATACATTACAAATTATCAAAACAGTTGTTAATTTACACTTCCCTAGCTGAGTTACGTTGTTACGAAGTGCATTTAACACATTAGAAATGCTTTTTATCTCTTTAATATTTATACAAAAAAACTGCTCTCGCATAACTAGGTCAGCAGTTACACTAGGCTTGCCATATTTTATGAAACACAATCCCTGACAAAATATATCTCAGTTGCGTTAACCCAGTGGTTCTCAATTTTTTCGTTATTTTCTCTAAACGGTCTCTTTGCCATTATTTCGAGGGCTTGCGGAAAATTGATTGCAGGATTTTAGATAGTTATGTAAAATTCTTCATAACAATGATCCAAATCTGACATTACAGACAAGACAAAAACATTACCATTGTGTGCGAACAATTGCATTTTTTTGTTTGCCAATGGAGATGGTCGATTCTCAATTTCACTTTGATTTAAACTTATTTAGTTGCACAAACTGACGCTAAATTAGAACATAGAATTACTTCCAGCTTTTTGCGGTCCCCGTAAAAGTGCCTCATGGAGCCCTAAAAGACCGCGTACCCAGTTTGAGAACCGTTGGGTTTTTGCGATCCAATTACTTCCAATTGCGGAATAAATTCATAATATTCGGAAGTTACAGCGACACGAGAAAACGTTAGATACAATACTCTGATCCTTGTTAATTAACTTTCTGCGTAGGCTTCTGTTTAGTTAAGTTTATTAGGCTAAGCTTACTACTCTCACTATCCTTGAAACAATAAGCACATATATCACGGGTCGCCAACCTTTGCCACTCTAAAAACTATTCGGATCAATTTTAAATTGTCACAGAAAAAAAAACAAAATAAACATTGGGAGCCGCCCTTATAAAGACCTTTTAAATTTGAAATAAAATGCCACTGTAAAAACGTTTTTATATCTCACGACATTCGACTTTTGGTTGTTAGTTAATTCCTTGCATATTAGGTACACAGATAAAGCAAATGAAACTTCCCACGTTCCCACGTAGCATCGAACGCTGTGTTTTCTTGAGACGCGGATTTTTATTTCTGTATTTAACGCGTATTGTTTGTCAGACAACTAGTAACAAACAGGTATTGTTGCGCGCACACACACTGCAAAACGAAATAGTAACCATGTGCGTTAACCTGCGCGCCGCCAGTTTACCTCTTTACGTTTCATGGTTTAGATGCGATTGTAGCTAATTACTAGAAATTTTCTCCGTTGGTACATTAATTTCATAGTATATGTATATTTTTTTCTTAAATTCCTGACTTTTAGGTACATTTTAACATTTCTCCCTGACGCATATTTAAACACTAAATTCCCGGACATGTCAGGGAAAATCCGGACGTATGGCAACCCTAACTTACACCACATCACCAATGTTATTTTTGATGTAATAACATCGCTTTTTTCACTCAATCTATCCTCTCTTTTTTATCCACATATTTTGTTTATTCAACATTTTATCACTAACACTCACCATTTACTGATTAGGCGACTTTCATTTAGCGGACTTATTTTCTCAACAAATGATAGGCAACGGTGCAACATCCTCTGAACCATTCTAACTTATCTGTTTCCGCATTAACTGATTTACTATTAACCGCTTTTGTCTGAATTAAGCATAAAAAATGGGTAAATTGAAGTTCAAATGGTTTTGAAAACTAGGAATCAAACAAATCAAAGTTTAAAACTCCTGGGTCATATGCGTTGAGAAATACAAACATTAAATTTGCACATTATTGGGTCAAAAAAGTAGGTTGAAACGTATTTTCTAAACCAAACTCAGAAAAAACATTTGTGTTAGGCAGAAAAAATGCACAAAAGCAACATGTGTTGACCAATAATGAAGGTGCTTATAACTGAAATACCACTACATACAGATCTTAAATAAGAAGGCTGGTGCAATGGTTAAAAGCAGTGATTAATTTCACAGAAACCTTTCGCATTTTTGTACATATTTAAAAAAATTGGCACAGAAAAAAGTTTTTTCTGCTTACCGAATAAAAACTCCATCAATGTGGGCTTTTTCTTTTGAAGATGAATTTTTGTTTTCATCTCGTAACAAATAAACGTCATCCCTGGAACAAATAGATCGATGGTATTATAGTATTGAGAGTACATTCTTACTAAATGGCAAAATATTGAGAGTCTGCCCTTGTTACAGAACAAGATATGTTAGAACACAGAAATCTTTACTTACTTTGCTTGATCTTTAAAATTTCCAGTTTCTGATTTTTTCATAAAGTAAACAAGAAATCCAGCTGCTCCCAATCCAATAATGTGGCGACTTTGAGGCAGGGCAAGGCCAAGGTGTTTACTTATTGCAATAGCCATCAGACATAAACTAACCCTAACCCTAGTTAACAAACCGTAATAACAAATATCCAAAAGATTTACAACAAACAACAACAACATCATCAAACTAGCAAAGACACATGACTTGTTATTAATTTTCCTTTACTTTCTTACTTGTGTCAAGGCCACCTATTTAAACGTAATACGTATGCTATATTGCCTCATTACGAAACGAGATTAAGTTGAACAGCCTGAAGATTAAAGTAACGCCAAACTACACAAGAGACTGGACTCAGAGCCGGATGAAGGGGAAATGGCCCAGGCACTTAGAGTTGTTAATCCGTCCCTCGTTCGGTTGCAGATCATGCAATAACTACAAAGTGTAAAACTGTAAACCGCTCACAACACTGTACTGTAGTATATTGTATAGCATGTATTACAATTACAATATTGGCTTATGTTATGATCAACGTGCCAATCTAACAAAACACCGATAATACCCACAGCAGTTGTAATATTATATTCTATCCATATTTGCTTGATCTGCAATCTGCATGCTGCACGTGGCTACTGGTTGCTTCGGTAGTTCATCCCATTCCGAGTTTTGTACACTGCTAGTGCCAGTGCAAGAACACTGTACAGCCCTGTGGAATTTGAAGACGAGAATGCGGAACGACGGAAGTACTGGAAACAAGTGCTGAAGTTACAAAACTTAAAAGTTTTTTTTTGTTTCCAGTTGGACAAGTAGGCCTACAGGGGTGGCCGGTGGGTAACCTATTCGCCGCAAAACAACCCATAGCCTATCAGCTATCATACTGTCGTATCGATTATCATGTTTTGTCATGATTTTTTCCAAACTTGGCCTTGGTTTTCCAACTTTAGTTCATAACCGGCCCTTGCACTTTTTTTCGGCACTTGCGGTGCAAGCTGAATTAAAAGTTATTTTAATCTATGCTAGGGTTCCAGACGTCCAGAAATTTTGGACATGTCCGGAATTTGAGCAAAAATCTGTTTTCGGAATATACATATATATTTGCGATACAAGCAGGGGTTGGTCGTGCTAGGTCGGCCCCGCAGCACCCCCTAGATAATTTTACTTGGTATACTTAATATTATATTAGAAATAACATTCATCACATGTTTTTATGATTGAGCAATATAGAAGGTAGCTCGTTGCCCGTCCATCCGGATAAAAATAAAACAAACAAACTCTGGTTCGAGATTTCGTGAAACTGGAATTTACATTTCGGGTTCGGCTTAGGTTTAATCCCAGTCTCCTAGCCCGCCGTGTGGTTCGAATGGAAAAGTGTGTGTAGTTCGTCTCTCACCTCCAAAAGACGCCTCGTCACGTTTCCTCTGGATAGTCAACGCGTCTCAGTATAGTAAAGGAAACAATTAATGATGTTGAGAGGCAAGATCTTCACAGATTGATTTGAGTTTACATACTTTCAACAACCGAGTGTTTGAGGCTGACACTATCGACGTTGACCAGTTTACAACCCAAGTTTGGAGGGATCCGAGTACTTTCAAGAGCAAATCTGTGTATGAAACAATTGAACAAGGGTGGCGTTTGGCGCTTTCACATACGGTTGAAATCCGGATATACGGTCAAGCATAGCAGGAGCTCCATCTGTCGTGCAACCGACCAACTTTTCCCACGCAACGAGAAATAAACCTTCACAGGTAGCTTTAAGAATCCCTGAAGCAGCCTAATCTGATATGCGACGCCTGTTTTGTCAATGTGTTGGTGTTGAACCTTATCTTCAAGGTCTTAAATGGCGCTTAAGCTAGGCTTGCCATATTTTTTTTACTTTAAACCGGGACACTTCCAAACAATTTTTTTCCCGTTTCTTCTGTGTTGGGGGAACAAAGGTTAGCATAGTAGGTGATATTACTGATATAAGACAACGCCGTCGCGACCTCTTCTGTACGATCTGCCTGAAGGTGGTTGACCTGATCATAATCAACAAAATCTGGCTGTGTATTTGCGAACGCAGCAGAAAACACAAACATTTTTAACGACATAAACATGCGGTATTTTTTTACATCAAAAACAGACGATACGATTTTTATCCTGAAAATGAAACTTACTGACGGGCGGAAGGCTGGGATGGATACTGTCCAAAAAATACCCCGTACACAAACACAAGGAGTAAACCTTACAGACACAAACGAAATGCTACAATCACACAGCAAATAAATTACATTTTATTCATTCTTTAGCATTCCCATAAATTTGAGGAATATTAAGCTAAAATCTATTGCGTTTCAACCACTACTCTACCACCTAACTTAAACGAACAACGATATCCGAATTACTCAACACAAAAAGCAAACACGCAATCAATTTACATTTTGGACCAGTCGTATTTATCTGTACCTCGGACTTTTTTTAAGAACTCGTTGTTCGATTTAACTTAGTCATAAAAATCGCAGCATGACATATTAGTGTTAATTTTGCATGTCAGAAGGGCTTTTACATTCTGCTCCAACATTCTGCTTTTATTGTCAGACCCTATATATTTTTCATAATGGAAAAAATTCTCTCCACCGGTGCCGAAGTCCCTGGTAAGCAAAATACAAATTCCATCACCTTTCGAAAGTTTGGAGTGAGTACATGTTTTTCTGAAAGGAAGGCAAACATCTCGACCCACTTTTTTTCACAACATTTCTTTTTCCAGCTTTCGTTTTTATCATGTTGAGACAGATACCGTTTGATTAGCACATGCTCGTCGAAAAGGGAGTCGCTGTTGATTACCTCAATCCCAAACAGGGTGTTATAATGTGCTCTGCCGATGAAAGAACACTAGGCCATGATATTTCACCTGCTTTTAGATCAATCCAAAGATGAGGTAACACATCTTTATAAGCATCCTCGTAAAGATCCAGATATGATAGGCATTTTTGATAAAATTCTGTTGTTTGTTTACGGAATACTTTTCCATCCACTTCCCCCGCGTTTTCCAACTTTTCTAAAAGACGCAGTGCCTGGTAGGGAATGAAGCTGATCTCCTTCCTTTCACGTAAGTTTAATTTTAGTTCCGAAAGAACGTTTGCCATATCTAAAGCACTGGCATTTTCCTTTTCCAACTTCAAAATAATTTCGTTGAAGTACTTCAGTAAGCCGTGGACAAATTTCAAATAAAGCTCTTGCGATGGTTCTTTAAAACATCTTCTGATTAGTGTTGGGCAGCCTTCCTGGGAGTTAAAGTAACTTTTTAGAGCTTCAAACATATCAAGTATTCTTTGCAAAGCTGGTAACAAGGACAAAAATCTGGTGTAACCATGTTGCAAGATTCGCTGATATTCAATTTCGACAAAGTCGCAAAAATTTTTCAGTTCGGTAACGCGAACAGTGTAAATGTGGAAGTATTTGTAGATTTTTACTACAAGACTTTCCACACACACAGGCAATGTATCCACTGCGTGTTGGAGGCAGTTGTGAACAATGTGAGCAGCACATCCAATGCCTATTATATGTCTTTTCAGGCTTTCCCTTACTTTGAAGAAAACGTTATTTTTCCCCTTTCTTTTTACACCGCCAAAGTTAGTATTGCAGTTGTCCGCACAAAATCCAAAAAGTTTTTCTTTTAGCACATTTTGGTCAAGAATGGACACTAAGTAGTTGCTAAGTATTTGAGAAGTTTCACCACCAAGTGATTTAAACTCCAACAGCTTTACTTTTATACGGTGGCCCACAAGTGCAATTCAACATTTTTTTGCGTACGTTTATTTTTCAGTGCAAACATTTATTTTTCGGTGCAAACATTTATTTTTCAGTGCAAACATTTATTTTTCAGTGCAAACATTTTTATTTCAGTGCAAACATTTATTTTTCGATGCAAACATTTATTTTTCGATGCAAACATTTATTTTTCAGTGCAAACATTTTTATTTCAGTGCAAACATTTATTTTTCAGTACAAAAATTTTTTTTTCAGTGCAAACATTTTTTTTTTTTGCAAACTTTTTTTGAGCAAACATTTATGGCTTCATCACCTAGGACTTACACGGCGTGTCAAAAATTGCAAAATGACATGGTAGGCATTGTGCAGCCTACAGTCGGAGCTTAGGATGTAATCAGACCTTGTCCGGGCCAAGTGTGCTAAGCGATGGCTTAGTGCGGTGGTTCTCAACCTTTCATAGATCGTGCCCCCCTTCAAGTAACCTTAAGGACCTGTGCCCCCAATAAGTAACCCCTTAGGACCCAGTGACCCCTGCACAAAAAAAAACGCAGATAAAAAACTTACTTAAATTAAAGTCCAGGATTTATAGGGGTAGTAATAAATTTCTATAAAACAGACAAACGGCATAAATATTAAGACATGGGCCATGCGTACCTTAACAAGTACAGTGCTCACGTTTTACAAATTGCTATGGCCATGAAATTAGGTAAAAAGCCGAATCCTAAAAATAGGTATTGGCAAATCAACTTTTTAGTTCCAGAATCGTTAAAGTTTATTGATGAAGAAAAATCACATCAAATCAAGTAGGTATGGTACTTGGTGGCCCCAATGTGCCACAAAGACCGAGTCCAAAGTCAAGACATTTGTAACATATCCTTAATTTTGTGCATTACGAAAGAAAGGGGTTACGCCACGAAGAAAAAAATTACTTAATGTATCTTGGCGAATGTTTCTAGTGAACCGACACGCGTGGCCCAGAGGGCCCCGGTTGAGAATCACTGACGTAGTTCATTGAACAGGGGCTAAGTCTAAGCTGGTTAAGTCTGGACTTAGCGAGCTAAACAAGGTCAACTAATGGCTTAACAAATTTAACACGGGCTAAGCATGGACAGATTGGGGGCGGGCTAAGCTGGCTGTGAGAGCGAAGCGAGAGTACAGTTTCAGGCGTAGCCGGGAGGAAGAAGGCTCAATAAAGCCATATGCAGCAATGGTTTCTAAAGAACTACTTTCTAATAGGGCACAAATAAAATCGATTTTAATTTATCTGAATTTTCGGGTCTTAAATTAAATATATGTGTCGGTTTACCTACTTCACTTTGACAATATGAAGCAAAATAGCAAAATACTTTACTTTGGCATTATAAAGCAAAATAGTTCGATGTGGCGGACAATTTGGTTTTTTTTTTTAAGAAGTTAACACAAGGGTAGAAGTATTGGACCTTTATTTTAAACTAAACAATAATAGGAAGTGTGATGTAGCCTATATTGCTTGACAATGAAGCCTATTAGCAAGCTTCACCGTAAAACAACACAACATTTTACATGTCCTACAGTGCAGCTAAGACAAACAACTCCAGCGTTTTGGTTTTTGGCATGGTGTGCAGAGAGTAGGCTACAGACAGAATGTAAATGTGGATAAGTGCAAAAAAACAATCCATCTTAACTTTAAATCCACAACATACTTGTTATTATAATTTTTATTAACTATAGAAAGTACTGAATTGTTTAGTGGCCAGGGATTGCAACCAATTGCCTGTGTAATGTACAGGTTTATCACGTTTCCACAATTTTGAAAAATTGTGACACACCCTGTAATGGAACCTACAAATTTTTTGGCACTGAAAAATAAATGTTTGCACTGAAAAAAAAATGTTTGCACCAAAAAAAATGTTTGCATCGAAACAAAAATTTTTGCACTGAAAAATAAATGTTTGCATCGAAAAATAAATGTTTGCACTGAAAAATAAATGTTTGTATTGCAAATAAAATGTTTGCATCGAAAAATAAATGTTTGCACTGAAAATAAAATGTTTGCACTGAAAAAAAAATGTTTGCACTGAAAAAAAAATGTTTGCACTGAAAAAAAATTAATGTCAGCCAAAAAGTTGTTGAATTGCACTTGTGGGCCACCGTACTTTTACGCCCAAGTCGGGCACAAAGTAACGAACCACAACTGGAACAAGTTTGATCTCTTTTCTGTTCGAAGCATCGATTGTAACGGTGACAAAATTAGCCTTGTCTAACTCCAGCCGTAGTTCAGCCGCTAACATCGGCACAATACAATTAACAACCACTAATTCACATTTTGTTTTTGCCAGGGAAAACTTCGGATCAAACAATTTTGCAATCAAATTGGACGTACAGTCACAACTTTTAAAGCTTTGTCCATAAATAGCAGTATGAAACGCAAATGTAGCCTTTTTTGCTGCTGAGATTAAAGATTCGTTTGAATTGACCTTTTTGAAAAATGTTGTCAGTTGAGTTGACGACACTGCTGCCTCAATGGAAGTTTTGTGCCTTTTGGTTTCCAAATGTTCTTTGATATCTCATCGACCACCATGACAAATTGAAAAAACAGACCGACAACGATCACAGTGAACCTTGTCATCATGCGTCTCTCGTATATATGGGTAGTCTATTTTGAGCTGACTAGTTAATTTACATTTTCTTTTAGGCATTTTAGAAATATTTTAGCAGTCTGATTGTCACACTTTAAGGTGCTTCACAAATCTAGCAAGCTATCTTGCAGCCAACTATACTTATCCAATGAAAGCAGGAACAATCAACTCACAATTATACAGTGATGTAACAATGCCACTTTCCTCAAAATAAATGTAGTGAACAACAAACCAAAGCACGACAATCCACTTTTAATAGCAGCACAGGTGAGAGTCAATTAAACGTACCGGATGGCTGCATAAACTTAAAAAAACGGGACATATCGGCTAACCGGGCGGGACACCGGGACAGACCTTTAAAACCGGGACAGTCCCGGCTAAACCGGGACGTATGGCAAGCCTAGCTTAAGCAGACTTGGTTTCATTGCACTCGTAGCGAGCGTCTTCATGCAAATCATACACTACGGAAAAACCTCGCCACTTTGTTCCTTTAAACATGAAAAACTTAGTTTAATAGGTTTGCAGCGCACTTTTTACACTTGCTTTACACCTCAAATCGCCTGGGAACTGTTCAACTGCAGGCGCATTATTTATTTCTTTGTTATAGTTGTGACGAAACAATTCAGGTGCAGACATTTTGTCCTCACAAAATGGTGCAAACGTCATAATTTTGCACCTTGTTTTTTTTGAGAATCGAGAAATTATAAATTCATTTCTCGAGAATCTCGAGAGTCTCGAAATATTTATTCAAGTTGATTTTCTCACAAAAAAAAAACAAAAAAAAAAACGATTGTACGCTTTTTCGCTTCTAGTATAGCGATCGCTAGTAGTGATTCGCTAGCAAACCAGCAAAAAACGAAGCGACTGTAGGTCTGTGTTTTAGACCTTACGCAACTAAGCCCGACTCGGTCACCCTTTGGAAAAGGTGAAAGTTTAGCGGCAAACGCACGTTAAAAATCGCTGTTTCGGGAGCAAAGTAAGAAAGCTATGTGCCCAGCGTAGGCCTAGTCCAGGGGCGAGTTGAAACGAAAAATACACGTACCGTAATAAGAGGAATCACATGTGCTTTTTGTTTATGATGCGTGACGTAATTTCTCGTGAATTGCTTTTGTTTATTTCTTAAAAATCGATTTTTTCGAGATTTCTCGCTCTTAATGCTGACCTCTAAGAAAGTGTAATAAAGGTAAACCTTGAATGAGTAAGATAGTGACGTGAAACCTGGCGTTTGAAAGATCAAACATTTTACATTTTATGTCGGAAGAAGCGATTTGTATGCAGAGAAATAATAAAATAACGACATGTGTTCGCGTACCACGTAGGCTACCACCGATTGGGAACCGGTAGAGCTACTAACACTGGAATTGAGCTGACGCCCGGTCTGGGAATTTATGGTATGTGGCGCATCGGGGCATAGGCGTTTATGGTGCTGACTCGGCAATTTGGGTTTATGGTAAGAATGATTGCTAAGTCAGCACCATAAACGCCTATGCTCTGTTGCGCCACCTACCAAACCGGGCGTCAGCTGAGTTCCAGTGTTAGTAGTTCTACCTTGGGAACCACTGGCCTACGGTATCCCGTTCAATGGGTTTGCGGATTTCGGTTCTACTCCCAATCAATCAATCAATTAATGCTCAGGACTAGGCGTCCCCTCGCTGTGCGGGTATTCTGTGTTGGACGTCAGAGGCACAGTTGGGGATCAAACTGCCGAGAAACTTGAACTCTAACTTATGGGACTATGCGTTCGTTTATTGCAGTGTTACTCAACCTGGGGGTCGCGACCCCCAAAGGGATCGCCAAGCACTTTTGAGGAGGTCGCGAAGACTCAACCCAACTCGGAATGATTTTATCCGTATCATAAAAACTTTCCCTGTGACTTCTGTTTGGCATAGTAACTCTCACAACCGTTTGATTTAAACAGGCGCAACAATATTTGCGATTGTATACTTGTATAATTGCGGTTTTGGGATTTTCTTAACTTCACTGCACCTTACATAACGCCGAACTATTGCAGCCACCTTACATTGCAAATGTGTGATGAACACAATCAACACATTCTGGTAGTTAAACTTCTTGTGTGCGTGTGTAAAGGGCTTGCGTGGAGTTATAAAATCTCTAAAGGGGGGTCGCATAGTACAAAAGGTTGAGAACCACTAGTTTATTGTGATGTCTTCGTGTTCTTCTGGGGACATGATTGCGCATTTCGAAGGGTTTATCTTCATCCCCCTTTCTGCAGGCTTTTTCGAGTTCGAGGGTTGATAATTTTAGTTTTTCGAACACAGTTGACTCCCAGATAAAAAAAATATGTGACATGGTTTTGATTTGAAATTTGACAACTCACTTTTGTTAATTTATCAAGCGTATCGACATGCTTCACTTATTTCACTCAAAACATTGTGGATATGGAGGGGGTGGATGGACTTAGGTCCCTCTGCCCTGCGTACTAAAATTTCGAACTTGAGCAATCAGCAAATCAAAATCTAGCAAAATGTGCTACTGGACGTCTAGCACTTTGCAGACAAAATTCATTATGACTTAGCCTTATAAGCATGTAGTCTTTTCAAAAATAGCAACTTATTTAGTGCTTGAACTGATGCTTTTGAAACTCAACTCTTATGCCACAAGTTGCATCTGGTCTCTTGCAAATTGCAATGTAGCGGTAGCTTGAAATTTAATATTTGTTGGAACAAGTGGTTATGGGGGAAATTTTACAAAAATGTGAAACACTGGATTTTTCTGTTGGTATTACAATGCCGTTGACTAGAGTTCCCTCTCGAGAAATCTCGAAAAAATCGAGTCTCGAGTCTCGAGAAATAAATAAAAATTTCTCGAGAAAAATTACGTCATGTATCTTAAACAAAAAGTAAATGCGACACCTCTTATTACGTGTATTTTTCGTTTCAACTCGCCTCTAGAGCGGACTGGGCACATAACTTTCTTATTTTGCTTCCGAAACAGCGATTTTTAACGTGCGTTGCCGCTAAACTTTCACCTTTCCCAGGCAGAAGCCTGGTTGCATAAGATCTATAACAGTCGCTTCGTTTTTGGCTGATTTGCTAGCGAATCACTACTTGCGATCGCTACTAGAAGCGAAAAAACGTACAATCGGAAATTTGTTTGTTTGTTTTTGTTACAAAATCGGCTTAAATAAAAATTTCGAGACTCTCGTGATTCTCGAGAAATGGATTTTTAATTTCTCGTTTCTCGAGAAACTAAAAAGTCGAGAAATAGAGAAACCCTACTGTCCCACCTACCCCAGTCCCACTTTCCAAAAATCTTATATATAGGGCATAGAACCATAGATTCTTAATCCAGCTAAATTTAACCCTGCAGGGCTGCAGGGGATGCAAAGCTGACTCCTGGTTATTAACTGTTATAGCAGAACTTATATAACGTTTTTACGAGTTTTATTAAAAGCAAACACACAAACATATGGACACATGTGTATGCAGATAACTTACTTTTACGACTTCAATGATACATCAAATTGGCGAGCGACATGTACATTGGGCGAATATTTACAGAATACACTGGGCAACAAAAAAATATTTTTTTACTGGTGTCTGGAATGTTTTAACTGATTTTGACTAATTCTAGTGCCCTGATTTCAAAAATGCAATCAGTTTATCTGTATCACGTCTAGTTTTCCTGTTATGGTACATCCACATTTGAAAAACAATCCATATGTATACACAATAGTGAAACTGGTTTTGAGTATTTTATTTGGAATTAACGTTATTGCAAGAACAAAATTTCGAATTTAATTTTAAATGTAACAGGTGGACACTCCTAACAAACAAAATTCAACACAAAAAAACAAAAAAATGTTTCAAATTTGTAAGTTATCAGGTATACCCCTACACATGTACTTTGGTAACTTTCGGAACTGAGTGGCAGCAATATCGTCCCGTTTAATTTTTGCTTGTCCTAAACCCCTAAGGCCACATCGAAGTGTGCAAGATATGCACATTTGATACAGACCTTTTTTTCTTTTTAGTTGTGTTGTATGGGTTTACACCAGAAATGTAGCATAAAACATCTTGGTAATTCATGCAACACCTTATAGATGACCTAGCCACTATTAATTTTAGTTTTACCACCTTGCTTTACTAGCCTGAAAATCACTCCATAAAACACGTATAGTTTAAAGTTACCGCTAGCCTGCACCAACCATTTTTAGACAGAGCATAAGCATAGAACGCATATTCAAGCTATAAACTGACTGCACTGTAAAAAAATGATGTGTATAATGTAACAAAACTTTAACAAACACATAAAAGCATGATTTTAAAGTCATTGAATCAATATGGTTATAAATTTTGATTTTGTGAATAACTTAAAAAGTTGATCTGTTGAAGAAAACCGTAATGATTTTTGAAATCAGCACCCCAAAATTAGTCAATATCAGTTTTAACATTAAAGACACCAAAAATTGTGTTGGCCAGTGATATCAATTTGCACTTCGACCAGTATTTTAACGGTTAGAAACAAGAATCATAGAACTGGAGTGACTTTTAACATTTGTGGCGTGGTATTTGAAGGTCCGGTATTTTACTAAATCAAGATTACAATCGATGGCGATCTTGAGTGAACAACGGATAACAACACTCAAGGGATAAGATATCAGACATGCGGGAATTTGAAAACAATGTACTTGATGAACCAAAGTAATTATGCTTGATTAACTTAGGGTTAATAGGGTCAACGGAAAAGGGAAAAAATACAAATTACAAAAATCAATCTCGAGAAATAAACAAGTGCATGTATATTAGTTAAGTATAAGAGGCATAATTGTTTACCTTTCTTGGGAGGAAAAAACATCAATTAGCAAGATTCTTCTTTGTTACTTTTAAAGTGTTATTATCCTGAAAAAGGTGACCTAAAACGGGCGACAGTTACATATTCATCTTTTTTACATATTCATCTTTTCTAAGAAAGTATAATAAAGATAAAACTTGAGCCACTTCAAAGAACGCTTACTCAGGATTGTGGTTGCAATTATGTCAACAGGTATCTTTGTACAAAAATAGATTATAGGTTTCTGCAGTTGCACAATGTTTGGCATGAACAAAGGTCAGCCAGTTCAAGGTATGACATTAAATATAGCTCATCAGTAAATACCTTAAAGGCAGTGGTGGGATTCAGCCGGTTCGCACCGGTTCTAAAGAACCGTTTCAGAAAATTTTATGAGATCAGCAAACCGGTTAGCATTACTGGGTACTGCAATGGACTTTTTGTAACAGAACGGGCTGAAAAATATGACTTGTAATAGAACTGGCTGACAAAAAATTTGAATCCCACCACTGCTTAAAGGTATCTGTTTGACCAAGTATTAGCAATTCCCCTTAAATGATCATTTTCAGCATAATAGCGCATAAATTCTATTTATAAATTGACCATCAAATTTATTTTGTTTTCTGGCCACAGCAACTGTTTACTTTTTGATGCACTTATTTACAGCTAAAAATTTTGTCACAGTTTTACCACATTTATTGTGTCAGTGCCCACTTCTCCCACAAAAAAATGTGTACAAATGTATTGTAGGTTTTAACAAGACATTACAGTATAACTTTATAACAGTGAGAATTTAAAATACATTTTTTATCAATTTTAATTGTCTGGAATCGGTAATGCTATCTACATTTTTTTCTATAACAGTGAATTCCAGCATCACCCAGGTCATGCATGCAGTTCAGTACACACTAAGTCACTTAAGTTTTTTGCAAGAGTTGTTTTTTTATGTTTTTTAGCAATTTCATCCTACCACAGATTGTTTATGTTTAACTTTTTTCCCTGCAGGGCAACCCCAAATATCTTCACAAACCAGTGACCCTGAAACTGCATTTATGAGAGTATTCGTGGGAAATCTAAATACACTTCACATCACTAAGAAAGATTTAAGAACACAATTTGCAAAATATGGATATATCACTGGTAAAATTATGTTGCAAACAATAAAATCAAATTTTTTTATTGATTAAATAGGCAACTATTTCGGCATACAGTGGCAATTAAAGATCTTTTTAAATAACCTGAATAGGCAGCAATGTGATTAAAATAGTTTATTGTAACAATTTAACTTAATTTGTGCAGCCATTTCGATACACAGGGGGTTTGCATTTGTACAGTATAACAACCCCAAATCAGCACGGAATGCTGTTCATGGTGAAAATGGAACATTTATTGGTGGGCAGCAGATTGGTAAGTTTACATTGTTAAAATATTTTTTCAAGGCTTTATGTGTTGCCATAAATATTTGCCTCGTATTGTTATAATTGGAACTCAAAAACCTCCATCAGTTGTAAAATAGTTAAATGCTTAACTGTGGAGTGTCAAAGTTAAACTACATTTTTGCAACAAGGGGTTTGAATTTGATTTTTTGTTTTTCTTCTGTTGCCCTAAAAGTGGTTATGTAGTAGTATATCATCTTTGCTTATACAATCTATAGACAGGCAGGGTTGCCATACCGTCCTTATTTCTAAGATTTGTCCTTATTTTGAACGGCTATGTCTTAGAAAAGTTCATTGTCCTTATTTCTAAGAAATGTCCTTATTTTTGACTGTAGTCCTTCTTTTTTCTTATTTTCAACAATTAGAAGTCAAATCCCTGCTACAAGTAAACCTAGACCTGAGCTGTCGTGAGATGCACAAAATATTTTCTACGAACAACGAGTTACTGAAACAGATTGTTTCTGTACAAAAAATATTGCAAATATTATGTCATGACTCGTATAATTGCAAAGATTTGTTTAAAAACGTTTGTTTCGTTTCTCCTACAAATTTGATTTTTCGGTTGTCCTTATTTTTGGTTTCAAGTCGATGGCAACCCTGGACATAGGTCATTTTTGACTTGGTTATAGGTTTGTGTATGTACAATAATACCATTGATGGCCAATGTTTTAAAATTGAAAACAAAACTTGTGACTCAATGGGTGCCGTTTTTGTTCACACCTTTGGACACAGAAGAGTTTTTTTTAATTGATTTACACCAGTGGTTCTCAAACTTTTTTATTGTCGGGGCCAAATGGTATTTTTTTAAGTGTGTAGAGAGCCGCAAAAAAACGAAACCTTAAGAAAATCACTAAAGATTATTACTTTGAAAGCTAAAACAGCAATGTTTAGTGGTTTTCTGAGGTCTGGTGCGAGCCGCAAAATAAGTAGTTGGGAGCCGCATGCGGCCCGAAAACCGAGTTTGAGAACCACTGATTTACACAATGTGAATGGGTATCTGTTGGTAGCTGAGCACCACAAACAAAAGGTTTCTGTGGTGAAATAGTGTTGTAAAGGCAACCAGACATATGTTACTTGTGTTATGGATTGCCTGGCGGACATTTTTGCACTTGGTAGTTAGGGTGTTGTCAACAGCCTTATGACATCAGAGGCATTAACATTAACGGACCGAAATGGCCCCCCAAATTTCTCCAGCGGTTTCCCAAAAAGCAAACATGGCTATTTTTTCGTATTTAAATGAAACACTTGCGGTCTCTTAAAACTACTTAGCGGTCACCCAAACCAAACCTTAAAAAAAAAACCTGGTCGTGCGTACAAGGCGTCTGTTTATGGCTGCCTTTAGGTCGTTCAACCATTTGTCGTCGCAAATATCTAACTGGCTCAAAGGTGGCTCTTCAACAAATATTACCGAAAAACAACTCGATTTGTCCGTTTTTTTTTTTTTTTTGTAGACAGGGATGGTTGATTAGGTAATGTTTTGCCAGCGCCATTGTGTCGCTCTTGGTGCCTGTTACATCATCTGTCTGCCATGTTGATCTGTGTGCATTCCATCTTGTGTTTTTTCCGTTTGTCCCACGTAACGGTTTTTCGTTTGTCCCACGTATTGTTCTTTGCATGTGGTGCAGGTGGCCACGTACATACCATAATTTTTGCATGTCAGTTGTTGCCTTAGGGGTATAGAGTGATTGGAAGGGGTGGTGACACAGGAAACTGAAGGAACCATAGCTTTGCACCCCTTTCTACAACCACACAATGCGCACTTGCCACAGGGTTGTGAATATCCACCTGCCTGTTGATTCGACATATCCAGTACATGCTTATTTGATAGTATTGCGCCCAGTGTTTTGGGGCGTTGAAACGCAATGCAAGCCTCTGGTTTCAGCGCTTTTTCTTTGCCTGTCAGGTGAAGGATGCGTAAAAAATTTGTAGCCCAGAACTCTTTTATGTGACTTCTGCGGAGTAGTTTTAGGTCCAAACCGTTGTTTCCAGGTGGAAGCTAGTGTGATTATGTCCGAAGTCATTTTCGTAGGAAAGCAAGTAATTAAACATTTTTGCTGCAACCTCTCAAGGCTGTAGATGAAGTTGGCATCATATTCATTCAGGCGGCGCATGCGTACTGCTTCCGAAAACACAATGGATTTAATATGAAGGAGGATGGTGCGAAAATCCATTTAAAAAACGACAGAATACAGAAAAAATGACTTTTTTTGCATCATCTGCACTTTTTGAAATCCATATAATGTCGTCAATATATCTTTTGAACACCATCGTGTAATTTTGTATGGTGGAGGCGCATTGATGAGTGATGGAGTGTAGAGCTATGTTTGCCACTTATACCGAGTGGCTGTCGCCAGTGATTATGCCTGTCTTTTGAGAATACAAGCTATTGTCAAATTGAGTGACAACATTTTCCAAACAGTACATAGTAAGCTTGACCAACAGGCGCTGGCCTGTGACGCTATGCTTAGTATGGGTTTTTAAGGCATGGACCAGTGCTATTTTTGTCAAATTTCGGTCCAGGCTTGGATAAAGGACCTCTTCGTCGGCAGCCTCAATAACTTTACACAATCAGTTTTTTTCTTTGGTTTTTGACAGCTTTTACCACCCAAAATACAACTCCATGAAACAACTATTTTTGTTTTAATTTTTGTGGTTGCAGAAGTTTTACCTTGTTTTGGTTTTCAGGTTTTTTATGGTTTTTGAATTTTTCAGACATAAATATTGCAGCTGAACCAAAACCAAACCAGAAACCACAAGGTTTAAACACAGGAGTTTCACAAAGTGTGTAAGTTTTCACACATTTTTTGCAAAATCAACATATTAAACTGCATTTGCCACTTTTTGAAATGCAGCATATCTTTGCTTTTTAAGAATAGTTTTGAGAATTTTTATTGGTTCAGCCTTTACATGATTTAGATTGCAAAACCTGCCAAAGGAACTCTAGTGGTTCAAAATTGTTTGAAAAAAATGTGTCACTTATTTGTAAACAATTTTTAACAAAAATTGTTGTTCAATATACAATTTGGTCCAATAAAATAATAACATTTTAAAATGATATTTGGGGCTTTGCAAAAAAAGTGATAGCTTTTGCAAGGAATGTATGATATCTATTCTAAACACTGTGGTAATGACATAAGATCCAATAGCAGTGTTATGTTTTTTATACTTGTTTTACAACACATCCTAATGTAATATATTTTAGATCAGGGGTGCACAACCTTTTTGGAAAGACGGCCGCATCGCAGATCTTTATTTCACCAACGGCCACCAATTACCTTCTTGTTTTTGTTTTGAAATTTATTATGTGAAAATAGGGCTTGTCCCACATACATAAACCATCTAATGGCGTCCAAAAAGCCCGGATAATTTAAAACTTGATCCACAGATTAAGCTAAACAGTCTGACGACCAGTCTGAGCTATTTATGACGTCATAATCTGTATTGTGACGCAAGAGATGACTGTTTATTTGCATTGTTTGCATACAATAGGCGTATATAAAGTGTGATGCACAGGGTTTCTAGGCTGGTAATGTTCTTTTCAGTCTTACAAAATCGATTTAGTGCAGTTTGAAAGTCAAAATATTTAGCAAAAGAGTTGTTTTTACGTCACGGCCGCCAGTGCATATATTTTAATAAACATGTTCACGGCCACACAAAATCGTCTATTTGGCCGCAGGTTGTGCACCCCTGTTTTAGATGTAGCAATGGTCTGAAACTGCTTTATCTGAGATATTAGCATTATTTCTTAGAAATATTGGAAACTACTGTGCTAGGAAAAATATACACAACGTTGCAGGTTTTTACTACAATAATTCCATAAAAAGAACACATATGGTGTGTCTGTATTTGTTTTCAACCTAATGGGACTTTTTGATCACTCAATCTGATATTTCTTTAGATTTACACGCATGATAAATACAGTCTTCCTAAATGTTTGTTAGATTGGCTGTATTTTGTGAAGTAGATGACCAAGAATTTGCATACTTAGTTATTTGGTGCTTTGCATGTAACTTTGACTTAGATTTATTCATTTTTTGTCAAACATAGCATGTATTACCGTATTTTACGGACCATAAAGCGCACCCGATTATAAGGCACACTGTCAATAAATTGCTTTGATTAGTTTTTTGTTCATACATAAGGCGCACCGAGCTATAGAACGCAACGTATTTTAAGGAGTATGGGTTATAAAAGTTTACTTGTTACGTAATAAATGTAAGCAAGTCACAATAGTACAATGAGCAAAAGAAAAAATGAGTCTAGTGAATATCACAGTTGCTAGTTGATTTTACCGTAGTTTATTGTGTAAGACGGTGGTTTATTTATATAATAATAGTATCGGTACTGGAGTGTAGGCAATAAAGCACTACTTGATCCATACATTAGGAGCACCGGCTTATAAGGTGCACGATCAATTTATGAGGAAAAAAAGGATGGTCCGTAAAGTACGGTAATATGAAAACATGGAAAGTCACCTTTCTAATTGCCCTTATTACAATGTCTTGCTTGTGCATGGTTGCCAGTTTAATAAGTTTAACCACAGCTGAAAATACAGTCTTGTACAATGATTCAAATCTGGGTAAGGTAGGTGTAACAATGTTCTATTGCATAGGTTTTTAACTATTTTCTCTTGTTTATCCTTTAGCAGACTTTGATGGTAATTTTAATGCTTTGCAGCCAATTTTGGCATACCCAATAAAGTTTTTACTTTTTTGACCCTAGACGCTTATGAAATTTACTGCCATGTAGAACCCCTGTTATTTGTGATGACAACCTCTAACTGCACTACTACAGTTTTTTTGCCTAAACAACTTTTAACAAGTTTTCTGCTTGAACCACATTTCCAACTTATGCAAAACAAACCTATATGGAACATCATGAACATATCTAACTTTCAAATATTTACTGCATGTTTATTGCAGTAAAGTGTTGAGGTGTACAGCTATTCAAACACTATGGGTTTCATGCCATCTTTAAACTCTTAACATCACTCAGTGTTAAAATGATGCCATGGTGACATGAAAATTGTTGGTCAGGGAAATAGCTGGTTATTACTACAGTTTGTACATTTTAGAGCTGTTTCTGGAAAAATCGTGATGAATATCCGTGGTCGTGGGGCCATGGGTAGCAGAGGAAGAGGTAGAGGAGTTGCATTTGGAAGAGGTGCTTTAACTGGTTTGGCAAAAGTACAAGCGGGAAGAGTTGAAAAGCATATTCCAAAGAAACCTCCAGTCCGAAAAAGTCCACAAGTTCCGATCTCAGATGTAAGGTTAAACACATAATATTGCCTATTTTCTCTATTATTTATTTGTTTTTCCTTTTTTTGTTTGTAACACTCGAATTTGTTTTCCTGTTGTGGTATAGAACAGTGGAAACTGTATACTTATTACTAGTGATACATCAAGGTCTTCCAGGTGGTAGGCCAACAACTTACTCACAGCCAATTTTAGGCAGAAATATATAATTTTGCATGAAGTTAGGTCATAAAATAAGATTTGCATTTTTTAGTAAATGTGCATTTTCATGGATTATACATTTTGCATTATTGCTCTGTAAATACGTTTTTAGATTTAACTTGTATATTATGCAAAACCTACATTGTTCTACAAACAAACTATTATGTAAACAAACATTTTTTTAAATGTAGGTCTGCAGTTAAAGTCCCTTTTGTTGATCATCCAATGGGGTTTAACTGCTGTTTGGTTTGAAACGTCTGTTTCATAATTGAAACATTTCTTCCTCATTTGTTTTTCTGATATAAATGGGGTTTACACATAGTCAGATTGCTCTGTGAAACAACTGAATGTAAGCAAGTAGAAAAAGTCACTCATTTGGAATCACTCGTTTAGAAAGGGTGCTTTAAATCAGGGCTTCTCAGACTGTGGGTCGTAATATAATTTTGGGGTCGCAAAACATTATGGGTTATTATGTCAGTCACAATAAATGGTATACGTGCGTACATTTATTGTTTAAACATCATTCCTGTGTAATCAAAATGCTCTAAACACATTTTGTGGAACTAAAAAGAGTATTACCAGCCTAGTAGCAAGATGCGCCAGACTTTTTTATGCCTATTGTGTGCAAACAATGCGAAAAAGCAGATACCACAAGCGTCACAATATAGATTATGACGTCATACAAAATAAGACTATCAAGTTAGAAATTAATTTAGGCTTTTTAGATGGTATATATATAAAATATAAGTATTTCTTTACATCATACCCATCAAGGGGTCGCGTAGAAATCTCTGTTTAAAAATGGGGTCGCAGAGCAAGAAAATTTGAGTAGCTCTGCTTTAAATGACCCATTGGATTACAGACCTCCAGCATGATTTCTTAGCTTTATCTGCATAAAATAGCCTTATCGGAATGATCAAGGTTTTATGCCTTATTTTGGCAGGTTCAGACTCTTGCCCTGCCTTCTGCAACACATAATTATGCAGAAGTAAGTAACATGCAGAATTTTGTGAAATTGGGTCTGAACAAACTGTTTCTAAATTCCAATCTTTCAACAGAGAGGCACATCTTTCACCCAAGACAATTTCCCCCTTGAGTTGATCAAAACAGAACTGCTAGTTATTCGCCAAAAAGTTGATTTTTTACTAACACAGCTGCCAAATGGATTATCTGATAATGCATGTATGGTTTGACATTCAATTTTTTGGACTTTCGAGTTTAGCAATTTTTTTTTAAATACAGAGCCAAAAAGTCTGTGATTGCTTCCACTTCACAATCTACAACTTGCTGATTTGTGTTCAAGCTAATGTATATTGACTACTCTGCTGTGGAAGACCAATACTGTGTCCCTGTCCATCAAGGCTTAACATCTTTTGCTATATCCTGTCAGTAGTCTTTGCATGAACATGTATGATTTGAACTTTTTATTGGTCAAAACTGCGACAATAACACATGCTGACACAGAGATTTCTGTTGTGAAATTATGTTTTCTTAAGTTTTACTTCATCAATGTCTCGACTTTTGGTGCAACATATTCACACCTTCAAAGTAACACTGTATTGTAAGCAGTAACCAACTGCTCAATGTGCAACACCAAACGGCTTTTTATAACAAGGCATGAATACAACAAAAGAGAAAATATACAACAAAAAATAGGTCTCGTTTGTTTTCCAGGTATTGTTGAGCACCATACACTGAGGTAGATCCGATTCCCTCCGGTTAAAATAGCCCTGTTTTGCGTAAGCTTGTTTCTTTGCAGTAGTACTTCACAGTGGGTAAAAACTTGGCATACAATCAGTAAGAACAAAGTATGCCATCCAAGTATCGGTGTATGCCAAGGAAGGAACCGGAAGTTTACAGCCTTACACCCAAGTCCATACAAATAGCAGCAACACATTTCTATTGGGCATTAGTGAAAAAACAAATGCACCAATCCCCAATATGATACTGGAACTTGCAACAATGATAGAAGTTTAACACAAACAATAGGGTTGTACTTCAAAAATGAAACTTTTATTGTCATAGATAAGTGCAAGACACTCATAGTCTAATGGAAAAGTAAGTGCAGAAAGATCTGTCTGTGTTTGTGGGTGTGTTGGCAAAAAAACCACCAGACATTTAAAAATGCAGGTGGTTTGCTACTTTTGTTATCTACGGAGACAAGGTTGAAATCCAACTGCAGAACCACAACCTGACCTTCCTCCAGACATGTTGGTTACTTCCCGCCACTCATTACGGCATGGTTCATAATACTCCACACTTGATAGAAAGTCATGCCCATCATATCCACCTACAAAAAGTAATTTAATGTAAATAAAAAAAGTATGTTTTCCTAGAGTGCATACTGGTGGTAGAGTATTGGTATGTTTGTGAAAGGCAAGGTTACTTTTTTGTTTTAAATCATGCAACTCTACAACAGTTGATATTTTTCTAGAGTGTGTAAGATTTGTCAATGTTTGGCCAGCACAAAGTAGGTTAAAATGGCGATATGTGTTGTGAAGTTGAAATAGTAACAAAGGGATTCAAATAATCGCATTGTGCTACTAAAGAACTCTTACATTATTTCATAAATGTTACAGCTCATGAAAATTTTGATGTTGCAGAGTTGACTAAGGTAAAAATTGACAATGTTAATGTACAAACGCCCATCCACCATGTGCAAATACTAATAGAAATTTACATTTTAACAGTTTTTGGCAAAAGCAGCTCCAAACACACAAAAAAGGAAAACTTGGATGATATTTTTCTCATAACCAACCAAGTGCAAATATTTTGCCATTGTGGACAGTTACTGCCAAGGCTGATCGTCGGTGTTTCATATGAGCAACGTATTGCCAAGTGTCTTCTAAAACATTGTAGCGCTCAACTGAGTTCAACTGCTCTCTTCCATCATAACCGCCAATCGCAAAAATAAAGTTTCCAAAGGCAACAACACCTATAAACGAATTCATTGTTCAGATTTTACAACTTATTTGTAACACCACTGACAAAACATTTATTAGCCCTCTAAAACTCAAAAATATTTTACTATTTCATGACTATGCATGCATTCAAACGATTTTTATCATAATAAGGGCAACCAACTAACTCTTGTCTGATTCGCTTAAGACAGTGTTTCTCAATCTTATTCGGACCGCGTACCACCTGACGACTATTTCTATCGCTGCGTACCACCTATCATAAACCGTGTTTACATGGATAGACCAATAAATAGGCCAATTTTCTCCCTGACTAGCATATTTAGCAATTTCAAAAGACTGTACAAGACACGAGTTTCGCCCAAACCAGTGCTGAACAGTTGGGTCAATTGAGTTGCAATTTTAGATTGGACTAATTTAGGTATCACAGAAAGCTACTCGCGTACCACCTGAAAAGTTCCGGCGTACCACTAGTGGTACGCGTACCACAGTTTGAGAACCACTGGCTTAAGACCATCAACATTTCAGACTTGGCTAATGTGAGAGCAGCAATTTTACATCATCGTGAGTTTTTTTTATACACTGCAGTTTACTGGTGCTTGCTTTACCTGCACCACTTCGAGCAGTAAGCATTGATTTCACAAAACACCACTCATCATTTTCTGGATGGTAACGTTCAACTGAGGAAAGCCGGTGTTGTCCATCAAACCCTCCCACTGCATAAAGCATGCGATTGATAACAGCACACCCAACACCGATTCGCTTGGTTTTCATTCCACAAACCATTGTCCATGTATCCTTCTCTGGGTCATACCTAGACATGGCCAAACAATTTTTAAAATGCAGTGAATCCAAATAAATACTTACAAAATACAGTTGTCTTCTATACAGAAGCAACATTATAGGATTTTAACCTATGGCCTTCAACATTGAGGTGATTCTTACCTTTCCATACTGTTGTGGTGAATTGTACCTTGCGAACCTCCAACAGCAAATACCATGTGGTCTATAACTGCCACTCCTACTCTGTTTCGGGGAACATTCATGGAAGACCTTTGATTCCACTGATCAGACATTGGATTGTATCTGAGAAAAAATAAAATTAAGCATCAAAGAGATCAAACTCTTATTGTAACTCCAAAGCATTTTCGATAATGTACTTTTTTAAATGTGTTTTGGTTGGTGGTAAAAAGTAAATGCAAAACAAACTAATGTACTACTCATTAGGTAATATCATTTGGAATCAGGTAAATCATATGCGATGTACTGATGATCATGATTGAATTTTCCTCAAACATGTCAGTGTGTCATTTAAACTTATTGATTAGTTCATTTTTTAATATCATCAAAGTATTATCACCTGTCACATGCAGCAGAATCGTAATTTCCCTCTGGTGAATTATTTCGTCCACCAATGGCATAAAATAAACCATGAACAACACAAGAAGCAATGCCAGAACGAGGCATAGGAAGATCACGAAGTCGTAACCATACATTCTCTTCTGGATGGAAGCATTCCATGTAGGGCAGTGAATGTCGAAGATATCCGCCAGCAACATATATCACCTACAATGTTCACAGACATACTGATTAGTCAATGTAATATACAACTGACCTAAATCACCATGAGACCGGCCAAACCCCAATAATCAAAAGTCCATAGTTAAAAAGTCTAATGGCCTTTCGATTGTTTATCAGCAAATGGCCAATATCATGTTTCATTTCATGTGCTTGTTTCACAAGAATTGCAATTTGTGCAGCCAATGCTGAAACTGTTTTTATTCCTTGGATGCAGCATAAAACTAAAAGGGTTGGCATTGGGGGTAACAAACTACCTTAATCTATTGTAGCATTACTTAATTTAACAAATGCAACTGTACAAATACATGTGAATCCAACTATGAAAACTGACTGCCTGGCAGCATTCCATTAGTGTGTGATGCTACAATTTAATAATAATCACTGACTGCTTCAGAATTTAGTACAGGCAAGGACCACCTATATGCATTGTTTAAAATATTTTTAAGATTTTAAAGAAAGCGATAATAATAATCTGTACCTGGCCAGCTTCAGGAACACGAGGCTTGTGTTTTATAGGTTTATGCAAAGTGAGGTCTTTAAAGATGTGAGCCAAATACTCTTTGCAACGGGGTTCTTTGTTAACAACAGGACAATTTTGCAATTGTTTTTCCAAAAATCCTGGTGTCAATGAATGACATCTTACCTATAGAACATTATTGTAAAAGTAAGTCGTCTGTACCAAACACTAACAGATATTTCTACCACAAACTTACCGCTTCCAAAAGCATTTTTAAATATTGTTGTCGTGCCTGTCTGTCATACTGTACCCAGCACAACACTGCATTGTACACTTGTGACTCACAGTCAACATGGATTTCATCTGATGCAATTATTTTAGAAAGTCTACATGGGGAAAGTGTTTTGAATTCTTCGCTTTGGGACACCTGTTAATCAAAATATGAAAAAAAACTATTTGCCGCAAGCCCACAAACAAAAATGCAAATACACACCTCTCCAAAATGCGCACAAATATATTTTTCAATCTTCTTTTTCAACTCTCCACACCCAAGATCATCAGCAAATGCTGCCAGCCCCAAACAGTTGGAAGGATCAACTTGGTTCTCCAAAAATCTACAATTTTATCATGTTGAGTCCAAAGTTTTTCGAAATTTTTGTTTTTAACAACAGAAAGTCAGGACTACTCCTTTAATTGTGTGGAAAGTGCAGCTACTCACTTGCAGCAAATTTGAATAACATGTGTCATCTGAAGCATGCATGCTCCAACCATGATATAAAGAACACACTGTTCACTTATTAAAATTCTTGAGGTATATGCAAAATCCAGAAGTTTTGTAAAAACCTCAGGATGTATCTCCCTCATGTTAATTTCTGACATATTTCTTTCTCTGCAACCACCTAAAAATATTATGGTTCAAAAGAAGGAACCTCTATTGAGGGCTTTGGTTAGTTTTCACTTACTGAAACAAGCCATAACAGGATGGCACATACCATCTTTAAAAATAAAGAAAGGTAATCCTATACAAACTTTTGTAACAAAGCAGTTCATAGTATTTTTGCACACCTGTAAACATAGCTTTGAAGTATGGAGAACATGCTGCTAAAACCAGCTTGTGAGCAGAATATTTCTTTTTTTGACCATTGTAATCAAGCTTGATTGTAACATCACAAAGTAAAGTGTTTTGCCGTAGCTCATTTATAATTGTCAAAGAATCGTTGGGATATTCTTTCAACTCAAATCTTTCAATTCTAAAATGTACAACCAAAACAATATTCATCACACTTCCAATCGTTAGCAAAATAACTACTACTATGAGCATCACAGTTAGAGAGGCAAAAACAAAATATATATATACTGCATGCAATGTTGGTTGCTCATTTCGGTAGGTTGTCAAACGACTCGTTTTTAACCATTTTATGTAACAATTGGCAGGTAAGGCATAAAACTTATAAACTGACTCAAAAGGTAATCAACACATGCAAATATATGTGTGTGAATAGACAATAAAATGTTACCCTTACCGATCTCCATTCATAGAAGGGATAACTCGTCCAGGGCATTTTCCCATAGAACTACTGCTCTTTTCAAAACCAAGTTTTTTTAGTTTGCAAGACATGGTTGACTTTCACAAATGGGTGTTAAGTGGTCAAGACACGGAGATGTCACCCTTTTTCATTTGATGATCCACATATTATTTTCAAATAGTCCATTACAAATATTAGAAATAAATACAACAAAACAACCTGCCAAACCAAAAATTATTCTCAAGTCAAACACAACAAAGTAGCACATTGTTCAAAACAATGATTTCCTTACTACGTTCGTAGGTTATTTAATAGAATGCACAAAACACCAACCCAAACTCCACAGCAAACCTGTGTTAAACTTAAAGCTTGTTCGGCAACAAAGAGGGTAAAATTTGCTGACTCACTCCGGCAACCCATTTCAGTTCTGCCGTTCGAGACGGACCGATGAACTGGTTGAACTCGATTTGCCACAGGGCACGCAAACTTTGCAACATCCATCACTAGAATTTACCTTTATTCTCAAAAACTAGTGCAATTTTAAATGAGAGCATTAGGTCAATTGGAGTATTGATTATCATCGAAAATTTTCAAAAAATTACTTGCGATCCATGGATTACATCTTCTTGTTTTGTACGTTGAAATGACTATCGTTTTAATGTACACGAAAGGACCAGACATGGAACAAATTGAATTCATCGTCATTCATACCGGTTTTGCCACCTTCCTGTTATTGCAGCGGTTCTTAACCTTTTTTTGTCCACGCCCCCCTAAGGTGTTTGTCGGGCACTTCACGCCCCCCCAAACAGGCAAAAAACGACAGCTTTTTCGAACACATGCAGCAATGGAACTACCAGAAGTTTTCGTCGCCTATGTTGTAAACCAGGGATCACCTCATTACGGCCCGGGGGCGTTAAAGATTGTGCAAACATTCATAATACATTTAGTAATAAATTATTACTGATAATTATACCTGGTCTAACAAGATTACAAGGCATAAGTATCATCCAAAAGCACTTTGTTACGTCACAGACAAAAGCAAAGAATAGTAATTGTGTGCGAACAATTGCCTTTTTAGTTTTTTGTGGTAGAATAAACGTGCATTAGTTGGTATGTGACATTTCTATATCTTTCATAATTTGACAATTAAACAGCGGCACAATCTGAATACAAATAAGATCGTGGGAAGACATGAACCCTTTGCGGTCTCGTCAAAATCGCCTCGCGAGTGCCAGTTTGGGAAAGGCTGCGTCAGGGCTTGTAACCCATGCGGCTCTCGAGCGTGATTATTAAAATTATCCGGCCCGTAGTTAAAAAATTTGGTGACCCCTATTTTATACTGACAAACTAAAACTTTGCCTCGTATGTCATTATTCAAAATTTGTTATGTAACAACGTATTGCATCATCATATTCGTTTGTTTTTTAAAACGTTTGTGCTCGTTTTTAAAAAGAATACACTACACTTACAAAGGGGGAGGTGAGTCCAAAGTTAACTAAATTTGTTTATGGGGTTAAGAACCACTGTGTTATTGGGATTTGCCAAAGTTGCCAACGTGATGAGTATTCACTTGTTCGAATACATGACTAAATTACGAGATCGAGTATTTGTAAGAATGTGTTTGTTTGTTTTTTTGCAAATAAGATTCGAATGCAAATCGATTTGTCTGTGAATGTAACCTGATTTGACCAGTTTTACTTTATGCTACGAAACAATGATCGACACAAAGAACTTCGGGTTTGACGTACGGTTAATGCAATTGTGGTGTTGTAGGCCAGTGGTTCCCAACCTTTTTTTAACGCGACCCAAATACTTACCAAAATTTAGTTTTGTGGTTTCTCGCGACCCATGGACATGCTTTTTAGTTGTATTTGTGTCTGTAAATTCGGAAAGCTTTTTAAAAATTACTACGCCAGTCTAGCAAATCAATAACCTTATAACGAATAAACGCTGTTGTTTTTTTCGACCAAACATTTCCATTTAGCCCGAACTCGGAGCTGAATCGAAGCATTATTAGCCAGACAACGCTCTACTGTGAGCTAACACATCACTTTATGACGTCACAAACAGTTTTAAGCATTATCACTACAAGTTGTGATGAAGTTTATTATTGGGCAACAATTTAATTTAAAGCCCTAGGTAATATAAAAGTAACGCTACGAGGCGTCAAAAAGTAGATGCTGTAATGGTCACTATAACAAGCGACCCAACAGAATGTTCAGGCGACCCAACTTTGGGTCGCGACCCATAGGTTGGGAACCACTGTTGTAGGCAACATATCAGGTTGTTCTCAGGACATGATAGCTAAAGCGGGTCAAGTTTTGGAATCAAACATCTCGTGAAAATTGGAGGGAATTTATAGACAAGGACGCGAATCGAATATTGTTTCGAAATTTGAGGGTGACAATTTTGTAACTTATAGAATTTGATGACGTCATAACGACCGTAAGAAACGTAATGACGTCACAATCAGTTTTGCGCACGTTTGGGTACATTTCATCACATTTGTGTGGCAATTTTTCTTTTTTACAGTCAATCCGTTCCGTCAGTGGTTTCCAAAGTATTTTTGAAACTACCTCCCCCGACCCCGTAGTTTTCTCGATAACTGGGTGTGAAAGCAAACAAAATACAAAAATAGCTTGCCTAGTTTTTATCAAACGTAACGTACATAATTTGTTTTTAACTGGGTATTAAAATTTTGATGTGTAACCTACCAAACATTCAAAAACGTTTAAAATTTGTAAAAAAAACAATTTTAGGTTAGCGAATTAGTTACCGGTAACTTCTTTTAAAAGTATTTCCACTAGTTATGTCAAAGACACGACTAAACATAAATTCAAGGATTGTGCGCAAACAATCGAACCTTTATTTCAAAAAGTACGTACAAGTTCAGTTCATGTACGAAAAGGCTACTATGTGTGCGTAAATATTCATGAATGCGAATACAGTCATGCAGGTATGTATTTGAATGCAGGACGCACGCGTTTATCCCCATCACGTCTGGGAAACAGTCACAGTTGTATAGTAATTTAACTTTACCAGTAATTTTCAAAGTGATTTTGAAACGAATCCCCTACCCCCGTAGTTTTTTTTGGGCACAAAATAAAATACTTTCTGTTGTATATCTAATTAAATACTAAAAAATCAACAAAGTGGCAGCAGAGGCAATATTTTTGGCTCTGGAGCAAAATGTTGTACCTTATTTTTTTATAAATTTAAAATACTACACAGCTACAATTAAGTTGTACATTTGTTGCGAGTCGTTGGGGTCAAAGTTTTATGTAGACTTTGGTTGGGGTCAGTCGAACCGAAACTACAGAGAAGTGTTAGTTAGTTCATCCCGTATTTTTGCGTTTATTTGAAAATACATTACTTGGTTTAGTAAGTGCAAATTTGCTCTCGTATGTAATATTTTTGAAAACTGTTTGAGGTAGTCAATAATGACAATGCCACATGCTGAGTCCTGACCTGACAGACAGTTTGCAGATTCCATACTCCTCAGTAACCATGTTTAACAAAACTTGTATTGTTACACTTGAGCATTGATTATCTTATTTATGTAATCCACCCATGTTTTAAGATGCAACTATTGTGTATGTTCGTAAAGGTATTAAAATTTTAAGCGCTGCCCTTGATTGCACATTTGGGATTTTACCCCATGCCTGAAGAACAAAATGGAAAATTACCATGTGCTTGAACTCATTGGAGAGGGTTCGTTTGGCAAAGTCTTTAAAGGGAGAAAGAAATACACAGGTCAAGTTGTTGCACTCAAATTTATACCCAAGACTGGAAAGGCTGAGAAAGATTTAAAAAACTTGAGGAGAGAAATTGATATTATGTCGAACTTGAAACATGACAACATTATTGAACTCCTTGATCATTTTGAAACAGAGAAGGAAGTTGTAGTAGTTACAGAGTTTGCAGAAGGGGAATTATTTCAAATTTTAGAGGATGATGGCAAACTGTCTGAACAACAAGTGTGTGAAATTGCTTGTCAATTGCTTTCAGCTTTATTCTACATACATTCTCACCGAATCTTGCACAGAGACATGAAACCACAAAATGTTTTGATAGGTAAGGGAGGTGTTGTTAAACTGTGTGACTTCGGCTTTGCAAGAGCTATGAGTATGAACACGCTAGTCCTTACATCTATCAAAGGTACACCATTGTATATGTCTCCAGAGTTAGTTGAAGAGAGGCCATATGATCATAATGCAGACCTGTGGTCACTTGGTTGCATTCTATATGAGCTGTTTGTTGGAAAACCTCCATTTTACACAAACAGCATCTTTCAATTAGTCAGTCTCATTATCAAAGATGACATAAAATGGCCCAAAACAATGAGTGATAATTTCAGGACCTTTCTAAAGGGTCTGCTAACAAAAGATCCCATGAAGAGACTTACTTGGCCATTTTTGCTTAAACATCCATATGTAAAATCCAAAATACTAATTTCACAAGATGATAAGCATTCATCACCTTTAACAACTGAACCATCTGAAAGTGTAAGAAGAGAAAAAGAGAAAATGTCTCAAAAGATTGTCTCCAAAGGCAGTGGATCAAAAATTTTGCGAAAAGCACGACAAAAAATGTCTTCTAAGGGAAATATTCAACCAAAACATGACAGTAATCTGGTAGCCACAGAAAAAACAAAAAATGCTTCTCACAAGGATCTGGAAGTAAAGGCAACAACGCCGGAAAACTTATCCAGCATAGATATTGTAAAATTAGATGATAGTGATGGTGGATCAGATGTGGATGATGAATGGCAAGAAGTAATTGAAGCTACAGATCCATACAACATGCAGTTAACAACTCCTATGATGCTTTTAGGTGATAATGCATTCCGCACAAAACTAAAAGCAGATTTGGATGCTTCTATTTTGGGCTTGGTCAATGGAAAGCCAACAGCTTCTGGCAAGTTTACATCTGTGTCAAGGGTGATTACCAATTTATTAACAACCAAATGTGATTGTGAAACATTGTGGAAATTTTGCAAGGAAATATCTGTTACTGAAGAAGTTACCAGTTTCTTGTCACAGCTCTCAGATTATGCAACTGAGAATCAACCAATTTGGTTTTCAGAAGTTACCACCAATTTACTGGCTATGCTCACTGCCTACTGTGCGAGTGATTTTAATGTCCAGAATATTGGCATTGCTGCAAATATGAAATTATCTACTGTGGAATTATTTGCTGAGTATGCAGGAAAGTTGGTTTTGTTGTTGGCAAAGATTATTTCCAAGTTCCATCATGTTCCAATTTTGGAACAGACACTTCTGTGTTTGATATTTTTGTGTGAAAGCTGTGACCATGGAAGAAATAAATCTACAGCTTCAAAGGTTTATCAATTTCTCTTGTCTTCAGGAATTGTTAAAAGTGTTTTTGAAATGGCCTGCTTACAAGCACCCCATGGAAATTTGGGAAGACAAACAATCCTAGCTGTGTCTTGCTTAACATCAATGCTTTATGTGCCTGTCATTGCATTACCAATGCAAACATGCAAACAGCACATTTGCAGTTACGTATCAGAATTATTTTTAAAAGACAGTGGTTTGCTATCAGTGATCCTTGAACTTCCCATCAAGCAGCATGAGGCCTGTGTTAATTGCCTGAAAATAGTTTATACTTGTTGCCAAAATAGTGCATCTGTTTGTAGATTTGTTGCATCCAAATTTAAGAATTCATGCTTGCAAGCTACATTGCACCAAAAAATTGTGTTGGACTCTGAACTTCAGACACAGTGTTGGGAATTGGTACTTAATACTTTCACTACAATTTTAGATGGACACAATGAATTTTCCTCCGTGCTGGAAGAAAATTTGGCAGTGCTGACATCCATTTTGATGAAATCTACTCAGCCCACAGTCATTTTGTCTGTAACTTTGCTTATGTACAAACTAAGTTGCTTGGGGGTGAGTTTTCAGCTTCCATTAATTGAGTTTTTTGATCTAGTTGGATCAGCTGTTTCCAACTTGACTGAAGTTGATGTTTTACCTCCAACTAGTACAGGATTATTGGATGGTGTTATTGGAATGGGATTGGAAATAGTAACAGACAACCAAAGCCAATCGGTTGCAGATTTTCTGTCGTCTGGAATCTGGACCACATTGTGGTATCGATTAGGTCATGCACTCCATGTTGACATAAAAAGCGGCCATGATGCTGAAACTATCACATCAACACGTACCTTAACAAGTGCAAGAGAAGATACACACTATTATGACTGCATGCTGATTTCATTGCATGGTATAATAAACTTTCTCTCACTTTCCCTCAATGCATTTGCATGCCAACCATTAGAGTTCACAACGTTATTGTCCATAAATGATGGAGTTGTTCTGCTGTCTTTGTTAAAGCTGATATCAAAACAGTTTTTGGACAATCCAATTTTTATGGACCATCATGAGTTGCAGGTGCAGATAATTGCAAGTGTATGCCAATGCCTCTATTTACCTTTCTTGGCTGATATTGGTGCATTAAATATTCAGCAATTGGTTACAGTTTACATGGAAATGGAAGTGCCTTTCACTTTAACCAATTTGTTTCCATACATGTCTGTAGAAGAAAATGAAATGCCAACTAATTTAGTAATCATGTGTTTTCAAAACACCTTTCCTGATACTAAGGATTTTAGAGCATTATGTTGTAGTAACAGCATGGCTGTCAGCAACTTCTCAACCATGCTGTCTTCAGAGGAGGTACCCCTTTCAGTCAAAAGCAGCATTTGCAGTTTCTTCCAACTTTTGCTATCCGACCAAGGCATCGAAGTTTCAAAAATTGTATTTGATATTCTTTTTTATTCTTTATGTGAAAAAGAGTGTGCTATATTCAGCTGTCTAACATCTGAAGATCACAGTGTCCGAAAAAACATTTGTACTGTATTTTGCATCTTGGTTTCTGGACCTGTTACACGACATATCAGTGTCAGAGATACTGTTCCCAATTTTTTTACAATAAATGAGAAAGAAATTTCATCAAATGTTATCAGTTGCTTTGAAAAAATTATCCCTATTCTCTGTGATGATTTTCTATGGGGCAGTGCCAACGAGCAAATGTTAGCATGTTCTGTGTTGTGCCAGGGCTTGTACTGGAATACTTCAGTAGAGAATGTACTAACCACTTCTGTAGTGAATAAATTGCTGGGTACCATTGACCAAAATGTGCCTTTTGGCATGAAAAAGACAGCAATAAATTGTTTACACAAAATGTGTGTCTGTAAGAATGTTCACCCCAAAACAGTCAACGTTGTTTTAACACACATTAATAAAGTGTTGTCAGACATTAATAAACAAACATTCAATCTGGGACATTTGCCAATGACTGTGAATACAGTTGAACATGTTTTTTTGTTTGCACTCCTAAAAAATATTATTTCCGTTCTTAAGGATTGAAACCTTTAACTTTCTTGCCTGCTTCTTTAATGACAAATGTTTTAATGCCTTGTGATTGTGCTTTGCTTTCTTCCAAAGGAGAGACTGTACCTGTTTACTTTGATTGTTTGCTATTTTATTGCATCAGTTTAGTTCCAATTGTAATATTGGCTGCGTTTCTCGGTACTTTTATATGTTGCAACCTGAAAAATTTGGTTTATTATATTTTTATTTTTAAAATAAAAGTACCTTTTGATACGAAAAAAAAAACACGCAAGAAAACATGAACATGTGTAACACTGCTTGTACAAAGTAGTTTGTAAAAAAACCTTACGAAGCCTTTTAGTTAAACTGTATTCAATGCTGATTCTTAGAGTAGTAGTTTAATTGCGGATTTAAATTGTTAAAGTTTCCTTGCCCCCTGGAATTAGAAAAAAAACGGATAAATGAAAAAGTATAGTTTGTAATAAGTGAAGTTAATATAGTCAAAAGCGACTTTAACGATACCTGTTTGTTTACGTATTTCGGGTTGTTTCGCTGTTTTTCGAACAAACAAAGTGATACACGTGATATATGCGTGGCTATCAGGGGATTATATTTTAAGCCTATGTGCATATAATTCTTGTCAGGGAGTCGAATCGGAACTGAACCCGCGAACCAGTTTGAGCGGTTTATTTCATTAAACCCGAACCGCAAATTACGATTTCTCAAAAACCCGAATCGGAGTTGAACCTTTCCAAAAATCGCGGTTTATATGGATTATGGACATGTGTGAAGGGATTCTCCAGCGATGTGAGCGGTCAAGTGTATATTCATGGGCGTCCGCAGCGGGGGGCAAGAGGGGGCACGTGCCCCCCCCCCCCCCCCCTGGAAAAAAGAAAAACGCAAACGGTCGGAGAATCCGCAACTTAAAACAAAATACAATAAACATTCACACAGTGTTATACAAAAACTATTCCTGGAACGTAAATTGAAGACGCCGTAGGTCTCCACCCCTTTATTACAAGTGTAACTGTAACAGAACGGAATAAGGTTTTACAACAAATTAAATGAATCGAACATTATTACTTAACAATAGTTCGGTAACAAGCATATTATTACGTCATTGATGGATGTGTCAAACAGGCATTATGTGATATCTTCACTGTATTTGTTGTTACATCTGATAAGGTTCGTCAATGTAAATCCTACTTCCGTTAAAAAGTATTTGCCAAACCTACCACATACTTCAGTGATGTTTAATATTGTGTTTATTGTATTATTTTGGTACTTTGGGATTGGCAAGAATGAGTAGCGCAGTCAGATGATTTTTGTTCTGAAATACCGTTTATCGAACGGCGATGTGACGATAGTTTTGCCCTCCCCTGTATTTTTTCCTGCGGACGCCCATGTGTATATTCATTGGTCAGGAGGAACTCGGTGCCGTTTATGGAGCGCGATGGATATTCTATGACTTACGGGAAGCTAGTGTTCTAGCCTGCTGCTCGGCTGTGCTTTTGTTGTGGAAAAAGTTATACAAAATGGCGGGTATATTGCGTATTGGCACGTTGCCGCTACAAACCCTACATTTTGTTTGGCGTTGGGCTCGAACCGGAACCGAACCAGTAAAATTTTTTGTCAATTAATAGAAGGTATTATTAAAAACTTAATCCAAACCGTATTTTTATATAATTTACTTTTAAATATTCGTAAATGCTTTTTGGCTCCATCTATCGGCATTTAGCAAAGTTTGTGTGACATGAGTTCTTACGTTAGTAAAATTTCCAGAGTTACTAATGTGATGTGCGAACTTAAATCACACAAAATTTGCTAATATCCGAAAAGTGACGCAAATTGCTGAAATATTAATTTAGCAGCTAAGCAAGGGAAGGGTTAGACAGCAAGTTTTTCAAAATTTTCTATTTGAAATTAAGTAAACGTGATTTGAGTTCTCACTTTAGCTTTACCGCAATGCAGCCGTGGATAGGAAAAAAAATATGTATTTTCGATGTAAAAGTTTTCGAGTCAAGTGTCCCGTTATTTGAATGATGCTTGAAGTTTGGTGGGTGTATAAGTAGCCTATTCTGCTGCGGGACTGCAAACGCGCCGCGCACGAACCTGGCGGGGTACAGTCACCAACCAACAATGTGGAAAAGAACAAATAAATAAATAAAAAACAAACAACTGAGTTGCGAGAATACGGACAGCTCAGTAGGAGCATAAAATGAAACAATAACTTACTAATTCAACTCTTCGATTCTCATTGAAAGTATCGAAACACAATAGAATGCGACGTGGCTGATATCGTGCTTTGTTTAAAATTGTGTTTTGACGATGTATCATCTTGGGCCCACAGGTCGTTGAAGTTTAAAGTTGCAATAAACCAAGAAAATCATGTCGTGGCCACTAGCCTACTATGGAAAGGAGAAATAATTCCGCGAAACCACAGCGTCATTGGCGCCAGTGTATCCACTTGCTGTCTGGATTATCATTTCGGTCGCTTCTGTTACAGTGCAAACATGAGTAAAAATGTTGTTTTATTCGCAAGACGTTGGAGCACTTACATTGAAGACTATTCACTTTCAGGTCCGGTTCCAACCGGATGGAACTTGATACTGTATTGAACTTGCTTTGAAAGTTGAACATTATCTTCCCGTTAAAACAACCTGTTTTTATAGGTTTCCTTGATGTTGTTCTCACCACAGTCAACTTGTGCAAACTCCCTGGGATTAAAAGATAAACACAAAGCAAGATATACATAATTGTCGACAAATGGTTCCATGCGTCACCAACTCAAGAAATGTTGCCTAATGTTAGTTGGTTGACTTAGGAGCTTCTATATAAAACGCTAAGGCTCGTTAAAAAATTTTCATATTCAGGTATAGACGGTAAAGAGGCATTGTCAACATGGGCCGACTTTTGGTGTGTCTTTTTGTTTTTGTGACAGTACTGATGACTTGCCAGGTAGGCGCACTACGTTAAAAGTATCACTATCAAACATTTAAAATGTGCGTTTTGTTTTAGGCCAGTTCCTATGACTATTCCGGATGTGCAAAATATGATCGAGACTGCATAACCTCAGAAGACTGCATATCTCATACTGACAATGCTGAACATTGTATGCGTTTGCTGTGTGATCACGACAGTGAGAGGTATATAGACCTAATAAAAAAGTATCAAGGTTCGAACATGGTGAAACGTTTTTTGACAAATATAGTATGTGCTTGTTTTTTTTTATCCTGCTGCACTAAAAAACGTCCTAAATGGTTCTTAAAAAATCTGTTTAAATTAAGCCGCTTTAACATTTTGTATACATATTGACAAAAAAAATTTGCGATTAACATGAAAACCCACTGTTTGTAACAACCACCTTTACCAAAGCAAACACGATGAACAAATCACTGCGGTTCACTTTGAAAAGATTTGCAGACATATATATTTTTTCCAGGTGCGCTCAACCGCAGCCGCCAAGTGGATTGCAAAATGGAAGAAAGTAAACTGACTTTAGTGCATCCGGTTGCAAAACATTATGTGTTTAGTTGTTGAAATGAATATTTATTTACTCTGGCTTGTTAATATGTGCAATAGAACACGTAGTAATCATTATTTGTTGTGTATTTTTTAAGTAGACATTTTTATTTTAACTACGGATCTACGCAAAGAAGTTGGTCCAGAATATTTCAGAATTAAAAAGGAAATGTTGATCATTTAGTTTTTGTTGACAACGTAGCTAGTCGGGTAATTTTTAAACGTTTAAATTTTATCACCCTAAATTTTATCTAATAGTGGGTTACATTTTATTTATTAATTTTTATTTCCTTTTATCTGTAGCGCCAATTAATTCAAGCTTATCATTTTCTTATTCCAGAGAAAAACAATAGACACACAATTAAAATTGAATTTAAGAACACACCAAGCGGCGCATATATCGCAACGTGGCTAAATCTTATTTGTATAAAGGCCCACAACCCGCGGCCGTACAGTGACATGTGACTGCATAATCAAACATATCCATTACCTAATTGCGCGCACATACACAAAAAGTTAACGTACATAAATAAACACTTTTTTTGGACTTTGCGCAAACTATAGGGCGTTTAAGCTACCTTTTCATTCATTATAGAGCCACAAGACAGACTGTACGCCAGTGCCGGATTAAGGGTCTGCCGGCCTGTAGCAGTGATGGGGAGACCGACTCGAGTCACCTTTTTAAAAGACTTGACTTGACTTGAGTCTCAGTTGTGAAAAGACTCGACTTGACTTGGACTCGTCTTAGTAGAGACTCGACTCGGACTCGGACTCGTTATTTCACCAGCAAAACGAAAATTTCTTATAACTAAAAACCTGTTCAGTTGGCTTCAACCAAACAACAACAGCAATTTACTGTGCTATGGGAAGTTTTTTTTTTTTGCTGCTACATGCGCAAACTTTTTACGCTGGCATTAAGCGTTGTACTTATTGCTTGGGTTAAGGTAATCGAAGGCAGTACATGTCAAGGCCAAGTATTCGCTTTTAAGCGCTTATATTACTGAACAAACGCTCTAGCGCATGCAGTAAAATATGAATTTTTGGTTTTGAAAAACTCCTTTGAACAGATTGACGTTCTTTTCCACGCTGGAAAATTATGAGTGTCCATTAACGTGTTTCATTAAAGTTGACCCTACTCCAAGAAAGGGACGTTGATGGGATATGTGTATGTGGGATATTTATGAAGCGGTGTCCGTTTTTAAGGTAAAAAGTCGCGACGAACCATTCAAATAGATTTCTGTCTAAACCTTTAACTTTTTCTTGCAAAAACCTTTTGGGACTTGCCTTAACTCGAACCGTTAATGACTTGACTCTACTGATAGGACTCGTTACCCAACCCTTGCCTGTAGGCACGTTTTATATAAGTGTAGGGATGCCAACTAAAAAATTAGAATTATCAGTGTTGCCAAATCATTGTCACAAAGATCGTGTGGCCTGGATTTTTAAATGACCTGTAGGCACGTGCCTACTTTACCTAATGGTTAATCCAGCACTGCTGTAGGCCGTTAGTTAAATAAGAGCTGGTGATGCGAATGACAATAAAAAATATGTCCTTTTTTTGGTTGACAACATTTTAAAAAGTTGACTGCCCTGTATTTTTGGCGTGTGTTTTTTGTGGATCGTACAAGATCTAGCCTAGGCTAGGCTACCCTTATTGAAGCATGAATCAATTAAGAAAATGTTATCCAACATAGGCTAAGCTTAGTAAACAAACTAGGCTATATAAATAACTTGGAAATACTACTTTATAAATCCAAATATTTTTTTCCTGAAAAAACATTTAAAACGCAAAAACACGATCTCTTAACAACCGTCTTTTATACCCGCCAAGGCTCATGGCTATATAACTTCTACCGATTAGGCAAAACATGGGTGTGCTACAGTTTGTCAACTTGTACGAATTTTGTTTGCGGGGAACAAAACAAAACAAAACAATATTAGTCGATCGTTTCAAACATTTTGTTACAGGGCCAGTTGGTGTATCAACTGATTTCGCTATGTTCTCATCGTAACGATTAAAAGATCAGCATGACAATTCCACTATGCGTATTTCGGATTTTGTTTCGGATATGGGCAAAAACACAAACGAAAACCTGCACTACTGAAAACATGGTATGCAACAAGGCATTTTAGTTAAGTTAAAAATAGCCTACTACCAAAGGTCGTGGAAAACACAACACGATGAGTGAATAAAAATCTGAAACGAACAGCCGGCTTTTACACTGATGGTGCGCATTTTTCAACATGAAGAATAGGGGTTGTGGTCGGAAGCAAGTCATGTAGCCTAAGTTATAATTAATCAAAGTTTTCAAAAATATTTTCCCTGCCCTATCCCAAAATAATGTCACATGAATCATGTGTAACTTGTACGTTGTAACTTCTTGAACATTCGAATCCGAAACAAAGCTGTTTTTTTCGGCTTGCAAAATGTTGGGCATATTTTCAGCTTTGTTGTTTAAATAAAGTTAAACTGCGGCACGCAGGCCAAATCCGTTCCGCGGCGTCTTTTTTTCGGTCCAGACTGAACTTGATGTGGTTCATTTATTTTTTCGTCCGGCCCTCCGCATACGTAATTAAGGGCAGCACATGTGTTGTGTTTGCTCGCGTTCAATTTTGATTTTTTTGCGGTAGTCGCTGTCCAACATAAAGCTTGAGTCAAACTCGAAAAGTTAGTTTACGATTTGCGAAAATATTCCCGGGATCCAAAAGACAAAAAAATAGTAATTGTGCGCCAACAATTACCATTGTTTGTTACTCGTTACGAAATAGATAAAAAACCATTAGGTTGAAAACCTGATTAAAACCAACAATGCAAATTTGCATATGTTTCACCTCGGGGTCGACAACCCAATATCCTCTGTGCAGCGCATCAAAGCCTTCTATGAGTAGGTTACTTCGTCATAGAACGTGAAAAGTAGTACGAGGAAAAACGCATTGTCATACTTGACGAGATGGGTCAAAAGAAAGATACTTTGTACTGTCGTTTGCAATTTATTGGCATATTACAACAGTTATTTTAAGGCAACAAATAATTTAACATTTTTTTTTAAACATGTCGTGTTGGACTGCTTTCCACAATGCAGTAATATTTCCTGCACCAAATCCAGAATTTGTTTGATATCTTTGTATCACTTCAAAAAACAATGTGTCCTCAGGAAATACTGGCCGTGTAAAACATTGTAAAATAAACCATTCATCAGATTTTGAAGCACATGATCTTAAGTGACTTTCAACGAGAACATTATGAGACTGGAGAAGGTTTTTATCAAATTTTAATGCTTGAATTTCAGCACTTTTTGACTTATTTAAGTAGTATGAATTGGGTGGTGAGATACAATTTAAACCATGGCTTTGTAAGTGTGACACTGACTTTATAATATCATTTGTTTTAAAGGCAATGTGCTGAACACCTTCAGACAGATGTTTTGAAAGGAAAAGGCCAATTTGATCACTTTGGGCAGAGGCGTTTAATGATTCACATACCACAAACTTGGGGGTGCTGTATAGCAAATCTTGTGTGGTATTGCAATGATCCACTACACTAGCATGGGCTGCTTTTAGTCTCATACCTTTACTGCCAACTTTTACAACAAACCCATCTTCTTCATCATCATCTTGGTTTATAAACAGACGAGTAAAGCCCAATAATTCTCTGTACCACTTCAAAACATTCTGTGATCTTCCAGTGTTGAGTGCATATGCTATGTGATCAATTGATTCAAAATAGTTATTCATACTTTGATGGTCATAAGTTTCAAATCCAGGTAAAAAAGCCCCTTTAAACTTTGATAAGTCAATTAAAGTGTGTTGTAGATTTCCAATGGGGGACTTGATAACGGCATATGATACTATTCCATCAGTCAAATGATTTTCAGTAACTGGTGCCACAACAAGCTCTTTGGTCAGTTGGGGATGTTCCACAAAAAAACTTGGAATATTGGTACAGGCAAAACATATATCACATACGGTGTCAACATTTTGTGATAAATTTCCAGAACAAAGGTGATCACTGGGTCCATTTGCACTATGATTTCGCTCATCAATTACAAATGTAATATTGTTGTGTCTCAAAACTATTCCAGAGGTGCAGTTGGCATTATTTGATTTTCGGTTTCCATACAGAGAAAATCCAAGTTTATCCCTTAACAACAAGGAAAATTCGACACTGTCCTTGACACAAAATCTTATGTGATGAATTACAAGGTGCATTTTTCATTACACCACCTTCGGACATTTCTAAAACATTACCATTAAGTAAAGGCTACAGATTAATAGAACATTAAACTGTGACACACTGCAAGAATGTGTATTAACACACATATAAACCAAAACCCATCATAACTATATACCATCTTGACAAAAGCACAAAGCAATGGCTCAACTGTGCTGAACAGGCTACTCTACTTTTTGCAAATATAGGTTTTACAGTTTAAACTGATAATTACGCTGGCAGTGCTTATGCTGCTGGTTTTTAAGTCCATTGTCAGAAGCCTTTCACTCATATATTTGGTTGACGCAACAGTGTGAAACCGTTGACGAAATGGTATCGACATCGACGACATCTGATGTGACATTCATGATGTCACATTCCACAACCTCGGCATGGGTATCACATTGGGGGGACTTTCAAAAACATCCGTCTGTCTGTTTGATTGCTCGCTATGTCGGTCGGTTGCTTCATAGAGCACTAATATTAGTGCTCTATGGTTGCATATAGCTTGTGTATGCATAAACGTTTCTTTTGCGCTTTTACACAAACCCCATGATATCATGGCCATATATAAAATATATTGCGGCGGCAAGTGCGCCATCTGGCGGTAGACTGTGTAGACCTCTCTGTTCACCCGATCCGTCTGGAAGTCCCCGATTAAAATCGGCTGTGTTACGCAGAATAATGCGTTTCTTATCGGGCGGGATTAGAATCTTTAGAACCTGTGTTATAACACAGCCCGATTGCGGACGGTTTTATCGGTAATGGCAGTGGAGCATTAAATTTGTTTTTTATTGGCAAATATTATTTTTGCTGTGATAATAATCGCAGGTAAATTGGGTTTTATATCAAAATGGCAGTTAATTGTAAAACAGCAAGACAAAAACAAATGCATTCTAAGCTGTAAAATGAATATGTTAAACACTAAAATGAGCCAAGAATCAAAATTGAAGTACCTGATTGGCATCAAGGTTCTGGCAATGAAGCAATGCAAAGAGACCTTTCAGTGAGAAGAATTTCAAGTTCTTACCTTTGTATGAAGCAAAGTGAGGACCAGCACACTGTCATATGAGGGCTTGTAGATTGGATTTGAATTGAAATGATTCACAGTAAGTGGCTGCCTTGTTACTGCCTTTCTAAACTCAACTCTTTCTGTATTTCTGGCTGATGTTATTTTGAATTTTAGCACAGTTAAAAACCCCAATATTGAATATTAACTCTGTTTTATAACACTTAGACTGCTTATTGGTGACTAAACTCAAGCCTCTTTTGTTTAACCCATAATTGTCAAGTCAAATGAGCATACACTTTATCTTTATTTTTTTATTGCAGTTCACCATCTGGAAAAATGCTTAAAGCTTGAAAAAATCAACAGAAACATTCCATATCAAAAAAATTGAAGAAACTCTTTCATTGCGGAAGAATTTTGTCGACAAAAACAGCTCTCTCTTAAAGTGTCAGCAAAATCATTGATGTATACAACCTGTTACTTGCCTCACAGGAGAAAATTGTATGTCGAGATATGCACCACATACTTTAGTTTTACATGAATCAAATCCGAATATGTGTTATTTCTTTTCCACTGTTCTACCTGCCTGTAAGTTTATTTATTAGTTCTTATACCCAAATTAAGAATTTGTATTCAAACATTTGTAGGCGTTGATATTATTTTACCTCCATGGTGATTATGGTCTCATGTAAATTCTGAGAATGTTTTGCACTCTGATGTAGAATCGGACAGTAAAAGTGATTCATCAGAAATAAATTGAGAACCTCGACAGCGCAAAATCATATTTAAAGCGGTCACGCCCTGCGTTCGCTTATGATGCACGCCTCTCATTTACGAGGTTATGATCAGATTCAAACGACATTTTGTATGCCTTTACTGGATGTATTTTAGAGTTGACCTGTGAAAACCGTTTGTGTTTATCTTTAACCGTTTAAAATCTGGAGCTTCTATAGGCTACATAATTCGACAGCGCAAAATCATATTTAAAGCGGTCACGCCCTGCATTCGCTTATGATGCACGCCTCTCATTTACGAGGTTATGATCAGATTCAAACGACATTTTGTATGCCTTTACTGGATGTATTTTAGAGTTGACCTGTGAAAACCGTTTGTGTTTATCTTAAACCGTTTAACATCTGGAGCTTGTATACCATTGGTTGACTGCGCAAAAATCATATTTAAAGCGGTCACGCCCTGCATTCGCTTATGATGCACGCCTCTCGTTTACGAGGTTATGATCAGATTCAAACGACATTTTGTATGCCTTTACTGGATGTATTTTAGAGTTGACCTGTGAAAACCGTTTGTCATCTGGAGCTTTTATAGGCTACATAATTCGACAGCGCAAAAATCATTTTTAAAGCGGTCATGCCCTGCGTTCGCTTATGATGCACGCCTCTCATTTACGAGGTTATGATCAGATTCAAACGACATTTTGTATGCCTTTACTGGATGTATTTTAGAGTTGACCTGTGAAAACCGTTTGTGTTTATCTTTAACCGTTTAAAATCTGGAGCTTCTATAGGCTACATAATTCGACAGCGCAAAATCATATTTAAAGCGGTCACGCCCTGCATTCGCTTATGATGCACGCCTCTCATTTACGAGGTTATGATCAGATTCAAACGACATTTTGTATGCCTTTCCTGGATGTATTTTAGAGTTGACCTGTGAAAACCGTTTGTGTTTATCTTAAACCGTTTAACATCTGGAGCTTTTATACCATTGGTTGACTGCGCAAAAATCATATTTAAAGCGGTCACGCCCTGCATTCGCTTATGATGCACGCCTCTCATTTACGAGGTTATGATCAGATTCAAACGACATTTTGTATGCCTTTACTGGATGTATTTTAGAGTTGACCTGTGAAAACCGTTTGTGTTTATCTTAAACCGTTTGTCATCTGGAGCTTTTATAGGCTACATAATTCGACAGCGCAAAAATCATTTTTAAAGCGGTCATGCCCTGCGTTCGCTTATGATGCACGTCTCTCATTTTCGAGGTTATGATTAGATTTAAACGATATTTTGTATGGCTTTACTAGATGTATTTTAGAGTTGACCTGTAAAAACCGTTTGCGTTTACCTTAAACCGTTTGTCATCTGGAGCTTTTATAGGCTACATAATTCGACATCGCAAAAATCATTTTTAAAGCGGTTATGCCATGTATTCGCTGAGACGTACGCCTTTCATTTTCGACGTTATGATCAGATTTTAACGATATTTTGCAAGCGTTTACTGAATGTTGTTTAGAGTTGGCGTGTAAAAACCGTTTCCATATACCTCAAGCCGTTAGTGGTCTCAAACACGTTAAAGCCTGTACTAATGAAAATGATGAAACACCAAATGCACAGTGAGGACAACACTTTATTGATGGAAAAAGCACCTTATGAACCCAATTTCCACACTTCAACATTTTCAAGTTGAGTCCCATAGTTATATGAAAGCAGAAATAAATGGGAAGAGAATAAATAATTACATTCACAGCAATTGGTTGATTGGTCAGTTAAAAACCTGCATTTACAAGTACGTAGTATACATACTAAACAAGGATCTTTAAGTAAACAGACTAAAATAAAACAAAAAGGTGAAACAATATTGTACAGCTGAAAATGCAATGATTTGCTGAATTATCAAGAAAATTAAACCAGATATCATGTGAAAATGAGGTTGAACCACACAATTGTTACAACATGCTATCATGCAGACTACTGGTCAAAACTAGAGGTTCTCAATTTATTTCTGATGAATCACTTTTACTGTCCGATTCTACATCAGAGTGCAAAACATTCTCAGAATTTACATGAGACCATAATCACCATGGAGGTAAAATAATATCAACGCCTACAAATGTTTGAATACAAATTCTTAATTTGGGGATAAGAACTAATAAATAAACTTGCAGGCAGGTAGAACAGTGGAAAAGAAATAACACATATTCGGATTTGATTCATGTAAAACTGAAGTATGTGGTGCATATCTCGACATACAATTTTCTCCTGTGAGGCAAGTAACAGGTTGTATACATCAATGATTTTGCTGACACTTTAAGAGAGTGCTGTTTTTGTCGACAAAATTCTTCAGCAATGAAAGACTTTCTTCAATTTTTTTGATATGGAATGTTCCTGTTGATTTTTTCAAGCTTTAAGCATTTTTCCAGATGGTGAACTGCAATAAAAAAATAAAGATAAAGTGTATGCTCATTTGACTTGACAATTATGGGTTAAACAAAAGAGGCTTGAGTTTGGTCACCAATAAGCAGTCTAAGTGTTATAAAATAGAGTTAATATTCAATATTGGGGGTTTTAGCTGTGCTAAAATTCAAAATAACATCAGCCAGAAACACAGAAAGAGTTGAGTTCAGAAAGGCAGTAACAAGGCAGCCACTTACTGTGAATCATTTCAATTCAAATTCAATCTACAAGTCCCTCATATGACAGTGTGGTGGTCCTCACTTTGCTTCATATAAAGGTAAGAACTTGAAATTCTTCTCACTGAAAGGTCTCTTTGCATTGCTTCATTGCCAGAACCTTGATGCCAATCAGGTACTTCAATTTCGATTCTTGGCTCATTTTAGTGTTTAACATATTCATTTTACAGCTTAGAATGCATTTGTTTTTGTCTTGCTGTTTTACAATTAACTGCCATTTTGATATAAAACCCAATTTACCTGCGATTATTATCACAGCAAAAATAATATTTGCCAATAAAAAACAAATTTAATGCTCCACTGCCATTACCGATAAAACCGTCCGCAATCGGGCTGTGTTATAACACAGGTTCTAAAGATTCTAATCCCGCCCGATAAGAAACGCATTATTCTGCGTAACACAGCCGATTTTAATCGGGGACTTCCAGACGGATCGGGTGAGCAGGGTTTCCCAACCTGTGGTACGCGAAGGTTTTTCGGGTGGTAGGCGAGTAGCTTCCGTTTTTGCTATTTTTTCACAAAAGCCTGGTTTCACAACTTTGTATTTTGTTTACAGTAAACAAAAACAAAAATCTCATTCAATCCAGTTGTGGTGCTTTAGTGTTATTTTAGTAGGCCAATATTTTTCTTCTGAATAAAATATGATTCGATGAAATTAGTTGTTCTGCAAGAAGTGGTACGCGTGGCAGTACAGAGCGTCCAAGTGGTACGAGATCGTAAAAAGGTTGGGAACCCCTGGGGTAGAGCTACTAACACTGAGCTTGGGCTGGCCCCCGGCCTAAGAACTTCTGGTAGGTGGCGCAAAAGAGCATAGGCGTTTATGGTGCTGACTCAGCAATTATTCTTACCATAAACCCAAATTGCTATAACAGCACCATAAACGCCTATGCTCTGTTGCGCCACCTACCAGAAGTTCTTAGGCCGGGGGCCAGCCCAAGCTCAGTGTTAGTAGCTCTACCCTCTGTTAGCACCTGTTGTGCCTACTAAACTCGCAATATCAACTAAATGCTGGTTAGCCTAAGGCCCTTACTCTTGCTGTAAGTAACGAACGTTATAGTCACGGTTCGATCGTATACATGTAACACTTTTTAACACTCGACACAGTTGTTTCTAACAGTGGTTGCTTCTTAATCATATTGTGAATTATCTTCACTTGTATGATGTGTGACGTAACAAAGCTATTATAAAATCCATTGTAACGTCATACGCGCAGTTGGACGCCAAGTGGCCTGGATTGGCATGCATTTTGCATATTTCAGGAACGATCCAAATACAGATTGCAACATCACAGACAACTTTTAAACAATATCAACTACTGTGTGCGAACAATTAAACAAAGCAGCATTGCTTATTGTTTGGTCCAGTTAACACATACGATAACTGTTATATCCATGTTATTAACTCAATCGACCTAGCAATTACATCTGGCAAGTATAGTAAAATAACCAGTATTTGTTTTCACCTATCATTGCAACTGCGAAAAGTATGTGACAAAGTTGTACCAACACAGCACCACTGGACTTTAAGGTAAGCCGAACGACTACTTGCCAACAAACACATAATTACTGCGGAACAGAATTGTATTTGCAAAAATGCAAAATACCCAGAAACAACACAAGTTCATTTTAGTCAGGTGTGTATTTAGCCAATCAACAAATATATAGAACAAATGCGCCCAAAACAATAAAAAGCATGAATCCTTTTGCATCGGTGACGGTGACACACTATGTATAGCAGTGGTTTTTAACCTTTTTTGTCCACGCCCCCCTAAGATGCTTGTCCGGCACTTCACGGCCCCTCTTCGAACACTTGTCATGATGGAACTAGCTGAAATTCCCTTGCCTGTGTTGTAAACCAGGGGGCACATAATTACGGCCCGTGGGGGTTAAGGATCGTGCAAACATGCATAATACATTTTATAAAATAATTTTACTTGTTCTGGATTTACGACTTACGAGGCATAAGTATGATCCAAAAGCAGTTTGTTACGTCACAGACAAAAGCAAAGAATAGGTGATTGTGTGCGAACAATTGCATTGTTTGTGGTAGAATAAATGTGCATTAGTTGGTAGGTGAGACACTCTCATATTTTTCATAATTTTACAATTAAACAGCGGTACCATCGGAATACCAATAAGATCGTTTTGCGGTCTTGTCAAAGTGTTCTCCTGATCGCGAGTGCCAGCTTGGAAATGGCTGCGTCAGGGCTTGTAACCCATGCGGTTCTCGGGCGTGATTATTAAAATTATCCGGCCCGCTGTGATAAATAGTTTGGTTATCCCAAAACTTTGTCACGTATGTCATTGTTCAAAATGTGTGTTATACGTTAGAACAGGGGTTCCCAACCGTTTTACGATCTCGTACCACTTGGACGCTCTGTACTGCCACGCGTACCATTTCTTGCACAACAGCTAATTTGATCGAATCATATTTTATTCAGAAGAATAATATTGGCCTACTAAAATAACACTAAAGCACCACAACTAAATTTAATGAGATCTTGCATTTTCGCTGCTGGACATAATTTACGCCCACTGTACCACAGCGTCGTACGGCTTTTCAAAGCAACTGTACTTCTTGTTGACAATTGACATGAACTGGATTTTGAAGATCGTAATGATACGAAACAACAGAAGTAGTTACGTAACAATAAGAATGGGCTTGGAGATTTTTTGTGCAAACAAAACCATATAAATAAAATGTAACGTTGTGAATCCAGTTTTTGGTTGAAAAAAAAAACGAAGCTTCTCGCGTACCACCTGAAAAACCGTCGCATACCACTAGTGGCACGCGAACCACAGGTTGGGAATCCCTGCGTTAGAAGGTATTGCATCATAATATTCGTTTCTTTTTGAATACCGTTTGTGCTCGTAAACACTTGCAAAATTAATTTTATGGGGAGGTGAGTCGAAAGTTAAATAAATTTGTTTATTTACCTTTAGACTCGCGCCCCCTTTGAAATTGTTTGGCGCCCCCCCTGGTTAAGAACCACTGATATAGAGGTTATAATTAACTATGTACCGAATATTCAGTTTGCCGAACTTATTCGGCCGAATCGGCCACTTTTGCAAAGATGCGGTTTCGGCCGAATAATTTGTCCCGGGGAGTGTCCTGGGTTCGAACCCCGTGTAAAAAAAGGTTACTAAATAATGTAAACGCTACTCGTAGCCCCTAAACTGCAACATTTTATTTAAAAGCTTTCGCTTCACGCAAACGTACCACTTTATACTTGTTTTAATTTTGAAATTGCCGCGAAGCCAGTATGGTGCATTTAAGCGGAACCACACACTTAAAAACATACGCAACGCGTAGCCTATTGCTGAACCATGGAACACTTACTTATATATAGCCAGGTTTCCTTTTCAAAACTCGATTGCGCCCCCTTTACCTCAATAACTTTTTTCGCAACCTCATACACAACAGCTAGTATACATTTAAGGAAAAAAAGGTTGGTGACGAGCGAACCAGCTGAAATTATTGCTGGATTGTTACAGATATTCATAAAGACGATCAACGGAGTATCAACTGGACCCAACTTGGGGGTAGCCTACATTTAAGTGCTGGGACACCACTAAAAATTAACCCAGACCCGAGTACATGCTTTACCCTTTACCTAATAATTAACCCATCCCTGTATACCCCAGAGAAAAGGGTGAATCAAACGTTGATTGTTTTGGGGCAAAAATCTTCTAAACGACATGACTATAGTCGCGGCAATATGCGACTGTTTTGTAAAAATGTAACTTTTGACGGGAACTTTTTGGTCTCAAATGAATGGTTTTGTGACGTCACTGTTTGTTGCAAGTCGCGTGACAATTGACAACACAATAACTGCTGGCAGCTGCGCTCAAAAGAATTTGACACTGTATTCAAAGAAATAGCTGGTCGCGCGGTTGGGGTGTAATTAGGTCGTTCTTGGTTCTACTCGGATGTCGATCCACACAGCTGTGTTGGGTTTTTCCAGTTTTTATGTTTCTACCACGGATTTCACCCAAAATTATTAATTGTTCGTGGAACACGATTAGCATTAGATGCAATGCAGGCGTGCACATGTAGTCACAATGCAATAAATGGAAGCTCAGATGAATTTTATAATTCCTGTGAAGTCAACTGCCACTGCAACTTATTGCGGAGTCTTTGTTGCTCATTTGGCAATATTAAACAAAGAATAAAAATGTGGAGAAGGAATTCAAGCAATGTTTCTTTAGCACAACAGAGGTAAGTTTGAACACAGATTGGTTTTTCGTTTTGACATACATTTATACTTTTTAAATGTATATATAGAACAAACTGTTGCAATCCAGAAGCTAGACTTCGAAAAGAGCTGAAATATTTTTTTCTAAATCCGTGTGACAAATACCGTGCAAGAAAGCGCAAACCATACAAATTGGCAATTCAAATATTCAAAATTGCCATGATTACAGTTCAGGTACAATAGGCACTTGCTGTGTGTTAACTGTTAACAAATAATATTTTATTTCCAATGCTGAATGCCTGGTTTATCACTTACTGTGCAACCAGCAACTAAAAACAGAATGATATAACTTCCCCTAATTTTATTAAACATTTTCACAAATGAGTAAACAACAAATGTAATCAAAATTAAACAGCATAAATTCAATAAAATCGTTCACAACTTGTCTTTATAAATTTTAGTCTTCTGTTTATTTTTGTTACAGCTGATTATTTTTGGGCAGTCAAATCAGCATGTTGTCAGTTTCATGAATGATAACATTGAAGGCCTAAAAAAGATTGTTATGCCACCAAATTCTGAAATTTTTACTGTGGAAGAACTCTCAAGTCAAATATACCACATAAGGCAACAGGTTAGAGAATGACATGATTTTACAGTACTTACGTGCTTTTTACTTCTGATGTTACAAAATTTGGGGGGTAATGGAAAAAACAATCTTTTTAGTATGAGAAGTTGAAGAATAGTTCATTGGGTGTTTATGGTTATGCAAAAGTGGACAAGAATGAAGGCTGTGTGTATAATAACAGTGTTCAACACCACAATTTATGTTTCTGCTTGAAACAATACAGAGACATTAATTTGAAAAATTTTTCATTTGAATTCGACAGCAAATTTCAGAACAGGTATATAATGTATTATTGTTGTAATGTAATGTTTAAAGAAAATGTTGTTTGTTTGTTTTTTCATGGGTTAGCTTCTGCACCTTTCTGAAGCCATGGTCTGAAAAGGATGTTAACAATATAAGCAATTCAATTCCATTAAAGAATGGAACTATGTTTGATATGTATTATGAAGGGTAAGTTTTTTGTTACATTCTAATCATTAAAGTACAGTCTTTCTTGTCATTGGGTCCCTTTTTATTTAGAGAATTACATATTACTATACTTTGTTGGCAGCTTTATGATTGAGTCTTTTTGTTGTGTATGTTGCATTTTCTGCCCTGGTGTCAGGTTGTGTCCACAAATCATCCTGCATAATTGTGGGTCACGCATGGGGGCACCCATTCGTTTTTGCTTGCAAAAACAATCATATGTGTAGATGAAATGATGTGTATAGTACATTGGTAAATATAATATGGGTAAAGGGTAAACTTTTTTGACAATGTCTGGATTAAAAGAGATTTGGTTTGAAGATACCCTATACCCCCACTATTTGAATGGAATTTAAAACTTTGTACAGTATACTATTTTGAAATGTTATTTGTTGTGTTTCACCTTATAATCGCAACAATCTGGTTCCCTAAAATGGATAATTTGAAAAAATGTCTGATTTAAATTAAATGTATATTTTTTTACTCATATAACATGATAAAATTAGAAGTACATGGATCGTGTTTGACTCCACAGCACCAAATCTCAATCTGTTAATTTTATATTATGTGTAATTAAGAACCCAGAATGTGTGGGAACACATTTTCTCCGTCCATTAGTCTAGAAAGTGAGAATTACCTCCAAAAATTAAAAATACCATTTTGGGGGTAAATACCCACAAGTTGCAAACCAATGGCTTACCTTGAACCGTCTTCCATCCAGATTGTAGGTTAAGTGATTGTTGTTTGAGATTTTTTTGTTTTATATCTTTACATTGCATGAGTCTGTAAAAACCAGGTCATTGTGGTTATCTTGCTAATACCGGCAAATTATTTAACTAAAGTTGAATTGCGTGTATTGAGTAAAGCGTTAAACATCAGATCACTTGTTCTATTTAACTAACCCCTCATCATTGCAATATAATTTTACAATGTTTAAATTTTCTTAATCATGTGTTGATCCATCGTAGTGTGTTGTTAGCTTAACAGTGAACATTGACATTTAGGCTGATTCAAAGTTTACTAGTTAATAATTACTAACAAAATAAACATTTTTAGTCATAATATAAATCTGAGTGTAAGTTATGGGTTCCTCACAAATATACATGGTACTTATGAAACCAATTGTTATAAAAAAGTAACCAGACACTTCAATTGTGATGTTACATAAATGCAATTGTGTTACAAAGCTTGCAACATTAAGTTGCTCAGCACATTAGACAGGTGAAGCGTGTTTTGGAAGCAAATATCTCATGTAAATTAGGGGAAATTTATACAACAGAGATTTAAATCAGTCAAGCTAATGTGGCAAAACAAAGCTCGTTGGTTTACATTTTTACCGATAAATTTGCAATGCATAAACCCAAATGCTACTTTTGGTTTGAATACCTTCTAACCGCAACTACAAATACCCGAATTGTTTGCTTCTTACAACGACCAAACAATTCGTGAATACACATAACTGAAACTGGTAATTCGAATTGATACATTTTAAAAAGTATATAAGTATTTATGAATACGAATACACGCTTGGAGTTTATTCGAATAGTATTGTAATTACATGTCGTTGTATTTGGGTCAACTATTCATGGATACAAATACTTGACATGTTTTATTTAAATACAATTCGAATTGCTGCCACTTCAACAATTCTTGAATACGAACGCTAGACTCGCACTATTCGAATACAATTCGAATTGCTGGACTTTAAAAAGTGTGTAAGTATTTATGAATACAAATACATGCTTGGGTTTATTCAAATAGTATTTGAATTACATGTTGTTGTATTTGGGTCAACAAGTCATGAATACAAATACTTAGCTGGTTTTATTCGAATTGCTCTCACTTAAAAATTACTAAAGTATTCATGCATTTGAATACAGTCATGCAGGTATTCGTAAAGTATTCGAAAAACAGGTCGCGTGCATTCGACCCCATGTCTGGTGGGGACCCATGAGTTTCTGCCTGCAGAAACAACTAAGGTTATAAAAGACAGTGGCTAATATGGGACACCCGATATAAAATAAATGTAGGGTATATATTAATGTTTCAAAATATGTTATAGTGTATGTGCAATGGCAAAATGTGCTAAGCCACGCTTTTTTTGGCTCCCAGACTGCAGAACAGGCATGGAAAAAAAGTTGGGTTAGGTTCAGATCTGGAAAAAAAATTAGGGGGAGGGATTTCCTAAAGTTGATGTTCAAAGATCTCATACAATTCAATTTCGATATGCCCCTTTCTGAAAAATGACCTAGACATAACTGAGAGTTGTGGTTGGGAAAAAAGTTACACTGATGCTTCTGGTGTGATGTTGTTTATGAAGTTGTAATAACTCAGTTTACAGCCCTGACCAAAAGCTCCAACCCAGTGAAGGGTTGAACTAAATTGTCATTAACTTTTCAGATAATTATGGGTCCCCTTCCCTGAAGGGGACACATATTGATTTTACTCGAATTGTTTTTTTGTTTTTGTTTTTTCTTCCCAAAGATTTTCCAACTCGTTTTTCCATCAAATGTTTGATGGATTTGGCTGAAATTTACACAGATGGTAGATATAGTTATGTAGATGTGCATCCCACTTTGTTTTTGTTGATAACCCCATTATTTACCCCGCTAGCCCTCTAAAATGGGTGAGTTTTTAAACAGTGTCAGAATTGGCTGAAATTTGGATTTCTTGAAAAGTATGCCATTTATAGGTGTCGATTGTTGTGTTCAACCCTGTAGTCCTAACATTTACCCCACAAGCCCCTAAAGCAGTGGTTCTTAACCTTTTGTTCCTTGCTGCACCCCTTTCAACTAACCAACCAATTTTCGCACCCCCTTTTAAATCACCAACCAATTTTCGCTCCCCCTTCTGTAATTGCTTAAATAGAATAGACCTAACCAACCTTAATGATTCAGCATCCCCGCACCCCCTAGGAACAGTTCTCGCATCCCTTGGGGGTGCGTGCACCCCTGGTTAAGAACCCCTGCCCTAAAGTGTAAAACGTATTTGTATGTTACTGCGCAACACAAACGAAAGATTTCTTTGGCGCAAGGGCAACCAGTTGTATGTTGCTCGTTGGTGGGTTGCCTGGTGGTCGTTTTTGAGCCATGGCAGTTAGGGGCTTGTTAACAGCCCTATGACGTCAGAAACATTAACGGTTGTTGCTCAAAACACATCTAGTGGTCGAAATTTTAAACATTGGCGGATTGGGCTGAAATTTTGCAGTACTATTGATTGAGTCCTTGTGGTTTTTATATATTTTTTAATTTGTGTGTCGAACCCAATTAGTTACCCTACTAGCCCCCTAAAATGGGTCAGTTTTTTAAAACGTTAAATAGGACATACTTCAAACAATATCTGGGGTGAATCTAATTTTATAGTTTGTATTCTACATAGCATTATTATTTAAGCCCAGTGCCGATCACTGAATTTTACCTTAAAACACCCGACTTTCTCATGGTTATCTCTTGAATTGCATTATTTTCAACTTTGCATGTGTGGGGACCCATGAGTTTTTGCCTGCAGAAACGACTAAAGTTATAAAAGACGGTGACTAATATGGGACCCAATACAAAATAAGCATAGGAAATTTGCATTCGACCCCATGTCTGGTGGGGACCCATGAGTTTCTGCCTGCAGAAACAACTAAGGTTATAAAAGACAGTGGCTAATATGGGACACCCGATATAAAATAAATGTAGGGTATATATTTATGTTTTAAAATAGGTTATAGTGTATATGCAAGGGCAATATGTGCTAAGCCGCCCTTCTAGTTTAGAAGACTTTTTAGAAATCATGTTTTTGTGCATGTGTCAACATAAGGCTCACTAGTTTCCCTAGGGGGATCCCATTAAATCTACATGCATGTGGGACCCATTTGTTTCTGATTGCAGAAGCAATCCTGTTTTAAAATGTATCGTAAAGATAGGGATCAAATCGTAGTTAAGTATTAATAAATATTTGTTGTAAGTTTAGAAAATGGTGTATATGGGTAATAAGTAAACATTTATTACATTGAACATATGAATGGGCAATGTGTAGGATAGGTATGTTTCTATTCTTTGTTCACAGGATTATAACGGTGAAACTTCTTTTTGCTGTAAAAACTGCATTGCTAGTATCACCACGAAACCCAGAGCTTCCAGAATGTTTTAAAGTTGCAACAACTGTGAGTACTTTTTCTGATTATGCAGTCAAACAAAAAAAGTAGCAATATTTTTTTTTAGATTTTGTTTGACAATACATTTCACAGTGGAAAGGTAACTCGATCCTTGAACACAACTTTCAGCAGAGTTGAATGTGACAATAAAATTCACCATGAATGGTTTACTGGACGTGTGGTTGCTGTTTTTGTGTTCGATTGTGCTATCGTTGTGATATGTGTAATATCAATTTTACTGTGCTGTAGATCGATTTGGCGAGCACAAAGACTACGCTGGGTAATGTTTTTAATTCAGTTGGGTTTGTGGGCTGGTGATAATGTTTATTTTATTTTTAGTCTTTCCAACGTTTTTATTTTGTGAAAAACAACAAAAAGTTGGATTGGTGGGAAAGGACAGAATTTTTTAATGGCTGGTATTTTTTGATAGTTGTCAGCGATGTGTTAACAATTGCTGGATCTATCTCCAAAATTGTAAATGATTTTCAGGTACTTTCATGTGAAGTATGATACAATTGATTATTCTACTTTTGTTGTTTGTTATTAACATGTCTCTATTTTTAGTGGGTGGGTGTATTGGATTACAATGCTTGTAGTTTATTTCTTGGTTTGGGATGCCTTTGTGTATGGATTGGAGTTTTGCGATATGTTGGTTATTTTCACCAATACAATGTAAGTGCATGTTCAGGTCAATTATTTCGCATTTATCTGGTTAAGATTGAAAATTTGCCTATTTGTATTTCCAGTAAAAACAAAATATTCAATAATCAAGTGGTGTTACAACTAGAATTCACATGCATCTATAATCCAACTCATAAACTGTAACTGTAAGTTAGGCTGTGTCATGCTAATAACTACATGTTTCCACAGATTCTTGTTCTTACCATGAAGCGATCTTTACCTCATGTTCTCCGCTTTATGGTATGTGCATCTATACTTTATTTAGGATTCATGTTTTGTGGATGGGTTGTCCTAGGTCCCTATCATCACAAGTTTCGAAAGTATTTTGTGCAGACATGTTTTGTTTTTTGCATTTGTTTATTTCTATAAATATTGCAGCCCAATTGTGACCTCAGAAGCCTTATTTTCCCTCATTAATGGTGATGATATGTACATGACGTATGAAGAAATGCCTCATGGAAAGGTCACCCCATGGGTATTTTCACAAGTAAGTGATATATATTTATCTACCATATATAACTTAATATCTTAACAAATCTAAATTGACAGATATATTTATACACCTTCATATCCCTTTTTATCTACATTGTTCTTAGTTTGTTTATCGCTGTGATCATGGAAACATATGAGACAATAAAGGTTTGTTTCTATTTTTTGCATGAGCACTTCTATATGACTTCTATTGAAAACCTATTTGTTATGCATAGGAGTGGCAAGCCAATGGTTTTCCCCCACAAACAGAGTTGCAAAAGTTTATTAATTCTGGTTTAGACCAAACAGATGATGGTTACACAAATGCAGACACTTATTGCTGCTGCTGTCTCTACCACAACGATCATCCAGAGTAAGGATATATTTTTGAGACCTTTTTCAATTAACAATGACTTTTTATTCATTTTTTTTTCAGTATTCTCATTATTGGAGAAAGTGATGACGAACATCTAATTGCATAAAACAAACTGCTGAGATGTTTTTATACCTATGCATAAAATGTGTTCTTCAAAATTGTGCAATTGCCACATATTACTGCAACATTGTGATCACAAAAACATAAAATATTATTACAACAGCACCCACACTACAGATAGAACAATTGCACCTTTACGAAGAGCAGTAAAGTGGAATGTTAAAACACTGATATAAACATCTAAAATGTTTAGCATTTCACTTGATTGAAGTTAAAGGCCTTTATTGTAAAAAAGTGTTGCTTTTGAAGACTTATTTTGTATTTCCTCTTCTAACTGCGAAGTCGGTATCTGAATATGGATTGCAATTAGTTTTTTTATCTTCCATTTTAGTTTAAAAATTGTCAATAACTGTTTTATATTACACTTACATGAGATATTTGTGGAAATAGTGCAATTGCCAAGGGCAGAGCTAAACCAAACGATGCTGTTGCAAAAAACACTTGTGCTGGCAAATGGAATTTTGGAAATCTTTTAAACCACTGCTTTCTGCAAAAAAATAACCAAAGAATTTTTCATTTATATTTAGGACTTATGTACAACTATTAAATAAAATACCTTTCCAAAATTGACATACATATAGGAGGTATAAGCAAAATAGGTGCTGGTAGAAAAGCCCTTGTTGCTGCAGTTTCTTGTAATGCTTTCTTTGCTGCAATCTTTGACACCCCAATAACATTTCCATCTTCATCACAAACTTCAATTCCAGTGGATAATTCTGTGTGTCTCATGAGAACAACGTTGCAGACGCTAGCAGTTGCTGGCCAACAATAAATTTTAATTTTAAACCATTTAACATTTTGCTTTTTAGACAGAATATTTAATCCTCTTTTACCTACTGCAGGAAATGGAATAAACCTTTGTATGAGCTTTAGAGTAGCAGGATTAAGGCCCTTTGAATTTTTCAAAAGAATGTTTAAACCTAATGCAATGCCAACTGCAGATGAGACTGCTCCAAAGTATCCCAAAGCAATATCCTGGGTTGTTGTTTTCTAGCAAAAAATCGCCAGGTATTGTTTTTTGTAACAAAATGCTAAAACAATGCCGCTGCTGTAACACTTACTTGTGAGGCATTTCGGTTGCAGTAGTTAACACAGGCATTGTGACTTTGATTCAACCATTGCCAAAATGTTGTTGTGAGTAGAGTTTGGTTTGGTAATAGCAGACCAACAACTATTGGAGAGCCAAAAGGTACAAATCCAGACATTCGAAATGGCATCGGAATTTTCTTCCCGGTGTCTGGATGGATGATAGCCTACCAACATAGTGTTAAACTGACATAATGCCACCACATGCCCTAATTATTGTTGTTGTTGTTTGTATTGCAAAGGTACTATAAACAAGCTTTACTGTAAGTTTAGTTTTAACCATACAGGTTTTTCTGCAATGAGATTAACTAAATTATAAAACCAAACTTATCTGCCTCTGATTGCATTGGAAGTTAGCTTACTGACCACGTCTTTAATTTAACATGGTAACATGTGCTGTCGTTTTAATTACATGGCCTCATGTTACTTCAAACATGCTCAAAGTAAATTCAGCCAAATTAATGTGACTTTTTTCAGATTTGGCTTGGTCTAATGCACTAGTTTTCAAACTTATTCATCCAACGGTCCAGATGTAACTGACAACTCCCTCACAAAATTTCCTTTTATTTTTAGTCTTGGCCATGACCCACAGGTTGAAAACCACTGGTCTAATGTGTTCTAACTAAGTGAAAAAACAGAACTTATCTGACTGTATGTTACTTCTGCAAATCATCAACTTTTTCCACATTGTTGTCATTCTTTTTGGTGTATCACAGCTTTAGCACTAACGAACTGAGAAGTAATTTGCTGAAACATTAAGGCTAACATATGTTACAAATCATTTTATGGGATGTAAATTGATTTTTGTAAAAAAGAAAATTACGACAGGCATTCAAATGCAGACAAACTTGTTTAATTTTTTGAGCACTCCACAGGTCATCATCAGTGGTGTTAGTTGGAATAGTGCCCAGCTTGTATTGCTCCAAGAGTAAAACTGCTTCTTCAAGTTTTTTATTAGATGTAAACAAAGTTCTTGGGTCGATAACATTCAAAAAATGAAAAAATCTTCCTGAAAATTTTGCCTGAGAAAAGAGTTTATTTTAATTGCATTGAAGAGCAATTCAGTAACAAATATTGTTGTTGCTTATGTACCAATACTTTTTGCCCACAGTCCCTGAGAATAGTATGTTACGTGCACAATGTGAAAATTAAATGTAATAAAATTAGCATGCAGTCGATACATAGTAATCAATGTCTTAGGTAAGTCGACACAGTCTTAGGTCAATGTGTGAAATATTATGTTTATTGTAACCTCTAATCTAACCTGGTCATATTTTGAACCACCGAGAACAAATTTTCTTTCAGATTCCATCTTCTGAAACTAAGTAATGATAGGAGCAAACCACAACTCTCTCTCCAACTAAACTGAGAGCATAAAAACATTAAAAATTAAAAATTTTAAATCGTATTTCACCAGTAGTCGTTAGTTTTGTATGGTGCACCCAGGTCTGACGACAAAAAAACACAAAATAAGAAACTGTGTTGAGTTCAGAATAATAAACTTTTCAATTACAGTCCTTAAATGCGACTAAAAATAAAAACTACTGCTAATCGTGCACAAATTTCGAATTCAAAGTTCAATATTTGCAAACCATTTTAGAAAATACAAGCATCAACAAACATTTAGCAAGTTACATGACGTTTGCAGTTTCCCAGTTTGGACAGAAATGCCGCTGCAATAAGAGAAATCAGTATGACGCAGCAATAAGAGGCAATCTTTTTTTACAAAAGCTGCGTACCACAAAGCGGTTGGCAATTCTTGCGCGCGTAAATAAAAAAAGGTTGACTTTCAAAATACTGGTACTACTTTTCGAAATACATAATTCTTGCACCTAATTTTTTTAAATAATGTTACCACTTTATTAAAAGAAAATAGACAAAGACATATAAAATGGAATAAACGTGCATGATGTAGGGCAGGCTACCGATCCTACCATCAGCGATCCGGTTAGCATTACTGGGGACCGTCATTGCACTTTTTGCAACAGAACCGCCTGAAAAATATGACTTTTGTGATAGAAATGGCTGCAAACAAATTGAATCCCACCATTGATAATAATAAACCCAAACTTGCAGTTCGAATACAACACGTTTTTTAGAACTTAATTTCACAGAATATTTCTTGAACTTTGTTATAGGAAGCTCTGAAGCTTTCTACAAAGTTATAATTGTTTGATCACTAAAAGTACATTCGCAAACGCATTAATCTGTCTGCAATTAGCGAATCGACATTTTTTCGCCTTTTTCTTGTGTTTATTTAGCAACCGACAACAATAGTTTTGTAGTAAAATGCAACACTAATCCTTTTGCGTCACTTATATCAGCGCTTCCAAACGTTCTTTCTCGTGGGCCGCGAAACTTGTCAAAGTATTATCATACTAAAATAGAAGTTGAAAAGTTATACAGTTCGTGTGAACATACTTTCAAGTTTACCTATATTATCATAAAAACAAACATATTACTCACAATGAAAGCCGAATAAGGTTTCACGTTAAACAAAGCTTTTATTACACACCCCAATTGCGATTGTCGCGTCACAACAGTAAATAAACTGCAATTGTCGCATCACAACAGTACTTGTATTAGTTGTAAAATCTTGATGCCAGAACTCTCATGTTAGCTTCATTTGGACCCAGAATACATCAAATATGGTTTGGTTTCATAAAGGCAGGAAGTAAATTTGAGGCAAAAGTACAATGTGTTAAAACAGTGGTCCGCCAAAAAAATTGTTTAAAAGTGGGCCGTGAGCTGGAAAAGGTTGGGAAGCACTGACTTATATGCTGCATCTCCTAACAATTAACGTTACTGCTGTGTCTATTGTATATTTTCGTCTAATATAGTTTTCGAAATGTGCTTCCATAATGCCTCAGGCACAGGGTGTGGACTTTTCAATGTAAGTCTGCTACCCTTACTCACTTACGTTTGTTTGTAGCTGTGGGCCTGTAGCCGTTCCTGTTTGTCCTTGTATCGGACCCAGGGGGTATGGTGCCGAGGCTTGCCTCGCCCTGCCCACGGGTTGTCCTGGTATTGCACTATACCTCCAGGCACGGCCCACATTCCCACTTTGGTGGGAAATTTTTTTACGGCTCACCGACATGTGTAACTGGATGTGCATCGCCAAGTGCTCCATCACCGGAGGTTGTGCATGATCCAGTTAAAACTGTATATGCTGCCGACGACGCGATTACTTACTCATGCAATCCGACTTCACTATAACGTTAGTGGGACCTCCTGTTCTGATCTGTCTCTCCAATGGACTCTGGAATCCCCCTAACGCTCCAACCTGCAGCGGATCAGTTTGTGCTCCGCCTCCACCAATCACAGTCGGATTGGGGCGAGGCAAGCCTCGGCACCATAGTATTCGCAGTTTGGTCCGGTGGTTTCGAGAGGACACTGACATTCAAAGGAATTGATTTTATTGCTGCATCCTCGTACATGCCGTTGACGCTTTGATGTTAGTATTGAAGGGTGAAAGACAACTACCCGGTCGTATGCTTAACCTACATACTAGTCACATGGTATAAGTAATTGTATTTGACATTTATCCCGTTTCCTCGCGAGGAGGTCCGCGAAAACACTGAAAAAAATGCTGAGTCATTCCTTATTGCGTCCGATCGGACTGAAACAGCGGAAAAGTCCGATCGGACCAACGGCCATGGAAACGGGATATAAGTAATGACAAAGGTTGTACACCTCTGCTTTCGCTCTTTCGTTGGGTAAAACCCTACATTGTGTTTTTAAATTATCCAAAATGTATTTAGGCAAACAAGCAGTGACTATTGTCCAAAAAGCGTAGAAAAAAAATACGATCAGGTTCGGAATATATTTTGTAGTGTAGCACAATTGTGAAAAACAATTTTTAAAAAAAATTACATAAATGAGTGAAGTTATGAGTCAGCGGTTTCAACATTACAATATTTTTCTGTTTTTTGGTTAAGAGATACCATTTTTAAAAATATTTCAAAAACCAGTAGTAAAAATTGAGATATACTTTTGCAAGGAACACAAAGCGTTGTAAAAGACATACTAACAAAAATATTTACCGGTAAATCGCATGTTTTTCATTTCAGTTTACCGGTATTCTCTTAAACCGCTTGAAATAAGTTACCGTGAAAAAACAAAGTAGTGTTTTGTGTTTATTGCCTGTGGTTAAGGTACGAGTTGCGGGAAACTTCTTGTTTTGTGAACAATCTTTGTTTGTAAGTGGTAATTTTTATTTTGGCAATGAATACTAAAACAGTTTTAAATGTTAAGGTTGAATTTTTATTAACTGTAGCTGGTCATGAGCTATATTGCGAATTACGGTGTCGGATTAAAAAATACGTTTTGTAAAAAGCAGTTGCAGTATTTAATCTATTTATTACTGTAGATTTGTTATTTATACAATAGGATTTATGTTGCTGAAGCTCTGCTGCAAATCACATTCCATCAATCCTATCTCGTGCAAAATCTTAACATTTAGTGCTAATCTAAGCTCAAAGATAAACCTTTTTTTTCTGACAAGCATAAAATTACCTTGTAGGTGCTGGATTGTAATTTCTTCACCCAAACGCCAACTACTGGCGTTGTCAGGGTGCTTTTGTATTTTTTTTATGTTTAAGCAACTTGTTATGTTGTAAATATCTCTTTTGATATCTTCATGTCATGACTTTTCTCAAACCTATCTCAAATTTTATTGTTTTTATGGGCCCCCATCCCTAATAGGTCCAATTTTTTTTCTTTGTGTCTAATGTTTGGTCAAGAAAGAGTGCTTTAAATTTAATCAAATTTACACACATGTTAGTGATTGATCCAAATTTTATACTCTTAAAGTTTAGCTCTGAATGATTCTGCGGTTCACCCACAGGCCCCCAAAATGTAAAAAAAAATGACTGCACTGACTAAAGTATATGGTCTAAGTCAGTGGTTCCCAACCAGGGCCCATGGCCCCCCAGGGGGGCCACGAGCTGTGTTCCGGGGGGCCACAGGCGTAGATTTACAAGAAACACCCACTAAAAGTCATTTTCACTTTAACTTTATTCCCGAATTTAATCAACTATTTCACATACTATTTGTTTTATATTTGTTTATAGGTTTGTCATGCTCATTTACTCTATTGACCTGTTTAAGGCCAAAATTAATACCGCATTCCAACGCGAGATTGCTATCTACATTTTAAGGGGGCCACAGGTCCTACATGGTAACTTGAAGGGGGCCATGAGGCCAAAAAGTTACTTTAAGGGAGCCATGGTCTACGAAAGGTTGGGAACCACTGGTCTAAGTGTTTCATGCTATGTGGGTTGGTGCAAAACATATTCTTAAAGAATTATGTAACTTTTATGATGAGAGGTCACTGAAGGTCAACTGGCAGGTATCGCAAAACACAGTTGAGAATGCTTTTTTGTAACAACATAGCTTATTTATTTTTGTCTGATATACTCCAGAAACAATATGTGAGATATACTTAAAATAGGAAAAACATTATTGTTAAACACTCAGGAAACGTGCTATTGAAAACCATGTAAAAAGGTCATTAAACAGTCGTTGGGCGATTACATGGCAATAGGCTACTGAAGAACATTTTGTTATAAATATATTGTTTGGGTTTTACAGACAAAACTTTGGGTTGGTGCTTTCTACTATTTTGTCCTTTTAAAAAATAATCTAAAAATAATGAATTTATAAACCTTTTTATCATGACAAACTTGCATAAACTCATGTGTGGGACCCATTCGTTTTCTTGCCAAAACAATCATGTGTGTAAATCAAATAGTGTGAATAGTAAATTGACAAATAGGGTACACAAACTGGAAATATACTGGAAATATAAACTGGAAATATATAGCAAAGCCACCTTTTAGTATTGCCTACAAAATACAACAAATATCTTCCCATCGATCATGAACAATATTTTATGTGTTTAAGTTAAAGATGTTTTACTTTTTTAGCTAAATTAAAACTCTGGAAAGGGCCTGTCAAATTTAACAAGTTTGTATTTTTAGTGACACTTGCTAGAAAATATGTCTTTACACAAATCAAATCATTGTGATCCTACATTTCCATGTTCTTTGCTTCCTAATAAAGAATCTAATTTATGGTAGGTGATTTTGTAATAGGTGACAAATTGTTGTTTGTATGAATATGGAATGATTACATATAATATAAACATCAGCTTCAAAAAACAAACATGGAAAGTGTGGCATACAGTTGAACTGTCATTCAATGCTTTAGTGGTACTGGATAACTAAATACTATTATTCGCTTAACATAAAGGTTGCATCTTGCAAGAAAACATGTTTATTAAGTCACAGGACTAGTTGATCTTACACTATTTTTGATAAATTAAGCTGTTTGTTTTTTTCCAGTTTCCAAGTATAGCAGTAAAAAAATACTGTTAATGATACAGTTGTAAATGTTTTAAACTTTTTTTGAACATACAAATAAATATTGCTCAAGGCAAGATTAGGAATTTAAAAGTTTGAAATGTATGGTCTGCATCTACATTGGATCTGAGTTTATGTCACAGAAACAAAAAATGACTGATGAACTTGATTGGTATTAATTTTTTGTATTTCGACAGTTTTATTGTTGTTTTTCTTTTACATCTTCTGTTTTGTAAAACTTGGTATTTGTTATTTACAGTTTACCCCATAAAAAACACAGAGGTTTCAAGATTGAAAAGCCTACTGCATGGTCTGTTGTTTATGATAAAACATGTTTGCAATCTGTGGAGAACCATATTGAAACTGAAATTGGTGAACTGTGCCCAGTAAAAGTTCTAGGATTTTTTGTGGGTTCAATATCTTATGAGCCAGGTAATGTTTCCTGCATACATACCTCCAGAACACATACACATGTGATTTTTTAACAATCAAAGTTATGAATACTTTACCTTGCACTTTAGAGAATATAAATAAAATAAGTCCTTGTACTAAGTGCCATTGTGTCCCTTTTCCTTATTCTATTTGTGTTCTTATTTAGTAATACTTTTAAGTCTTTCCTGTTAGATTCAACACCATAACTCACTGTAGTTACCCTGTTTATCCCAAAAGAGTAAATTATTATTTATGTTTACTTTAACCACCTTTCATGAAGGTATTACTATGTGCTAATTGACACAGTAAAAAGCCTCCGTTTGAACCAGGGGTGGGGAACCTTTTAATGTGACCTTCGGCCCGCTTTCCCTTTTTTTAATGTGGCCCGCGGCCGCTTCCCTTGTGGCCCGCGTCACAATTTTGCTAAAAAGTATACAAAAATGGATCTAAAGAATAAAATTTTGATGTACAGATGTTAGATATATTTCCTTGAATGACTTCGACATTATCGGTGATTTATATTTAATATCTCTCCTTTCAACATTATGACGTCAAACTTTCATTATAAAAAATGACACACATTCAACCACGTGCTTTATTTGTGATGTATAAGCCACTCGATTGTCTCTCCTTGCAGTAACAATTCATTTGCCATGTGGTGTTAGTTTCAAATTGATTTTAGTGCTATTGGCTTACTGTACTAGTTGTTGGATCCTTATATTGTTATTTAAAAAATTTCCTATTTAAAATAAGAAAAAAAGAAAGATCGGTGGTGAAGCAAGTGTGTTTCAGAAAGAATGGACAAACTCTTATTTTTATAGAAATATAAGATAAACCTGTATGCCTTGTTTGTTGCAAATGTAGCAGCAAATAAAATCAGGAGCGTTGAAATATCAAGCCACTTGAGTGCTTTGGGTTTTTGATACGAAATTCAAAAAAATGGCCCGCCCGAAATTTTGTGCAATTCATGCGTCCCGCAGTACTAAGTAGGTTCCCTACCCCTGGTTTAAACCAAACAAATCAATGGCAGTAATGTTTATACATCTTGTTGTGCCTTAAATATTGTCACTGCAAATCTCTTAATGTTTAGTCCCAATAAAAGCACAAAACATGACACATGACACTGAATCTAACCTGGCAGGTTCACTTTGACAGGGTCACTTTAGTGTGGTTACTGGTGACCTACAATAGTCACTTGAGGCAAAGTATACTCTGTGTTTGTTATCTCTTTTATAACCAGTCCACAACCTAGTTTTAATAAAACTAAAAACTGCTAACTAACAATCTTTTTAACATTATCAGACTTACTTTTGCTTGTGGAAAACCCATGCAATTTAAAGTTCAAGTAACTTTGTAACCCAATCGTTAATTAACACATTATGGAAATTACTGTATTCTACCCATAATAACTCTGTATCTGGACTATTTCTAAACAATCCTTATGGTTTTTTGTTTGCTTTCATGTGATGCAAACTTGTTTGGATAAATTATAAACAGAGTTCATTCACACCTCTTAAAATGTGCACATTTGTATTTATTCAGGGGGATTAAAACTATCTGTAAAACTTGACAAGTTCGATCCTGGAACCAGAAACAAAAATGGAATTTTATGTCCAACAAATAACAGTAAAAATGCAGTTATATGCCCACTGTTTAAACTCAATAACTTATTGCTTGGTTCAGACCATGCTCCCTATCTTTCTATGGTGGACGAAATTATGAAATACAAGGTAAGCCCCCTTTAGGGCCTGAACATCACAATTTTTGAATTTAATTTTCTCTGTGCTACTTAATATTTGATAACTTTTACAGAAGATTTATGATCAAATGAAGTTTCACAACAGAAATGGAACAAACCTATTGCTTGAGCCCAGATTTTGTACACTTTATTGCAAGACAGCAAAAGATAACAGTTTCGTTAAGTTTATTACGCTTGCAACAACCTCCAAGTGCAGTTTCTTTTTACTGCCAATTGAATCAACTCCCATTATTCACACTGCATTAGTAAAATCTTTTACCAGTGTTTGTGAATCCCGACAAAGACCCATTTTATCAGGGTAAGGCAGTTAACACAAAAACTTGAATAAAGTACAAGTTCTACTTAAAGTTATATTGTTTCGGCTTTTCTTGCATGTTTACACATATAAAAAAATAAAAACTTCAATAAAAACTTGGTAAATAATTTTTAAATGCTTTCTAAAATGAATGTCCAAACTTGCCTAAAACTTACAGGGAGACATTCTTATTCCTGCTGACAGGCACACAATTAACTTGTTGTTCTATCCTAAAGATTCCAATTTCTAAATAAAACTGGTGGCTGTAAATGTGTGCCCTGACATCAGTACAAACACCAGACATACCATACTTTTTTGCAGTTTTTTAACAAAGGATCAAAATGGAAGTTTAATGTTACTATTGGATACTGATCCAAAGATTTATCAATTGCCAATAGTGGGAATTTGGTTGGAAGGAATCGAAAACATACATCATCCTTTGATTTGGTTAACATGTCTACGTTATATAAACAGCCAATTGTTTTTGCAAAGGTAATTAACGTAAACCAGTCTCTTTATTGATTGTTAATTATGGCTCCCCTTCCCTGAAGGGGACACATATTGATTTTACTCAAAATGTTTTGTTTTGTTTCTTTCTTTTTCTTCTCCCCAAAGTTTGTCCGACTCGTTTTTCCATCAAATCCTTGATGGATTTGGATGAAATTTACACAGATGGTAGATGTAGTTATGTAGATGTGCATCCCACTTTGTTTTTGTTGATAACCCCAGTATTTACCCCGCTAGCCCCCTAAAATGGGTATTTTTTCCCCGAAGTTTGTCCTACTCGTTTTTCCATCAAATGTTTGATGGATTTGGCTGAAATTTACACATATGGTAGATGTAGTTATGTAGATGTGCATCCCGCTTTGTTTTTGTTGATAACCCCAGTATTTACCCCGCTAGCCCCCTAAAATGGGTATTTTCCCCCGAAGTTTGTCCGACTCGTTTTTCTATCAAATGTTTGATGGATTCGGCTGAAATTTACACAGATGGTAGATGTAGTTATGTAGATGTGCATCCCACTTTGTTTTTGTTGATAAACCCTGTATTTACCCCGCTAGCCCCCTAAAATGTTTTTTCCCCCGAAGTTTGTCTGACTCGTTTTGCCATCAAATGCTTGATGGATGTGGCTGAAACTTATACAGATGGTAGATATAGTTATGTAGATGTGCATCCCACTTTGTTTGTCCGGATAACCCTAGTATTTACCCCGCTAGCCCCCTAAAACCGGTGAGTTTGTAAACAATGTCAGAATTGGCTAAAATTTGGATAGCTTGTAAAGTATGCCAATTATCGTTATTGCGCCATTGCAGTTCGGGGGTCGTTAACAGCCCTTTGACGTCAGAAACATTAACGGTTGTTGCTCAAATCACCTCTAGTGGTTGAAATTTTAAACGTTGGCAGATTGGACTGAAATTTTGCAGTACTATTGATTGAGTCATTGTGGTTTCCTACTTTTAAGTTTGTGTGTGTTCAACCTCCATTAGTTATCCTACTAGCCCCCTAAAATGAGTTTTTTAATTTAAATAGTTTTTACTCCATATAGCATATTTAAATATGCACAGTACCAATCACTGTGTTTGTCTTCACAATACCAAACTTACTCATTGTTATCAATTGAAATGCATTATCTACAACTTTGCATGTGTGGGGACCCATGAGTTTTTGCTTGCAGAAACAACCAAGGTTATAAAAAACGATGGCTAATATGGGACCCAATACAAAATAAGCATAGAAAATATATTTATGTTTTAAAATAGATCATAGTGTATGTGCAAGGGCAATATGTGCTAAGCCACCCTTCTAGTTTATTTTGAAAATTGTGTTCATGATGGATACAAAAGGGAGACTTACAAAATGTCTTTGACATGATTTGAAAGCTGTTCCATCAAAAACATAATATTTTTGATTCCTGGTCATCTAATAATATTAGGCAGTATGCAACAATTATGTTTTTGGTCATTTGCAGAGGACCAGATGAAAGCTTTTTGTTAGTCATTTACACAGAGGCACAGCCATCCTACCATCACTGTACATGTTCCTCTTTTGTGTCAGAATTTTCTTACTTTTCTTCTGAGGTATGTTTCAATTGAATTCAGTTTTGATCCATACACTGTTGGTCACAGTACAATTTTAAGGGTTCCTTTTACTTATGACACATAATGTTTCCCTACTTTTTCGACCTAACAGGGATGTTTTTTCTGACTGGGAACAGGGATGATGTTTTTGTCAATAAAAAATGATTAAATCTAATTTAATTCACAAACAGACACACTTATCAAAGTACATGACTCTAGGGTTGTACATGTGTTGGTTGGTGCATTGCAAAGTATTTTGAAAATTTAAATTAAATTCATTCATTTTTCACCCCCAAATATTCGTGTTTCGGGTTACAAGTCATTTAGGTCATAAACACCAACAATAAAGTGCTGAAATGTTAAACAGTTGCTTATGCATTGTTTTTTTGTCAAATCTTCAGCCAGATTTTCAGCAGAGGTTGTAACGCTTCACAGGCTTCGGACATAAATATCCTGACAAAAGCAATGTTATGTTTGTATTATAAAAAAAAGATTCACACTTAGCTTCAATTTTCAAAAATAATTTAATGCTTTTGCAAACAAAAAATGATTGTACCCTAGTAATACTACAACCAATTGTATGTAGTAACCATGATGCAGTATGTATAAATTGCAATGTAGGAAAACCACCTTTCTAGTTATATGTTGTCCATTTATTTCAGTGTCATATTGTTAATAATGACAGTGGTGATGCTTTGCAAATGAACATTGGAATGGTATCCGAAAATTGCAGTATTTTGGATCTTATTGTGGTAAGGCGATTGAATGTATTAAAATGTAACAAACATTTTATTAATTTAGTTTTTGTTTCTAGTCTCTCACACAAAGTGTTGGTCAGTTATGCTTGAATTTAGAAGTTATACAAAACAAAGGCATTTTTTCACACAAACATGATGCCCAAAATAAAAGTGAAAAGCAGTACTTATTACCATCTGTGCCGGAACCTTCACTTTTACTGCAAGAAACCATTCAGACTTGTAAAAAAATCTCAAGTTCAAGTGATGAACTTGCTACATCAAACGTTCTGTTGCCAATATCTTTTGATGTGACCTCTGCGTCTGAAAAAACACATTTGCAGGACTGTAATTATGACATATTTCTTCCGACAAATAACTCAGTTCAAAATGGGTTGTCTCACCCAAACACTGGCATTCATAGTGAATTCAATGCAAAGGAAACAGTGACTTGCGGAACCCAAACTGATTTTGTGCCAGTAATCGAGGAAAACAAACAGTCAAAAGAATGTACAAGATTATCTAATTTCTCAAGTGGGTTATTTGTTTTGTTACTTTTACACTTTGATTTATAATTTCTTTATACTTTAGGAATTTGTTTACTGCAAAACAGTGCTAATTTCAAAATTTTAAAATCCATTATCCACTTCTATTTCATTATATGTCTCCAGAAAAATTTGATTTCATTCTATTTAGTGTCATTTTAAGATTGGCACCAAATTGTTTGCTCTATTGTTGTGTGTCTGTTCCGATAAACAAAACAACATTTAACCAACTGAAAATGTACAATACAAAATATTTGTATGCTTACTTAATTAACACCTTTTCCAAGCTTTATACAAAAGTAGATAATTTTTGACACAAGGCAGAAATAAGTGTTACAAACAAACCAGGTTAATAGCATACTCTGTTTAATTGCATTGATCTATGAATCCCAAACTATAGTGTTTGAGAATACCTTGTGACTCACATTTGCCTAGTACATAGGGTTAGATTATCACATAAATTTTAAATGAAATTTGTTATTAACCAGAATTTTGATTTCTATGTAAAACTTTCACTGTGATAGTTTTTTTAAAACATAGATTTTGTGAGACTGGTTCTTAGAGAGTAGTTTTTATCCAAGCTACAAACAAGCTTCTTTTTTGTGGTGCATGAGCTGCATGGTATTTTCGTAGCTTGAGAAGTGTAATTGGGCAGTTAGGTTGACAATGTGTACTGTTCATACTTCAACCACATTATTGCATAAACTTGTTAATCCCATAAAAAAACATGGCAAATTAAATACGCAACAGGATTGGTCTGTATAGTTTGAAATCAGGACAAGTTTACTTAGCCACTATAATTGGTTTTGGTTTATGCATTAATTCCTGTTCATTGAGTGTTTTAGCTGCCTGTTTACTTTTGCCTTGCAGTACAATCAGATACCCCATTAGCTCCCGAAATGGGTTAAGTTTAAAAAACAATTGTCTAAATTTTATAAAAAATGGAAAATTTGTTGAATATGCCATTTGAGGGGCTGATTGCTAAGTGCCCCACTGTTTACCCCACCAACCCTGTAAACTGGGTAACTTTTGCAAACAATGGTGGAATTGAATGCAACTTGTATAGCTTGTACCTCATATAGCATGATTCTTTCTGCAGACTCTTTTATTGCCTTTTTATTTTGTAATATTGATTAAATACAACTTTGCATGTGTGAGGGACCCATGAGTTTATGCTTGCAGAAACAACCAAGGTTATAAAAGACACTGGCTGATATGGGACCGATTAAAAAATAATTGTTAAGAAATAGGTCACAGTGTATGTACAATGGCAATATGTGCCAAGCAACCCTTCTAGTTATGTAAAAAAAATATGCTTAGAAGTCGAGTCAAACTCCTGTTGGGGGAGCAGGATGGGCAAGAACCACTGGTGAAGAATCACTGATTTTTTCAATACATTTCAGATGAATCAACAAATCAAGAAAATGAATTTAATTCATGCCCAAGTATTTGTACAACTGTAAATGATAGCAAAAGTTGTGCATTAAGGTAAGTATATTGTTTAATAATACAGTAATTTTAGTAGCTATACCGATGAGCTAAATATTTAGTCTGTTCAAAGCAATCATGTTAACCACTAACCTAATGCTTTATTTCCCTTTTTACTTTGTTGTGCATAACTGATTGCCATTGTTCGCCAACATTTATTAGTTTGTTTATTTACCACCAAACATGGTGCATATATAACATCATCTTTCCACTGAATAATCAAACTGAACTGTCAATTGGAACACCCTTTTTTATTTGACAGCCTTTCATTGGGGGCAAGTGCGAGTACATGTAAAAAACCTGCCCAAGAAGATAATACAACTACTGACGAATTTTTGGTAGAAACGCTGAATCAGGTACTGTAGTAGACACTTGTTATAATCGTCTTAGGTTTATATAGTTTTTCGATAGTGTTTTGCTAAAATTTGCTATACATAAGATTCGCTGGGAGTTTAACCTGAGAGAGCCAATTAAGTCACATATTGCAAAATGTATTTTCTTCATTAATACTTTGAGTGCAAGCAATTTGAACTGTGTGTAAACAAACTTGCCTGCTTTACACCACAATTATATTCATCTAGCATCACAGACAAAAATATCTGTGTCACAAATTAAATTGAGTTTATAGAAATGTAATCATGTACAGCCCTTTGTATGCACAAGCGCCAAGTGGACGATGGCGAGGTGATGCCTCCATGTTTTTGAGGTTACGTTGATGTCAAAACTGCAGAAGGCTGAAAAAAAATCAAGATACATGTGGATATACACTAATTTTTACTCTACAATTGTCAGTTGAATACAAAAACTAGTTGCTATTGTTACACAATCGGTAACCTCATAGTAGCCATTCAAACAAAATCAATGACTTTTATTCATACCAAAATGTGTTATAAAAACTAAACATGCTTATGTCACATGTGTGTGTGACATCATTTCACTGCAGTACATTTTATTAAACATGACATGTATCATCATGGCAGCAAAGCCTGTGAATGAAGAATATTAAATGTCAATGTCTGTTATATATATTGTTTTCTAGTTAAATGCGGTCCTTAGTAAACCAAATCAACAACAAGATATTGAAGTCACATCCAGGAACAGTACGACCATAAAAGAAAACACATGTGACAGGTAACACTAAACACAAATGTATCTTTATTGGGTCAAAATGCATGAGGTGTTGCTGAATGAATAAACTGTTGCTGCCAGGCATAATGTATCAACAATTTTTTCACTCTTATTGCTGAATATTTGAAGTAAAATATGATACTCTATCTAATATGAGACACAATCCCCACATTTTTATGCATATAAAACTCTCAAATAAATTGCACTTTTAAATGCAAAGCATTGTGCTAAGTGGCAACTATTTGTAGTGTTTTTTGTTGGCCATAAAAAGGGTTAAGAATAAGTTTGTAAACTGATAGTAAGTACTTAAGTAGTAATACTGGAAAATAAGTTACACTGGTGCAACAAGATTCTGTGTTTATACAGACTGGAGTCCTCTACACCAGAACTTAATTTTGTTTCATTCCTTAATGAAAAAGGATTGTTACATGACAAGGAAGTGGATAGCTTAATTCACAGTCAGAATGAATCCGAACTAAGCATGCATGCCAATGCAATTGCCTTAAAATATCTTACTGATGACCGCTTTCCTGAATTTAAGGACATTTTGAGACAGCCCAAACACTTGTTGTGTCAACCGGTAATTTTTATGTTTTTCTAGTACTGTAATCATGCAGTTCGTAATATAAGAATACATCACTGTTTTATAACACGTTTCATTATTTTTTTCGGCATACTCGTTTTTGTTTATTTAATTTAGACACAATTTTTAAGTTTGCAAATGTTTGTTACCAGTAACATGTTTGCTTTTTGTCTTTTCTTTAAATGAGTTACTGTAACTAAAATTTGCAATGTTGCATTTGTAGAAATCAAATTCCGATGGATTTGATCCAAATGCAAACAGTATTTCACCAAGCAATGTTTCCCTTGCAACTCAAAAATACCTACAAAAATATGGTTTGACTAATTTAACTATTTTTGGTCAAAAAGAAGACACTGATGAAGTCATGCAACCTTGTAAGTGATAGGTGTATGTTACAAATAGATGTGCATTAAGGAAATTTAATGTTTGATTGAAAGGAATAGACATGATCAAACACCATACATTATAATATGAACATTTTTGTGAATCATGGTAAACATGCTATAATGTGGTGAAGGGGCTTTAAAACTTACGAAATAAATTTAATTTAACACCACTATTGATTTATGACATCATTTTTGCAGTCATAGCCCCTTGTGCTATATATTTTATTATAAATTAGCCTGTTGTGTCTTAGTTCAAACTTTTGTTCATTATTTAAAATTTATAATATAGTTTCAAAAGTTGTAAGGGTTAAAAAGATGACATGCATCAATATTTTTTTTCTTTGTGTATTTTAGCGAGGAACATGATGAGACAACCTGCAAATACTGCAAAACAAGGCTTTCTTCCATTGGACGACTTTCACAAAGATAATGTGTAAGATTTTGCCATCAATAAATTGCAGTTTTAGGAGTTTTTTGGGCAGAACACATTGTAAAAAAATAGACACTAATATTATCTGTGTTCAGTCTTGGGATGCTATATATCCTCTTTTGATGTTTAAAAAAACAACTTATCCAGATTAGACCAAAGATATAAAAAAATTCCAGACTGTCTTCAAGCTATTAATGTTAATTGATTTAATATTTATTTCCCAAGTTTTTTTGTAATACATTTTTAGCAAAACAAAACCTTTGAAAAACGAAGATGCTTGTGAAGAACCATGGACACGATCAGATGTATGTTGCGACTGTTTGTTTGACTAGTATTATGTTAGAAATTGAATTTTGTTTTTTTAGATATGTGAAAAACTATACTGTATAGCTGGGGTGTCAAACTCGTGGGCTTCGCGGGCCACATTGCAGTTTGGGAATTATGCCGAGGGCCGCATGTAATTTTTAGTCTAGTTTTATAAACTTAAACAACCTTTTCGCTACGACGACCGCATTGCACATCCTTATTTCACCAACGGCCGCCAATTATCTGCTGGTTTTGTTTAAAAATTACATGAAAAAGGTATATCATATATATACCATCTACTGACGCCCCAAAAGCGCAGATTAATTTCCAACTTAATGTACAGATTAAGCTCCACAATGTGAAGACCAGCAGTTTTAACTCTATTATTACGTCATAATCTATATTGTGACGCTTTTCGTACCTGTTTTTTCGCATTGTTTGCACACAATTAGGCTGGTAATACTCTTTTCAGTAACACAAAATCTGTTTAGGGCAGTTTGAAAATCAAAAATTTTGGCAATGGAGTTTTAATTACATCACGCCTGCCAGTACATATATTTTAATGTGGCCATACGACCGCCGGTTGTACACCCTTGACTGAAACTTTAAGGAACGGTTTAATTACTATCGTTTCTATTCATAACATATGAATTTGTATGTATAAATTAAATTTCGGTAAACGTCTGTTTAAACAAGAGCTTTAAACTTGAAAAGTAAGAAAAATTTAGTATAATTAGATAAAAATCTGACAAAATACTACAATTGTTGTTGACTGTTCGTGAGCCGCATTGGAGGGCTTTGTGGGCCGCATGCGGCCCGCGGGCCGCGAGTTTGACAGGCCTGCTGTATAGCATTTAGTCTTTGCATTTTCTACAAAACTAAAGATTTTGTGTTATTGGCAGTTGTTTTAACTACCTCTTGCATTGAAAAGTTTATCAAATCTAAAATTACAATTTATATTATTCTCAAACCTATTGTGCAACTAATCGTTGTCTGACAAATCAAAAATTTTTTTTTCCAAAATTATGAATTGTTTTTAGGAAGAATGTTTATCTGATGATCTGGAAAAAAGTGTTGGTGATACTGTGAAGGAAATTTTGCATCCAAAGATGTTGCAGACATTAAACAGATTTGAGGTAGTATGTGTGTGCATGTACCAAAACCAATTGATAGTTCGCTAATCCTAGCAAACGTTTCAGAACAACTGGATTACCAATCGAAGTCGAAAATCTATGGATGGAATTCAAAAACAAACAAGTGACAATGTTGTTAATCTTAGCTCTAATTCTGAAGTGATTTCTCGGGATCACAGGAGATCAAACTCCACAGGACGTATTTTATCTTCACAATTTCTTCATTTACTTGCGGAGAAACAAACACGGCGAATGTCTTCATCACCAAAATCGGCTCGAAAGAACTTCACTGGTGAAGCACATTAATGTGTTCCTGTGAAATATTGAACTGCTTATCGCATGTGACATAACAGTGGAAGAAGTTATCGCTTTACAACAATTTGTGAAGTTCCAAGTATTTGTGCGATGTCAAACACAACCAAACCACTGCACTTTTTTTCTTCGGCGCTTCCTGACATTTTTTCTCTTTATCTATACTGTCACCACTACAACCCTATAATTTGCAATAGATTCAAAAAGCTAATTTACGTGTTTTACTTCTTTATTAATTGACTATTGCTCCGTGGCATAACTTAAATTTGCGAACACAAAATAAATTTGAACGACAATGCCCGATTCAACTAAAGTTCTTCCTTTTGACTTCGCTTTGGCACGCGTTTCATTTGAACTCGTCGCCGCAACGCTTTTCTTACTGACTCCATTTTGCTCATTTCTGGCGATTCGTCAGGTCGTCTGCCGGGGAGATCCTGCAATTGCAAAATCGTTGGTGTAATACAATATTTATTTTATTTGGTAAGTTCTTATTGCGCAGCTACACGTCCAAGTTAAACGAAGCTATATGTCACAGAATTTAAAACCATTTTTGCTGGAAACCTATAGTGGGGAAGAATTTATACAGGGCAAAAATATGTAGCAACACCAACATGACTAGAATATGTGACTTTATTGCGTAGCCTATTTTGTATGGACCCACTACTTACTACAGTTTCGTACATTATCTTTTATACTTACAAAAAAGGCAAACCAACAAATCCCTCAAAATCAGCTTACCTTCCGGTAGTCTTCGTTGGCGGTAAACAAGAATTTTACGATCGCGGTGAAGTCGGATGGGTTTCCGTACTTTTTTTCAATGAACGGAAAGACGTCGAAAAATAAACCGGTTTTTCCCGCTTCATATTCCTTTTTACTTGGCTCACGGCCCAGTAATATCAGAAAGTGTGGATACATCTGATAAATATTCGACATTATTGTTTTGTTTCACAGTTATCAATTACTGATGTATAAGACACCTTCATTATATCTCGAAAGGATCTAAAACTAGAATACCGGAAAACAAATGACTATGACTAAAACAACGTTAGTCCCGAAAGGGCATGTTAAAATTGAAAAACGTTAGTTACTATTTTATTACACCAGCTGGCACTAAAAATTACCCCAGGTTCCGGTATGTCACGAAATCGAGTGCGAAGTGATGCTACGTCTTTCTTGTAAACTGTTCCAAAAGAAAAATGTTCCTTGAAGTATAGTTGCAGGGTGTGTAACACTGGCGGAGGATTTTCTTCATCGGTAAGGCAGAGTACCGGAAACCTAAATGGGAATGACCCAGTGGTTAGCCCGAAACTACTGCCATGTGTTCGCAAAGTTTTCGATTATTTGCCCAATAGCTATATTGCATTTTCGAGAAAGACAATTTATTTAGGTTGTATCGCTACAATCGTAGTGGATGGTATAGCCTATGTTAAAACTTAAGTTGATTTAACGGAATGTAAGCTTATAATATTAGGATAGCTGGAAAACTTACTAAACGTGTAATCATTTCGTAGCGGTACATCATACCTGGATCTTGGTGGTTTGTAATATGTGGAAATAACCCAATCATGAAAGAATTTAATTCTCTGATTAGAAAAGTCTAATTCCGGAAATACGATGGAACTCGTTGACACGATATTTTGTTGTGCTTTTTTCGTTGAATCAAATTGATGTGCAGTTTTAGACAGCAACACCTTCCCTTTTTCCTTCTTGCCAAAAGGAAACACAATCGACGTTGTTGATTCCGATTCATCAGTAAGGAAGTTTGGAACCTAGAAAACGTAATGCAATTTGAAGTCGACGGACAGTGATTCAGTAGAGTCTTTAAAGACTAAAATGACGATGATGTTAGCCAACCACCTTGTTTCAATGGCATGCAACAGTGGTATTATCACACAGGTTTGGGTACGCACATATATAACTTCTGTGGCCCGACTACCAGTATTGGCTTCTACGTTTGGCCTACATTTATTTAACTTGAATATCCAAACAAGTAACACTTACCCATGTACTGGCTAATTCATTGTTTGTCCGAACGTCGACAGTCCCATGCCACACTGCCCCTTTTAAATACTTTGCGTGGCTTATCCATTTTCTATCAAATCATACGTATATGTTTCAGTTTCAATATTACCAATCACAGCAAATCGTACTGAAACTTTGTGACATGATTGGACTTTAGTATTATGTGCAGTATTTATGTACAGTAGCCTAGCCTAGATATGCTTAAACGCATTTAACCACTGAGTTTGTTAATTATAAAATTAATTTGTTTACTTGCTTATAGTTCCTTTGTGAAATAATATTATCCAAGCGTCGTCATTTCGTAACAACAATTGTTCAAAGTTATCCTTGTCTAGTTCAACTGTTGTTGGATATTTTTCATCTAACGGCAAATTCCACACTGACACGTCAATAGGGTCCATGTTAAGACTTTTTCTTGTTTCCTTTGCCTGTAACAGTGTAAGTAAACATAAGTTTCAGCGCAAAAAAAGTCTTAACGCCAGTATTTTTATATTTACTAACCGCAGAGGGCCACAAAATGACCACGACGATTAAAAATATTTTGAAAACTTTCATCTTGTTCCTGTCACCAGCAGCACGGACTAACACACTTGTGGTATGTTGCAGCAGTTTTTTGTACTAGCCTACACGTGTCAATCAATTGCCCGCGGCATTAAATTTAGACGTCCCTGTCATGATTAACTTCTAAGTTTTTTCGACTATTGTCGCTTTTCAGTCGGACAATTACGAATACAAAGGAAACAATTTAGGCCATCAAATCCGCCTATTAAACTAACAAAAAAATTACCGGTATGGCCACCCATCTGGTAAAATTAACTGGCACATATTATTAAGTAAATTATACGTTTACATTATTTCTAAGAATTTTTTTAAGCGTACAATTAACGGAGAAGATCAGTAGCCGTTTGTCTGAGTTTTGTGTGTTTCATGTAGTCCGAAACAAGTAAAAAAATATTGTTTGTACAATACTGCTATTAAGATTTCTATTTCCATGAGAAACACATGATATTTTTTGGTTGTTGCAAAATAGCCCACAAGGTAAAATAAGGTTTTCGACCTATTTGTGTGGGACTATTTTGTGTATCAGTACACTAGGCCTAAGTTGGACGAAAGCGTTACTAAACTTTGTGGACGAAATGTTTGATCGATGAAATTATTCAATTGCAAGCTTAGTCAAAATCTTGTAATCTTGTCTTTTTCAATTGCAAGCATCGTCAAAATCTTGTAATCAAGAGGGAGTGTACTGATTTTAACAAATACATTTTGCTAGCATCAGAAATTTAAACATCATGAATTAAAATATCTTAATGTTCAAATTGGCTTAAATGTTGTGTTTTCATTCTGAGCGAAATTTATGTCAAAACCTGCATTTTTTGCAAACTTCGGGCTATAGACTACTGTAAGTGCAAACTGCAAAGATGGTCCGGTATCACTTACCATTTTAAACAACTCCGAAATTTTGTAAAGATTATAAACGTTAAACGTTTCATAAAACTAGTAAAATGTCAAGTCAACGTTGAATGTAAACAGTTGTGTTAAACTTGTGTTAAAAATGTTTTTAACTTGTGTAAAAATTATTAATCGAGCTTAGGCTATAGCCTTGTTTGTGTAACGGCAATGGTGGGTTAACCTAGGACGTCATTTTTTTCATTTTTTTTCAACTTGTGGAGCACCACAACCATAAAATACCTAATGATGGAAGTAGCAAAACAATTTATGGGTCAAAGATTTTACGATAACTTGCACTAATGGCGATTAAGAATTGACACAGCAATGTAAGTATTGCTCATCCAGCAGTTTTATTGTAAACAATCGACGCTTCGACGTCCTATACAAGACGCCTTCATCAGGATAATGACAAATCTTGCAGGGCAAAATTCTTATAAATCGACAAAATGCAAAACACATTCACAAAAAACAGCGACAACAAGATCGCGCGGCTGCAAACTCGCACCAACGCAATGATAACACAAGCTCAGTGCTGTAAAAGCGGCCGATATTAATTTATCGGCATTAGAACATCTGTGTTAACGTTCATTGTGTTGGCATGTGAATGGGTGCTCCAAGACTCTAGGAAACTTCGCTTGTGATAATCAGTTTCCTTCACCAACACCTGAGCAGCAGAAAAATTAATGCTGAGGTGGTGAGTAGCTGAATGGTTTGCTAACGCTGATTTCTTAGCATCATTCTTGCCCACATCCCTTTCGTGCTCCTTCCTGCGCGTATTTAGACTTCTGCCCGTCTCACCGATGTAAATTTCGTCACACTTTCCGCACGGTATAGCATACACCACACCCCTTGTCGCAGTAGGATCTAGCGGGTCTTTTGGGTGCGACAGAATCTGACGTAGGGTGTTTGCTGGTTTAACCCCAACCGATACACCGAAATCGGTCAATATACGACGGATTATATCTGTTAACCCTGGTATGTAAGGTAAGGTGACGAAGGCACGTTCTTTGTACTGGATCTGTTTCCGTGAAACCTTTTTATCATCACGGAGAATCCAGTTCGGGTAGCCATTTAACCGCAGGGCCTCATTTATCTCTGTGCAATTCCGTTTGGAGCAATGCAGGGTCTGTCGTCAAGTGTACGGCCTGGTCTTTAAGTGCTTTGACAACAGCCCTTTTCTGGTTTAATGGATGATGGGATTTAACGTGTAAATAGCGCGTGGTACTGGTCGGCTTGTGGTACACACGCGAGGAGAGTTTACCATCCGCCGCTTTCAAAATTTCCACATCTAGAAACGGAAGACTGTTCTTGCTTTCCAATTCCATAGTGCTCGTTGCACCTCGTTGCACATTGTTTAAATGTCGCAGAAACTCTGTTACCTGGTGTTTATCAATGATGCAGAATGTATCATCTACATACCGTCGCCAAAACCGTGGTGGTGTGGCAAAAGTTTGCAAGGCACGTTCCTCCACAGACTCCATGACCATATTGGCAACGGCCACTGACACAGGAGAGCCCATGGCCGTGCCATACATTTGTTTGTAAAACGAAACTCTGCATCTAAAGTATGTTTGTTCCAAGCAAATCTCAAGCCCCCTGTGTATGTCTTCATGAGTCCATGTGGTCCTGTCTTTAGGGCTGTAATCATCGAGTATACGAGACTCCGTTATCTCCAATGCTAGATCGATTGGTACGTTGGTAAACAATGAAGTAACATCAAATAAAACCAACGTTTCGACTTCACACAATGAATGTTGGGCTTTCAAATCTTTCACAAACTCTGCAGAATTTCTGACGGCAAATTCCGTGTTTCCGACCAACGGTGCTAAAAGTCGAGCTAGATATTTGGCTAGGTTGTAAGTGGGGCTTCCAATAAACGACACGATCGGACGAAGGGGCACATTCTTCTTGTGGACTTTCGGCAGTCCATATAACCGTGGAGCAGAACCATCTGTACTGTGCAGGTGAAACATCGCACCGGAAATGCATTTCTTCAAAGCACTAACAAACTTGTTGAGAACTTGTCCCGTTCTTCGGGTCGGGTAACGTGGCAGTTTCTTGTACGTGCTTGAGTCGTGCAAAAGCTCTTGAATTTTGTCATCATAAACCTTGCGGTCCAAAAAAAACTATTACGGGTAGAAATAGTAATGTCATCATTGGCTTTGAGATCTGTGACTGCACGACGCTCGGATGTCGTAAGATTACAAGGAATGCCCCTGTGAGTTTTAATACAATTAACTAGCTTGCTTTGTATTAAAGTTTTAACATGCATCGACAAAGAATATATACCTTTTCAACACAGGCCGACATACTTGCCTTCGAACTGTTTTTGGTGCAACTGCAAAGTTGGTTCCTAGTTGCAGAAGCTTTAGCTCCACTTCGTTTGGCTGATAGCTGGACAGATTAACGACCCAATTTTTCTTCTGAAGCGTTCCGGTTGCATTTGTGGCTTCCTTGCGTTTTGGGGCATTCGAACAAAGATGACGTTCCGTGTTAATCGTGAGTTGACGTTGAAGGGCTTCGTTACCCGATTTAACATACAATTCAAAGCGACACATGTGATGGTGTGAAAGAATTGCGGCTAATCTGCGCAAAAGCTCTTTTGAGAGCTCAGAGCATTCCCTTATCCGATGATGAGAGAGGCCTATGCGCAGTCGAATGAAGGACATTCCACATTTCCACATTATCTTTTTACCCGCTGCCGAATTATGAGGCGATCTAAACCGAAGCGACCGAGGCAACACATTGTCACTATAAGGCATCTATGGTTGAAAAAAGGTGCACCTTGTGTCATATGTTATACTGTGAAATTTATCCGCTATTTAGCCTCAAACTTACACTCCAGCAATTTCATACCATATAAGAGCCAGATTTAATTTTTTAGTGACCCTAAAAAGCTTTTAGAATTTTGGTTGCCAATGCAGTGATAGCTCGTAGATGGTGGGTTGATTTGTGGCGAGCGAAATAAGCAAAATTAGGCAAAATTGAAGGCAAAATTGTTGTAATGAAATTTACATTTTTATACAAGCCGACGTACATCAATCGAAAAAGAAAACGGTTTGGCGGCACATTTAAATAAAGGGACATCCCTGAAGATTCGTCTTTTTCTGTGGTGCGCTTTCTACTAATGCTCTGAGCATGTGCTCACTTTGCCTAGTGGGTAATAGAGCCATGTATACCACAATAAAGCTGCAGTTTGGCAAACCAAAAAATATGCAATTGGGTCAAAGACACAATGACGTGTATTCTTGACTGTCTTGATGTATTTTTCAGAAAAAGTTTTGCCTGCCTAAATTTCAAAAAAACGATGATATATCTGCACATCGTACATATGAAGCGTAAAAATATAAAAATATGAGTAGAAATTGAAATATTCAAAAACAGCTATATATTGCATAGAAGAAAACTGAGCAGATAATTCCAATAAAAATCAACCGCATTATAATTTCGTATCTGGCTTGTTTAGCTATGTTCGTTGTGGTGATCAATCTTTCTATAATGTTGCCTTTCGAACCAGCCGCATTTACGAATGGAAAATCCACGTCCGGTATGTCTACATCCAAAAAGTTGCAAAGCGGTTTCCATCCCTTTAAAATTTAAGTTTTATTTCAAATTGTCATTGTTTAACTTTAAACACCTTCCCTACCTTGCCAACGTCAAGTATCAAAAGGTTTTTGGGCGGAATAACTTTTTCCACGTAAGCGTTGTGGCGTCTGTAATGAATCCTCCATAGCCAAGATTTTTCAAGCCCACATCCCTGTTGTTTACACGAAATAACTTACAAAAAATTCTTGGATTCCGGTTGGCGACAGTAGTAGGCCAATTAGCATTAAATAGTTACGAGACTAAAATGACATTAAAAGTGTTTTTTTGATCTATTGTTAAATAGACAGCCATTTGTTGATTCATTGTGACGTAAATTTCCCCTAAGTATTATCGCGTTTTGGTGCTGTATATTCCCAAATTCTCGCATAAAAATACATGAAGGATGTTCAGTGAAAAACGTGAATCACTGCTTTGTTTGCATTAGAATGATCACAAATTTAATGACTACTTACAAACATGTATTGGTAGAGTTGTCTCATGAATATGTCAAACTTTTTGGACACTTGAGAAAGATAAGTCATCCAGTAATAATCTGACATTATGGCGTCATTCATCTTTTTAATGCTAACGTACCATGCATCTTCTTCTCGAACGGTCAAAATAACCTGTTTTTTTGTTCAATGTTAACATATTTAGTTATTGCTGACATAACAGAGTCACAGTTGCGTGTAAACGAAGCTAACCTTTGCATCGGGCCAGCGCTTGTAAAATTCTTCAAACAGAAACGAGGGTGGCATATCAACAAGGCATTCCACTCCGTGCTCTTCATACTTATCCAATATTTTTGACAACGGCATTGTTCCATCAAAAAATCGTTGATAATCGTCCATAAACATATCTATGTGCTCCAAGTAATCGTAGACTAGAAATATAAGAGCCAACAATTTTAGTAATTTTGTTCGTTTTCTCAAATGTGTTGAAATGGCTCATTATGTTTCGATCATTTAAACTTTTCGTTTTTATTTTCATTTAAATTCGATTGTATAATAATACAAGATTTGTATTTAACGATTTAATTGGTGGTTCTGTTGGCGCTGACAATCACTTAAAGTTAGTGCATTTTTATTTATGAGACAGAGTTCCCGGTTGAAACATAGACTGGGTGTATTTGTTAAAGTTTTTTAGTTAAATGAAATGGGTTAGATCAGCTAAACCCGATTTAAAAAAGCACAAATGGGAATCGATACTACCAATCTTTCTTATGTCTTGTAGACTTAGACTCATGGCAGAAGCATGTTGCACACGTCGGTAATTGAAAATTGTTTTAAATTATAATGTATACATGCCTTACAGTCAAAGTTTTCGAAGATAAAAATCTAAAATTACCTGCGTACTGGTTTGGCACCGTGATACCAAAGTTAACGCATATACACTACATTGCTTTCGGTTGGGTATTTTTAGGCACGTACTATCACGAAAAGTTAAAAACAATAACAACAAAAACACAAATGCAACAGAACTTACTCTTTTTGTAGCCAAGAGTATGAAGAGCAGCTGTCAAAGATTTGGTTCCAGTTTTTGGCAAACCCGCACATATTATTTTTACCATTTTGTCTTGTTACTTCTGCAATCTAGGTTGGACAGTTTGTGCTGTAGTTGTTGAGTGGCTCGTCTCCATCAAATTGTCCTTGAAACAGTGGACTTTGGTTCGGCGATCTCTTGTTAGCAGATGATTACCGGCACATTCAGTTTTCGGAAGCCCACATCGTCTCAGGGTTTCCCATAAGTCTGACGCAAACATTACATTGATATGTCGGGAACATTGCTACGAATTTTCGTTTACATTACCCATCGATTTCTTACCCATTTATGTTATTTCCCCAGTCCCAATTGTATTAGCCCGAAGGAATGTTCAACAATGTCAGAAACAGTTTTGGATTTTAACAATTTGGCAACAAAAACAAAACCGAAACAAGCGACATTTCACGAGAATGGACTTGTTACTTTTCACGTAAGACCTTGGAAGAACAACTAAGGTCGTGTGTCGACTTAGTTGCTCAGAACTTAGGTCGTGTTTTAACAATAATGAGTTTGACTTTCAGTGGTCGTTGAAACAACATAAACAATGATGGCACGTACATAATAACTATATATGCGTCAGCCATATAGCAAAAATTTTCCTGTTTTGGTAATTACAGAGCATCCTTCGCTATTCGTAAATGTCAATATTTACCAAGTGGTTAATACAACAATCAATTCTCCACATACTGTGACGCCGTATCGACAACGTTAAAGGAAAACTGAATGCCTTAAATCAGCGGTTTCCAACCTTTCTGGAGCCGTGACCCATTGAAAACATTTGCCAAGTTTCGGTGACTCCATGGATAAAATTAGTAGGCCATATATTATAATTGACTTCTAAATATCCAAAAATGTATTGGCTCATTGTTTTTACATGCAATTGTTTTGTGATCAAGTTCAAAAAAACTCTGTTATAGTGAATAATATTTTGCCACTTAAACGTTTCTCAACTTGCAGCTGGAGAAATGAATGACATCTTTTAGATGTCGATCATTGCCATTTATAATGCTTGGTGATTTGCCAAATCTTTCCAGTGTGAAAAAACAATGAGCTGATAGGAGCACTTATCATCGAAGATCGTTTTCCATATCCATCGAAAGCTCAAAATCTGGAATATTTCAATTTTCAAAAATAAAAAAATATCGTAGGTGATATATATATGTCACGTCATAATAGTCAGAGCGTCACATATTCTGCGCTCAGTCAATGACAGACACTCAATGACCAGAACAATTGCGGTTGTGCTAACCATTGAACCGCATTAAAAGCTTGCAATCGTCGTCCTAACATTTTCCCGGACAAATACTGCGACCTTCGTGTGGTGTGATTTTTACATTAACAACTTTCAGGTTTGTATTTGGAGCGAGCAGATATCGGTAGCCTTTTTAACGCCGCGTGCCAATTTACTTGTTTTGTCATTGTTATAGCTTCGATTGCCAACATTTTTAGTGGTTTGAACTTTGAGCCGACTAATTAAAGTAGCATTAGAAAGCAGAAGGTTTGTTTGTGTGACGATCTAAAGACTATTACCTAATATCGAACTCAAAACAAGCAATGACTACAAATTTAGGTGGGACCGTGGGTAAATGAAATTTGGTGTTGGCGTACAAGTTGTAGCAATTTGCTGCATAAAATTTAGGTGTCTGTATGTATGTATCACCTTACATATAGTATGGAAATATTATCGTTCTTTAAAAAATGTCACTTCACATAGTAAACCGGCTAAAAAACGGTCACTTGTTACAAAACGGTGCATAAAATCGCAACATCAGTCCTGAAGGCCTTACTACTAGCAGTATATGATCTACATCAGGGGTGTGCAACAGGCGACCCGCGGGCCACAATCCGGTCCGTCATGCTATTTAGTCACCAACACACTGTTTAGAGAAAAACATGCAAATCATCTAGGAATTCAGCAAAATGTTCCACTAGTTTTTGGCAAATCTCCTAAGTTGCTATGCTATACATAATAAGTCCTAAACCAGCGTTTTCTAACCGTTGGGCCATATACAGCAGTTTGCAAGTACTTCACTGAATGTGACGTCATAGGTAAACAATTATTTAGTTGTGAAAGCCAGTGTTGCGGCGAAACTCTGATTGTTTTAGAACAGGGGTCGGCAACCTTTTTTGTACTGCGGAAAGTTGTTGAAACTAAAATTTTATCGCGGACCGGCCTTAAAAATGCAAATATTTAGCAATTAAAACGCCTAAATTTGTTTACCATCCTCGGGAGACATGGACAAAATGTTTTAAAGCGTTTAACCTGAAAAATGATACAGCCCGGTAACGAAGACCTCGCGGACCGGCACCGGGACACGGACCGGGGGTTGCCGACCACTGTCTTAGAAAATAAATGTATTGGTGCTTTGGTAGAGTTTAAAATTTATTGTGTACATGAAAACATATTGTATGGCCCTCGTTTGATGTCGGAAGTTGTTTATATAGCCCACCGACCGAAACGGTCCCCCAAATTTCTCCAGCGGTTTCCCAAAATTTGCCAGTAGCCTAATAAATAATTCGTTTAAGCAAATATGGCTATTTTTTCGTATTTAAATGAAACACTTGCGGTCTCTTAAAACTACTTAGCGGTCCCCCAAACCAAATCTTAAAAAAAACCTGACACCCATGGTCAACATGGTGTCAAACCAAACGGTACGGCGGTATTAAGAATAACTAAACTTATCCAATTTTACTCAAGCGAAAAAAAAACTTTTGAAGATGTGTTAAATTCTCCCAACGTGTACACTTCGCATTCTTACGGGGATTTCTTGAGGCAACTGCGTAAAGTAAGTCTTAGGTACAAAATTTTTCGGGGCCTACGTGGAAAGAAATAAGAATTAGTAGAATGAAATGTTGGGTGAATGTTGTTAAAAGATCGAATGTTGATAAAAGAACAGTGATGAGAGATACGCAATAGCCCAAAAAAATGTTTGGGCAACTTCACCAGACAGCCACACACTCGTGGTTTCCGCGTGCCTGCACCCAAGAACGTCTACATTTGTGCCAATTGACATTAGCCAGTAATTTCACATGTACGTGGCAATGGAATGACGTCTAACACAGGAAACCTGTAGATTGTGTCATTAGCTTTTAGCCAGCATAAAGTTAATAATGAGACAGATGTGAGAGATACGGTGTGGTGATCATTAACCAACATCACTGCTTGGAACATGGATAAGTGTACGGTTGTCACGTTTCTGATTTGTGGACTATTGCAATGTGGATTTGTATCGGCCAGCGAAAACGTTACAAAAGTAAGTGGATGTATTAAATGGACTAAATATTTAACGCCGGATCGGTAATGTCTTGCAGGGCTGTAACAGAGTAAGAGATGTTAATTTCTACCAGGTTACCGTAACGCTATGTAAAGCACAAAAAGTGACGAATTTCACACCTTTTAATATCAAAAGTGAATACTCTGTATGGCGGATATTATGATGCTTGGCAAGTTCCTTCGATGGCTCGGGGCCATTTAAAACTTTGCAGTGTAGCCTACGTGAGTTACAGCACACAATCTCTGCATTGAACTTTGACATGAACCGTAACACGTTTTACACGGCAGTTACCCCTTGGTAATGAAAATTATTTTGTTGGACGATGTTTTGCCGATTTATAGACATAAATTGTGTTTTAATTCACATTACATTCCGTTAAAAAAAAACGTTAACTAAAACCGTTAAAACCCAAGTATAGTAATCTAAAGCGCTTTCGAAAAGCTATTTTGCCGCTATAGACTGCCGTATTTAGAGGAAATATTTCAATGATGCTTTATATAGTCTAATCGGGATGTACATGTAGGTGCGGCTTATGGGCGGCGATGAACCCACGGATGGAAGGGTTGAAGTATTTCACAACGGTGAATGGGGCACCATTTGTGACGATGACTGGAATATTGACAGTGCCTCTGTCGTTTGTCGAATGGTTGGATACGACGGAGCATTAGAATATGTCCACAGCGGCAAATTTGGTCCTGGAGAAGGTGTGATTTTCTAGTATCTTAATTACTCTTACTTACACGAGTTTAAACTCGATCAATTCAAATTGTGGTTTAGCCTACAAGGAGTCACATTCAGTGTAGAGAAAAGAAATCGCCTAAACATGTCTTTTAGGCGTCACACCGACGTTTGTTAACTATATGCTAGTTTTTACTACGCACCGGATAAGTTTATTAATGATTCACGCGGGCCGTATAGTTTTCATGCCTTAGCGCCGTCTTTCCAAACTTAGCCCGCGAGGCGATTTTTATAGGGACGCCAAGATATGATCTTTCTACAATCTCATTTAAAATCTGGTGATGCTAGTCTCATCTTACGAGCAATGCTTGTATGTTTTGTCACAAGTAACAAACGAAGGCAATTGTTTGCGCACAATTAACACTTGTAGTCTTGTATGTGACGTAACAAATTGACCTTGTATGAATTCTGGGCGTTGTTATCTTATGAAACTAGGTGATATTAATTCTACATGTTCTACATATACTTATACATATTGAAAAACTTTCCTAAGAAGTAGATTAATTTTTGAATTATACAAAGTACGATTTGGCAAACCGAAAAATGTGGACGCGGGCCGGATGAAATGACCTCGAGGGCCGGAGTTTGATTTATGTGATAAAACACTAAAATAGCGGATTTTGGTTTCAACTTACTTAGTCACAATGACGGACAACCCAATAAAACCGATTTTCAGGTAATATTTGGATGGATAGCGTATTGTGCACGGGAGAAGAGGACAATATATCCGACTGCCCGTTTAACGGTTGGGGAGAACATGATTGTTCTCACCATGAAGACGCAGGCGTTCGATGTAATAGTAGAAGAATATATGGCGCAAAAAGTAGTGTAAGTTTTGAAAAATAAAGATGTACAATGTCGAGGCATTGACAATAATATAAAACAAACTGAACTACACATACCCACTAAAGCTAAACAATTAACCGTTAAACATAAAAGTGAAAACCTAAGTTTGTCTTAAAAAGCAATATTAGTTATAACTTTGGTAATGCCTTCATACTTAATAAGATTAACAAACAAACTGCGGCACCACGCGTGAGTTCTAAACTTGCGCCTCTTTTTGTTTTGTGTCTAGTTAGATTTTTGGGGCACAAACATTCGAATGTAGTTTTGTAGTGCGTTTGTTACCTTTTTGTCGTAATATTCATTGCGGCAAAATCGGTAAAACATAATCGCAAATTGTAGGTTTCGTCTGGTGAACTCGACTTTCTAAGGCTAAAACCACCTCGGGGTCAACGGCGTCGTATTCTGCAAACCCATGGATTTGTTGAAATTTTATATCAAAATAAATGGAGGAAGATATGCACCGATGAGTGGGACAAGAATGTAGCAACTGTGGTTTGCGGACAACTTGGTTTTCCTACAGCAGCTCCAATACACGGCCTCAAAAAGTACATGTAAGTGGTCACGATTTTTTACTTTGGTAGTATGGGCGCTTTCGCTTTGTATTGGTCGGTGCTTACACAAAAGTAATTGCCTATTAAAAAATGCATAATTTTGAAATTTTTTAAGTATGTTAGGTATTACGTGCCGCGCAAAGTATGAAAATGTCGTAACATAACCGCAACAAAACCAAAACAAAATAGAACATGTTACATCGACATTTAATAGTGATAAAATGCCACAAAATTCAAGCGCAACGAGAAGCAAAACACCCTCTGCGTACTGAGTAACACCCAAAAAATGAAAAAATTTTAACCTTGTGCCCGACAAGCATTAAGCTGAAACATGACACTGTTCACCTGCTTGGTCACGATGGAGCACTTGACTATCAACAGCCGTAGAGGAAAGGTCTTGTGCTTCGGTTTGGTTGCACAAAGAAAACTGTTCTTTTCTAAAAATGGAACTTACAATTCCTGGTACTGTTTAGAACGGGGGTGCTACCTGCGGCCTGTGGCCAAATGTGGCCAACTGATTAAAGGTTGTGCAGCCCGCGGAGATGTCAAATGTACTGACAAACGAATCCAAATATTATTTCATATTTTCGAGCATTTCTGCGACCTGACAACATACGGCTAGAATTAAATGCGAATTTAACTTGCAGGATGCAGCAAACAAAGTAAAATCACCTTCTGCAAAGTAAAATCATAAAAGTGCGATCATGGTAATTTTATTTGGCCCCACAGTGACAAAGTTGCACACCCTTGGTTTAGAATCAACTTAACCTTTAACTTTATCAACATTGTATTGTTTCGTCAGGGCAAAAGCAAGAAAAAGGCACAATTACGTTTTATCGAATGTCACATGTTACGGTGATGAAAACAGCTTGAAGCGTTGCTCGTACGTCGTACACAATGCTGACAAGCACAACCGATGCGAAGGTAGTGGACCCCTCGCCATCAAATGTTTGTCTCCGAGATATTCCAGTTCAGGTCACAGCAGAAGAAGAAAAAAGGTACCATACACGGCTGTCTTTGTGGAAACATTTTTTCATTGATTAAAAAAATAATTTGAGATTAACGTGTCAGCCATTTTTTTGAGTGTTCCATTGCATTATAATTTACCGTATAAAATAACTATGTGTATACAACTTTAACACCGATTAGCAAATGAAAATAAATTTCTCCCAAATGACTTCAAATATGTTAAATTGTGATAAAAAGTTCAGCGGAAACCTGAGGTTAAAAGCTGGCGCGTCAGAAGGAGAAGGTCGGTTGGAAATCAAAATGTCAGGACGATGGGGAACTATTTGTCATCGAAGTTTTGATCTTCGCGCCTCAAACGTGGCCTGCAGGGAACTCGGATTCGGTTCTGCAAAGAGGGTTTTGATCGACTCATATTTCGGGCAAGGTAATTATTTTCTTCTATCAAAGTCTTTTTTGAAACGACGTTTTAATAAGATAATAAACCAACTCATTTAAATTTAAACATTTTAGGGCAAAGTGCCGTCTGGCTTTCCGGTGTCCAATGTATTGGAAATGAGACGAGTCTACTCAATTGTGAGCACTCGGTACTGGATAGGCGTGATCCTGATGACGATAGTGATCCACATGCGTGTACGCATTCGGAAGAAATTGGCGTTGCATGTCATGTTCCCAACACAGGAACACACAAGAAGGTTATAGTATCTCCGTTTTCTTTCAAACAAATGCCAATTTGTTCCTGTCCAAACTGCTAAAGGGGTAAAAAACAAAAATTTACCCTTTCAAAGCATAGTACGGCGTAGACGTATATCCAACAGCTCGGACAAAAAGCGGACAGGATGCACTTCCACGAAATCTGACATGCATTTTTGGGCTACTTGACTGCGGTACTAAATATTTCAAATTCACATTCAGATTCGCTTGGTGGGTGGACGAAATCCCAAAGAAGGAAGAGTTGAAGTGAGGGTAAAGCAAAGTTGGGGTCCGGTTTGCAGTGATAATTGGACAATTACAGAGGCAAAAGTTGTGTGCAAACAACTTGGACTCGGGTTCGCGTTGCACGCGCTTAAGGTACGAAAGTCTGATTCAAAGAGGAAAAATAGAGGAGGTCACAATAAATTTATTCGACAGGATGTATATTTCTTTCCTGGTAGTGAAAATGCTACAGTTATTAAAATGACTGGTGTAAATTGTGTGGGAGATGAATCCGCAGTTCACCACTGTCACCACGACGGCAGGCACCTGCAATCTTGTGGTGCGGCAACTCATACACTAACTCCATTTGCTGGTGTGATATGTACTGAAAGTAGGTATTGTTGCAGTTATTGTAAGCGTGAAAAGCCATGATATGTGTCGATATTGCTGCAAGTTTGTCAATGCTTTTTTGACATAGAATGTTTGATCACTACAAACTAAAACTTTATAGATAGCAGATGTGGTCAGGGCTGTCTGATTTGTAAACACATTGGCGAATAACGTGGAAAGGTTTCAGTAGAGTCCATTACAAAATTCACTTAAGTTTCTTAATGTGATACGTTTTTCGTTTATTTTAAAGGATTTTTTTAAAATTACAAAATTATAGCTAACATTTTTAGAAATGAATTTATTCTTTATATGTCTCCCATGTATTTACCATCTGCCGCGGCACGGTTATAATCTTTCTGTTGCTCTTTAAGTATAACGGACACTTTTTCTCCTTTTTCACCGTAGGACATAGATTGAAGACGCGCTGTTTTAGTCCACATATGGGATCACCTGATAGCAGGGTTGGGTAACGAGTCCTATTAGTCGAGTCTCAAGCCGAGTCAAGTCAAATGAGGTTCGAGTCTCAAGTCGAGTCAAGTCATTAGCGGTTCGAGTCAAGGCAAGTCCCAAAAAATTTTGCGAGGAAAGGTTAAAGGTTTAGATAGTTAATCTATTTGAACGGTTCATCGCGACCTTTTTACCTTAAAAACGGACACCACTTCGTTACAGCGAACAAATCCCATCATCGTCCCTTTCTTAAAGTACGGTCAACTTTAACGAAACACGTCAATTGACACTCATTAAACAGCGTGGAAAAGAACGTCAATCTGGAGTTTTTTCAAACCAAAAATTGATATTTTACTGCATGCGCTAGAGCGTTTGTTCAGTAATATAAGCGCTTTAAAGCGAATACTTGGCCTTGACATGCATTTGATTTACCTTAACCCAAGCTATAAGTACAACGCTTAATGCCAGCGTAACAAAGTTTGTTCATGTAGCAGCGACTTCGTTACGTTAAAGTTAAGCAAAAATAACTTCGCATAGCACAGTAAATTGCTGCTGTTGTTTGGTTAAAGCCAACTGAACAGGTTATTAATTATTAGAAATTTCCGTTTTGTTGGTGAAATAACGAGTCCGAGTCCGAGTCGAGTCTCTACTAAGACGAGTCCAAGTCAAGTCGAGTCTTTTCACAACTGAGACCCGAGTCAAGTCAAGTCTTTTAAAAAGGCGACCTGAGTCGAGTCACTGACTCGAGTCTCCCCATCACTGCCTGATAGACACCAGACCACGCCGATTAAATATTATTTGTATTTTGTAGTGTCACCAGATTTGGTGCAGGACGTTCCACTCCTACAACAATCAATACATCTTGATGAACAGCCAATACACAACCTTCGGTGCGCAGGTATGGCTTGCTATCAGTCACAAGAGTAGGCCTACTACCACACCGAAAATTTAACATCAACAATAGGCTACATGTTTATTGGATACAGCGGAGGAAAACTGCCTGGCGTCTTCGGCAGATCAGATGATTGATGACCCGTATGGTACTCGAAGATTGCTAAGGTTTTCAACACGGGTCTGGAACAGAGGCAGAACCGACTTTCAACCAGCAAAGCAACCAAGGGACTGGATATGGCATCAATGTCATGGGTATAAACTTTTACAAGAAATTGAAATTAAAACTACTAAGCTAGGCCTTGTCCCAAGTGTTACAAGCTTTTTTTCCAATTTTACGTTGCATGTAAGTAAATTATTTTCCCCTTATGATAGATTATTTCACTTTTGCATGGACTATGAACTAAATATTGCATTTTACTGATTCAGCGCTAAAGCACTGATCCCCAAAAATGAATACTTAAAATAGGTTTCCTCTCCTAAAGGGTCTAGGCCTAATCTTTCACACGTTAATTGTTTATTTTTACTGTGATTTATATATCAGTGTGCCGTGACCCGTGGTTTCCATAGACGCTTTAGGGCTAACCTCAGTTATGAATTTATGTTCATCTTAACCAATATGGTCGAACTGGCAATCCCCTAACGCAGGGGTCCGCAAATAGTGGGTCGCGAGACCTTCCAGTCTGGGTCGCGAGATATTTTAAATTTCCCATGAATATAAGCATCGCATCTACAGCAGTGCTCTTCAACCTTTTTTGGCTTGGTGAACCCTTAAAGTTGTTGTGACGAACTCATGCACCCTGTTTACTTAAAACGGTTAACTGAGATAAAAGCGATATGAAAAATCATTATGCGTATTATCATGTCAATCAAACCGAGCAGAGCTGGCAAAAAAATGCTTGAATTGCTTCAAATACTCCAAGCATATGTTCGCGATAAGCTTAAACTCGATGTCCTAATATAACCGGACTGTAACGCACTATCAAACTTGGACACGGTGATAAAACATTAAAAAAGTTTAGCCTACCTTGGCTCACATCATTTGAAACCTACATCTTTTTTCTAATATCCTGACAGTCAAATATTAATGGTTCATTAAAAGTTTGTAATGCACCCTTGTATACCCCCTTCGTACTGGTGCACCCCATGCATATTTTGGTGCAATGTGTTTTGGGGGACCGAAACGGTCCCCCAAATTTCTCCAGCGGTTTCCCAAAATTTGCCAGTAGCCTAATAAATAATTCGTTTAAGCAAATATGGCTATTTTTTCGTATTTAAATGAAACACTTGCGGTCTCTTAAAACTACTTAGCGGTCACCCAAACCAAATCTTAAAAAAACCTGTTTTGGTGCACCGTGCACACCGGTTGAAGAGCACTGATCTACAGTAGCCTATTAATGAATTTCGGCTTTTTTCAACCTTTTAATCATGATTGCATTGTTACGTATGACTACGTAACTGTGACATACAGTCTATGTAACAATGCAAAAAGTTAGGCGCACCTATGCAAGCATGCGTTTTCTTATTAGCTGTGTTCTCAACACAGAGCCCACAGTTCTCGTTTGTTAGAATAAATCAGGGAGTCGAACCGGAACGGAACCCGAACCCGCGAACCGGTTGGAGCGGTTAATTTCATTAAACCCGAACCGAAAATCACTATTTTCTAAAAACCCGAACCGGAGTTGAACCCGATATTTTGTTTGGCGTTGGACCCGAACCGGAACCGAACCAGTAAAACATGAAGTCTGTTTTCTATTTTGTGATTTTTTTCAGAACAGCACACTGAAGATACACGAGATAACGCTTATAGGGCGTGTCAAAACTGTGCAACAGTGCACGGGCAAAATTCTTTTGGAGTTTGATAAGGCCAGGTAGATGATGGGTAGAATTAAATTAAAACAAATAAAAATTTGAACCGGTTTAAAAACCGCAAACCGGTTCGGACCGGATAATTTGCCCAAACCGGAACAAAACCCGAACCCGAAAATATACATTTTTGAAAACCTGAACCGAACCCGAACCCTTTGAAACAAAGCCAAGTGAACCCGAACCGAACCTGAACCCATATGACAAGCGGTTCGACTCCCTGGAATAAATACGTTAGTTTACCTCATGTTTTATGTAAAAATAGCAACTGACAATAGCATAATATTGATATTTAGTTGATAAGTATTTTCCACAGACATGATGCTTGGGTCGCGAGAATTTAGAGCAATTTTTTTAGGGTCGCGCCAAAAATTATTTGTGGACCCCTGCCCTAACGAAGCTGACATGTGCAGTATACAAGACAGGACCGGCAATGGTGCTTGTGATTCGACTTTTAGGGGCTTTACCGCTTATCCTGCGTAGCTTAGTTGGTAGAGCGCGAGTTCTGGAAAGACTTTAGTCGTGGGTTCGAGTCCCTTCGCAGACTTGATGTTTCTAACCTACGCCTTGAATGCTATGGTGGTGAATGCATGGTGACCGACTAATACGGTAAAACGCCTTTGATGGGAAAACGCAGGCTTGATGTTTCTAACCTACGCCTTGAATGCTATGGTGGTGAATGCATGGTGACCGACTAATACGGTAAAACGCCTTTGATGGGAAAACGCAGACTTGATGTTTCTAACCTACGCCTTGAATGCTATGGTGGTGAATGCACGGTGACCGACTAATACGGTAAAACGCCTTTGATGGGAAAACGCAGACTTGATGTTTCTAACCTACGCCTTGAATGCTATGGTGGTGAATGCATGGTGACCGACTAATACGGTAAAACGCCTTTGATGGGCCTGGCGTAGGCTACTGTGATTTGCAGTTGTCTGATATGGTTGGCTTTACGTAATAACACGCGCTCAAACGGATGTGCTGCAGCTGTTTGTCAGTGTTATTTGTGAAACAATTTGAATTTCCTGGCAATACACCATTTTATTAGTAACGTTTTGTTTTTGTGCCTTTTCACTACTTGGGAAGATATAAGTTTTGATTTGAGTTTAATTAATGCATTTCTTCCTTTTTGCGTATTTGTCTTTCTAAACATAAAAATGATCACACCATTTTCATCCTACGATCTATTTGTGTGTATACGTTTATGCGGGAACCCATTCGTTTCTGCTTGCAGGAACAATTATTTTGTAAAATGTCATGTTATTGTTGGGACCCAGAATTTTTTTTGTCACAATCACCGAAAAAGGATGCCAACGACCAAAATCCTAAACCCAACAGTGACAAGAGTATGTTGACCTTCAATCTCATAGTCACATCTTTTATGTTGATCAGAACAAATGTGTTACTTCATTTAGAAGTTTTTAACACACATTAAATATACTTTACAGGCATTATCACAGCATGTCACAATTTACTCATTATGACATACTTGACTTGAACCGCACCGAAGTTGCAGAGGGTCACAAAGCAAGTTTCTGTCTGGAGGACACAGAGTGCGACCCTGGTGTACCAAAGAGGTTTGATTGTGATCAACCTGGTGGTGGCAATCAAGGCATTGCAGTTGGATGCGCAGATAACTATCAGTAAGCAGTACAAACTACTGACTAAAAGCATTGTAAAATTTGTAACGAGCACATCTGAAAAGAGACTAGACATGTTGATGAATATGTGGAAATAATCTGACCACACTAGGCATTCCGTTTCTTACCGATTTTAATCCCCTCCCTTACGCATTTTTATTTATGTTTGCAATGTAAACAGCAGAAGAGTTTAGGTGCTATTACAACAATTAATGAGACTTCATATTGCACATTTTTTTCGTTTCATTTCTATAACTTTATTATTATTATGACTGTAATTTACTTTCAAACACTTTATCTCACTACAAGACATACGATAGTGCTAATTTAAACTATTTAATTAGGAACACTATGCACGGACTTGAAAAGTAGTTTAATCATAAACATTACTGCCAAGGTAATGGTGTATATAGAATACATCGTGTAGACGTTTCGACAATCTCTGTTGTCATCATCAGTACATGTTTTCAATCAAGCTGTGGAACACGGTATACACGATGTATTCTATATACACCATTACCTTGGCAGTAATGTTTATGATTAAACTATTTAAGTTTGTTTGAAGTGTCAATGCATTCGCACAAATATTTTACAAAAGTCTGAATGGGATTATGAAATGTGCCTTTTTGTTTGATTGTTAGATACAACATTGACTGCCAGTGGATTGACATCTCTGATGTGAAGAAAGGAAACTACTTGCTGCGTGTAACTGCTGCAATATAAATAAATTTAGGTGGCAATTAAACTAGATTTTTTATTTATTTACAGGTTCGAGTAAATCCCCATTCACTAGTAGCAGAATCAGACTTTCAAAACAATGAAGTTTATTGCAATTTGAAATATGATGGCCACAGAGTATGGGCATGGAACTGCCACATTCGTAAGTGTTGTGCAGCTCTAAATTGTTCAAGTTAACACTAGTTTATTATATTATTTATTTTGCAGCTGATCACTATGACCCAGCTACAATTGCACAATACTACAAGGAAAGTATATACCCATGAAGATCACATTTAATTTGCCTAGCATTTAAAAATGAGGAGTTCCTTTCTAAGCATTACTTTTATTCATAATGCAACAGTTTGCCATAAGTGGATGAAGTGGGGATGTTTTTATTGCAAACCATGTTTATCATTTTTGAACTGAATGTAAAATATTTCTCGCGCCCAAAAGCTTTTTTTTGCTTATGTTCTTTTGCCATTAATGCTTTTTATTTGTCAAAAAGATTGACAATGAACGTATATTGAATATAAATAAAACATCCTGCAGAGCTAACAGAGTTGAGAATGTACAAAATTCAAATGTTGACATCCACAAACTTTTTAAACCACATCTCATCACTTTGAACACTTGCATACAATCGACGGGTAGTTTTTAATCCAACTTGGTTGTGACTGGCTATACCGACCACATACCACATATTGTTGAAGGAACAAATTAGTGGCTCTGAATGCTGTTTAAAAAAATAATAAAAACATTAAGCAAGATTTTCTGTGTACATTTTTACTCCTAGCAAGTAACTGGAAGAGTAAGTATCTATTAAATTGTTATTTCATTAACTATGCAATCAGTTTGGTTTCGATACATGTCATATTTTATTATAACAAGGAACATTTATTCTTATGAATGGGTCACTACTTTACACAGATGAATATTCCTGAAATTAAATTTGAACTGTGCCAACCACCAAAATTGAAAACTTTTTAGGACATTTACAAATGTAAAATATGCAAACTTGCTTATTTTATATGTTGGTGGACTAAATTAGGGTAAAAATATTATTTTTAACAAAGTATAAATAAAAGAACATGTTCAAATTGCTAACCCACAACAATATTGTTGCTTATTTAACACCATGGATACACATATAAAAAGGTTGTTTAATTGGAAACTTAAAATACCTTAGATGAGGCTGAAATTTCATGGTTGTTGGCACAAATAAAACCATGCTTGTTAGACAATCCAAATTCAGCTTGGCACCAACTTGAAGAGTCGATGTTCATCGGAAATTGTACAAATTCATTGACATTCATTTCTGAAAAAATGTTAATTATGCATTTACGCAATGCCGACCGAAAATCAAATGGTGGAATACATAATAAACTACATTCACAAGAATTTCAAACAAATTGCAAAAATTGAGTTTTCGACAATATACATTTTGATGTTTGTACATTTTCCATTTTGATGTTTTTACATTTGCTTATTTTGTCAACTAAGATGAAGTTGATAACAAGTGTAGGTACCATTTTTAAGTTTCATCTGACCAATAGCATAACATAATCCTTGTGGTACATGAACAGTAAATCCCATTGTTGGTAAACATGGCAACCAATTAACCATCAAACTTTTTGACAACTTCCACATGGCAAAATTATGTTGACGAGTGTTTCTGTCATATCCTGGATGCATAAATATCCTGGAGAGAACAAGACAATTTTGTCATAAAAAACTCATAAAAAGTTTTTGTTTCTCAAGTTTAGTGTTCTGCTGTTAGTAATCTAAAACATATGGTTTCATTTACTCTCAAAGGATGAAAAAATATAAATTTCAAACAACCTTTTTATTGAAAGAAAATCACTTGATTTTTCCATGAGAGCAAAAGATAAATTTCCAACATCAATGACAGTGTTTTCCCAGTCTGGTTTCATTCCCATAACTTTGGAGCAATGTGCTGCTGTTAATATAGTATTTTCATTCACCAATGCTCCATAACAGATGTATGTCAACTGTTTAAAAAATATATTTTAGGAATAGCATCATCTCAGAAATACTTTAAGACTATGAAACAAATGCTTATTCTACTGATGTGGTCCAGTTCTCTAGTAGGGACTATTGTTGACTAGAAAAGGGCCAAAACTGCAAGAGTTCTGTTAGGTGAACACCAGGCATCTCATGCATAAGCTTAGTGCATTGTGGCGTCACAATCATTCCCAATTCCATGCTAGTTTTGTAACTTCCATGCTAGTTTTGTAAAAGTACCTAACGTCACTACCAGGGTATTAAGTTGTACACCATCTAACACATTCAATTCACAGTCATTTTTCTTGGATACCCTTTCAAACACTAGTATGTTAGCAGGGCATAAATATGCAGATTTAATGTTCAGTTTGTGCAACTGCTCAGCCGAGCACCGATCATCAAAAACAGCGATGCTTGGTATCAAGTACTCGGATTCTGGCTTGGTTTGGCCCATCCCTATTGTTGACAACTTGAAACATATTTTTCAATTAGGTTCCTTTGAATTATAACCATAATTTCATTGGCTTTAAACTTTTAAAAGTATTTTTGTATACAGGTCAAAAATGAAATGTATTACAAATAACTAGAGTGAATGCTAAAGATAAAAACACTGTTTCAAAAACACAGATCCAACCCTAAAATTTTTAATCCAGAATTAAATCCAAAACGTGATTTTAAACAGGCAACAAGTTTTACAATTTTGTAAGAAGCCACAAGGGTTCGGCTGATTCACCCAAATACATTTTGGGCAAAACTGAAATATTTTGTTGCAGTCCAGATTTATGGAATAGAATTATTAATCCCTTTAAAGTAGAAAACACATAGGATTTAATTTTATATCACTTTTGCAAAAAAACTTGAGGCATATATATTATTCTCGATTGCCTGACCATTTGATGATACTTTAGTGCAGTGGTTCTCAAACTTTTTTTGTTGCGGTGCCTCTGGAAAAGTTTTCTGGACTTGCGACGCACCAGCAGATAAAAGTTAATGAGGAAACTTATTATTAAAGTTGTGTTTATTGATACAACAACAAAAAGTTACGAAACGGAACTATTCTGTGACGCCCTTGGAAAATTAAAATGACGCACCAGGGCGTCGTGACGCACAGTTTGAGAACTACTGCTTTAGTAGGATAAACAGACAAAATTAAAAAATGTTACCAAGCTGACGGCAAAAAATTCAAACTGAAACAATGGCACTTAGTATTCTTAAACTAGATGACCTTTCCTGAAAACATACCTCATGTGTGTTTGGATCAACAGTTTTGATTGAAACAAGCCATGGGAAATGAACAATCGAATTTTCCTGGATGTTTGATGAAGTGACATTTGAAGGTTTGCCGCAGTTTCCAGGTGAAGTAATTTCATTAAACTGAAATACAACACAGCAATGTACACAGATGGTTACTTTCATGTTTACATCATGCATGTTAGGTGTGTTGTGGCAGTAGTACACCCAATCATATCAGGGTTCCCGCACAATTTTCGTTTATAAATTCCATGACTTTTCCAAAACTTTTCAAGAAAAAAAACTCCCAATTTCTATGACCTTAATTGAAACAAATCGAGCAATTCCCACAGTAAAACTAGAAAAGAGGCTTTGGTATAAGTAGCCAATTTGCCATACTTGCAACAAATATACAAACGTTACGTAATTTGAAATTCCTATCTCTATCTGGCATTTTCAGAGTAAAACAGGTGCCAAATTCCATACTTTTTCAAACACTTTTGCAAAAGTTGGCTTTTTTCAAAAAAATTTCCAGGCCTTAAAAATACAAATTTAAACTAGAAGGGTGGCTTAGCACATTTTGTTGTTGCATTTACACTATAACCTATTTTAAAACATTAATACATTTCCTATGCTTATTTTGCATTGGGTCCCATATTAGCCATTGTCTTTTATAACCTTAGTCGTTTCTGCAGGCAAAAACTCATGGGTCCCCACACATGCAAAGTTGAAAATAATGCAATTCAAGAGATAACCATAAGAAAGTCGGGTGTTGTAAGGTAAAACACAGTGATCGGCACTGGGCTTAAATAATAATACTATGTAGAATACAAACTATAAAATTAGATTCACCCCAGATATTGTTTGAAGTATGTCCTATTTAACGTTTTAAAAAACTGACCCATTTTAGGGGGCTAGTAGGGTAACTAATTGGGCTCGACACACAAACTAAGAAATATATAAAAACCACAATGACTCAATCAATAGTACTGCAAAATTTCAGCCCAATCCGCCAATGTTTAAAATTTCGACCACTAGAGGTGTTTTAAGCAACAACCGTTAATGTTTCTGACGTCATAGGGCTGTTAACAAGCCCCTAACTGCCATGGCGCAAAAACGTCCACCAAGCAACCCACCAACGAGCAACATACAACTGGCTGCCCTTGTAACACTATTGAGCAACAGAAATCTTTCGTTTGTGGTGCCCAGTAACATACAAATACATTTTACACTTTAGGGGCTTGTGGGGTAAATGTTAGGACTACAGGGCTGAACACAACAATCGACAACTATAAATGGCATACTATACAAGAAATCCAAATTTCAGCCAATTCTGACACTGTTTAAAAACTCACCCATTTTAGGGGGCTAGCGGGGTAAATACTGGGGTTATCAACAAAAACAAAGTGGGATGCACATCTACATAACTATATCTACCATCTGTGTAAATTTCAGCCAAATCCATCAAACATTTGATGGAAAAACGAGTCGGACAAAATTTGGAAAGAAAAAAACAAGAAAACAAACAAACAATTTGAGTAAAATCAATATGTGTCCCCTTCAGGAAAGGGGGCCCATAATTCCATTACCTTTCCAGGTTTTCCATACCCGCGGGAACCCTGTCATACGCATTAAGTTGATTGAAATGGTTTATTAGTTGTCAGTGTCACACGACATATTCCTTCAAAACAGTATTTTGTGCAGAAACAGAATAGCTAATGCTAAAATATTACCTCGAATTTCAAGGCAAAACCTTTGTTCTCAATTGCTGTGTTTGATGTAAACTTAACAAGAATATTACCAGTAGCAGAATGAATAACATTGCCACCAGTGCCATATGATGATAAACTTTGACCAGAAAACACTTGCACCAATTCAGATTCAAACGGTGCAACATTGCTGCCTTTGTAAATCTAAACATGTAAAGGTCATTTATGTTTTAAATTCACAAACTTTTATCAAATAATCTCGAAATTACCTCCAGGCAATCAGAAGAACACGACATAGGATTGGTTGACATTTCCAAATTCAGGTCAACTACTGTCAGTGTGACCAATGTTTTGTACCCTGCACAATTAAATTATTATGGCACCAACCGCCACATTGGCAACAACCAATAATTACAATAGAAACATACCCAGGAGCAGCCATTCACATTCCATATTAGAGGGATAATGTTTGTCATTAGTGTATCCAGGAGACAAAATAAAGCCATGTTTCGTCTCTTCAGAAATAGTTCCACCACACATGTAGGAGCATATTGGTTTGTCAAGACTCTGACTATACTCGATGTCATCTGTTTTTAAAAATATTTAATGGTAAGCTTTGAAAAATTCATTGGATTTGGCTTGTGTCATTTCTCTAAACTACAAACAGTAAAAGTTTTGTATTCTTTTTTCAGCTCCTATAATTTCCTACCATTTGCTGAAAACCACAGAGTGTCAACCAGATTTCGTGGCAAAGCATTTATCTCATCTGACAGCTCTTCAACAACAATATTATTTGGAAGAGAAGTTGTTAAATTAAAATCAAGCTGCATTCTCCATCCTCTGTCTGTTGAGGCATAAACTGCCATCCTTCAATGTTCAAAAATTCAGTCTTTGTTAATACTAAAACATCTCTAGCAATGGAAAATCACTATTTGAGCACCTTTGATTTGAGCTTTTAGGATTGCCACAATTCATATAAAAAGGACTTGAAGTACAGCTTCCCACACCCAGCAACATCTTATTGCCTGAAGCAACCGCCTAAAAAAAATCAGCAATTTTATTTAATGTTGACAAAAACATATAACTAAACACAGCTAGAACAAAACCTTAAAACTTACGGTATTTAGAAAATAAAAACGCAACATAGCAAAATGCTCTCAAATGACAAACCGTCATGCACATATTGTTTTTTAAATTCATAATTCTTTTTTCATCCATCCATTTCCATTTATTTTGTGGTTGTTGTGGGTCACACAAACTTTTTTCCATCCAACTGACAGTGTTATTTTCTGTTATGCTTAAACATCCAACATTTGGTTCGCGTGTAATAATTAGAAATCCTTGCTTTTCATTGACAACTAAAATGCACAAAATAAAAAAAATACTGAACTGGTTAAAATGCTTTGGACACTTCATTATATTTATCTTATTTTAATGCTAGACACAACTGCTGATTTTAAGTCGTTAAGCAGTGAATTCTATTTGGAAGGTGACCGCAAAGCAAACTGGCCAAAACATATAATACAGTGGTTCTTAACCGGGGTTCGACAAAGGTCTTTTTGAAGTATAATTTTAGGATCTATAGTCGCTAAAAAATGGCATTTCTATTTGCCAAATATCAAGACGCTGGAAGGTTTCACTAAGGCAGGGGTGCACAACCTGCGGCCGTATGCCACCGCAGAGTCAAGTTTGTGCGGCCGCGAACATGTTTATTAAAATATATGTACAGACGGCCGTGACGTAAATAAAATTCTTTTGCTTATGTGTGGCACTAAAAAGAGTATTACCAACCTAATAACCATATGCGTTTTGTACGCCTATTGTGTGCAAACAATGTGAACAAAACAGGTACCACAAGCATCACAATATAGATTATGACATCATAAACACTTAATACTGATTTCAACGCTGTGCAGCTCAATCTGTGCACCAAGCTAGAAATTAATCTGGGCTTTTGGGGCGCTAGATAGAGGTATATATATATGATATAAACCAAGTATTTTACAACAAAAAAGCAGGTAAATGGCGGCCGTTGGTGAAATAAGAATCTGCGATGAAATAAAAATCTGCGAAATCTTGTGCATCCCTGCACTAAGGGAAATTTTGTTGGCAGCAAAAACTTATCACTTCATCTTTTTTATGTTTGTGTACAGATGCTAAAAATACAATGCTTCATTTTGGTAAAACTAAAAATTGCCGGAATTAAAGCAATCCTGAAACAAGTTGCTTGTATTATTATGTCAGAATTTAACAAAATGACAAACAGTAACCGTTGCCACTATGTTTGAACAAAAACTAATTACGACCCACCAACCACAATGGGTTAAAAACCTAGGATGTAACTTTGGGGTTCGACCTAAGGCTGAATAATATCGTAGGGGTTTGGCCGTTATAAAAAGGTTAAGAACCACTGATATAATATGTCATAAGTATGTCAAAACAGCAAAAATTTACAATTGTATACATTTAGTTGGTGTGATTTCCATCCTGAACTAACTACAAACCTTCAGAATTATTTACAAGATTGTATGGTGTACAAACTGGGTTTGAATCAATCCACTGACTGCCAACACATTTCACCTCACGACTCATTGTGGAGTTATCAGGGCACTGCAGAATGCAAATCTGTCCTTCTGTGGCTGACCTAAAGTGCACTCAGTCAAACTACAGCTACTTGTACTTATCTTTCCTTACAGTATTGACATAACCAAACTTTTTGGCTTAAAAACATCACATAAACTGCTGATGAAATGTGATACTAACCAAAGTATGTTATTTCAGGTAACCAGCTCAAGTGTTTACCTAATTTTGACAAGGTTTTATACCCAAACCATGTGTGTTGCATGCCTTTGGTGACTAAATAATACAGGCCTCAACCTCTCCAAACTACAACCCGGGGGCATCATTTTGCTCAGCTGACAAAGTATTTTTGACACGTGGAACATTTTGTAACTTAATATACGTTACATCTGGCGAAAACCTGAATGGATTTCATCCTTCATTTTACTGTCGCAGGATTACAGGGCATTAGGTATAATCCAAAAGTATCACAGGATTACAGGGCATTAGGTATAATCCAAAAGTATCACAGGATTACAGGGCATTAGGTATAATCCAAAAGAAGTTTGTTGAATCATGGACAAGACCAAAGAATGGTGATTGTGCATGAACAATTGCCTTTTTGGTTATTTATGATAGAACAAAGAAATATGACTCAGTTAAGGGCACACATTCTACATGTCATGAACACCATGTGACTTTAAATAAGATTGTGTAAAGACCACAGCCCTTGGCGGTCGAGTCAAATCACCTTGCGAATTCCAGTTTGCAAAAGGCCAGATTCGGGCTTGTATGCAATGTGTTTATTTAAATCGCATGTATTTATTTAAATTATCCAGCCTGCTGTGAAAAAAGTTTGGTGACCCCTGCTCCATGTCAAGGGTGGGCACCTTCTCTATGTTATACACTAATTATGGGATTAAGCTAAATCATTTGTCATTATTGGCAAAACAAGTTTTCTCACTCTGTCGTGCAAGTGGCAGGGTTTATATCACCCAAGGAACTTGAGAGAGGTGGGCAGTTCTGAGCACAACCAGGAATTTGGGGGCCATAACCAGACCAGTTCCCGTTTGACTGGCAAACTCTCATCATGTCCCCACCAGGATGGTAACCTAGACAAAATTTATTAATTTCAAGAACCAACTTTCTTTAATTTTTCACTGGTCAAATATGGATGTGCTTTTTGTTTTATTTGTTGTGTAAAACTGCATAGGTCTTAATGCACTTCCATTGGCTAGTCAGGTGGGAAGTGATGAAGGTAATAACTTGTGTGTATATTGTTTATTTCGTCACTATATTTTCCAATTTACATGACAGCAGAATTAAGATAAAGCAAAACATGGAAAGGATATTGAAAAGTATTGTCACAAGTTATTTTGGATCATCAACTAAAAAAATGTGAACACCCTCTTGAAAGCAAATTGCTGAAAACATGTGGATTTCGATTGTTGTAAATGAGCAAGTTATTTTAGGTAACAATAATATTGTCAAACAAATTTTGGGTTTTGTCTTTGCACATCTGTTTGCCTTTGTGAAAAAAAACAGCATCTATAACTACCATTTTGACAGGTCAACATCAAAGTTGTCCCGGGAACTATAGCCATTCCTTGCTTGTGTGTGTATTTGCTGCTAAGCACTCCAACACCCGATGGCTCCGGACAATTGAATTTTTCAATGCATCTAAAAGATAAATGCAACAAAATTTAAAATGAATACCTGTTAAAAATCGATGGTTTTTCATGAATAACCCTTTCAAATTTTGGACCCCCGATTTCTGAGTGGTTGGCATAACTGGTAGGTGTGCTCAAAAGGTTGCTAGTTCTAACCTTTACTCGACCTGTGTTATCCTGAGCAAGAAACTGGGTGACATTGCTCCAATCCAGCAGAATCTAATGGCTTGAATCAAATTTTAGTTACTAAGCCTTTTTACATGACCGAATCGAATTGTATCGCTGATGCGCATTTTGTGGCGTCACGTTTTCAATTCAGGGAGAGTGGTCTATATCAAACCCTACCTGGATTGCAACAAAGAAAGTTATAACTTGTGTGTATATTGTTTATTTTGTCACTATATTTTTTGTGGCGTCACGTTTTCAATTTGCTAAAGCGTAAAATTACATGGCTGCCGAACCGAATCGCATTCAAGGTTTTCAGTTTTGTGCATAAAAGATATGGTGGTTATTGTGAAGTGATATGCAAACATAAGGCCAGTTAATTGTTAATTATAAAGTATTTTTTTAACTGTTTGTCTATTCTTCCGAAAAAATCTAATTAATTCCTTGGCAGCAGTTGTTTGCGTCGAGTTTAGACTTACCAAATGTATAAATTTGTTTATTGTGAACTGTTAAACCCTCAGGAATAGTTGGAAGAAACATTTAAAATGTATAGATCACTCTGACTTCATTTTAGGTCAAAACTAGCAATCATTTCAAGTTGACCTATTTGTTCGCAAAAGAGTTCTCCTAAGCGTATTGGCGCCTAAGTGTATTTAAACCACCTGTGTCGAGCATATCGACAATCGGATAAGTCTAATACGCTTTGCCTTTTTTCTTTTTCGAAAACGAGAGAAATGCGTATTGAACATGCTTAAACGCTCCATGTAAAAAGGCATACTGAGGTTTCAGCGATTTTCCGTTACTCTCCCATTGATTCCTAAATTAACACACAAGCTTCATTGCATGTTAACTGACTTCAAAGTGAATGTCGGTGTCAAACCAGCCAACCCACTTTGTCAGAACCTTTCCCACTCTAAAGCCCTGGGTGGTTTAAATCTGACAGGGAGGGTGGTCTATATCAGTGGTTCCCAACCTTTCTACAACATGGGACCGGTAATAATGTAAAAAATTTCCACGGACCGGCAACAAAAGATCATAGTAAATGCAATGGATATTTGTAAGCTTTTTGTTCACCAAAGTTGTCATTGCACAACATAATGCAAGATTTGGTCATAGCCTATGTATGTAGGACGAAAAATTACAACCAAACGGCAATCAACTCAACTCAAACAAAACGTCAATCCATTTACATACAAAATCAATGTTAGTGGGATGTTTGCTGTTGTTTTGCTGCCAGTATGAATCTCATCTCAAAAGCGAAGAATGACTTTGTTTTAAAAAAATTTGTTGAATGCTAGACACAGTTTATGACAAACCAATGATAAACGTCACAAAAGCTTTATTAAACAATTTACCTCAGTTTTACAGCCAAGCGTAAAATGAGTTTCGCAGGTACCAACAATTTTGCAATATGCCTTATTATTCCATTTTAAAAAGGAGGTTGGCTTAAAGTAAGATAATTTAGGGACCGGCAAAATATTTACGCGGACCGGCGGTTGGGAACCACTGGTCTATATCAAACCCTACCTGGATTGCAACAAAGTTAAGTTTGAGAGACTAGCAGGTCACTTAACGCTGGCTTAAAGGAACATCAAAGAAATGTGGTGAATTGGGAGGCAAAGAAATCATGCCATTGATATATTATGCTGGCAAATAAATATTTTTTAAACAGTGATGGAACTTTGCAATACCTTGCATTCACATGCCATGTACCATTACTTTGGCAAGTTATTTCTGCATTTCCATCCAGAAAGAAACCATTTTGGCATGATGCAATGCATTTACTTTCAGGAAAATGATTTTCACTCATACATTTGGTGGATTCAAAAGCAATGTTGGGGATTAGTTTGACCACTGCCGAATCATTTGCACCTGGTGCAGGGCAAAAGCCTGAAATACAGTGAACTTTGTTATATTTGTAGAATCTAAAGTGTCACTAGTAGCACAAAAACTAATCAATTAATGTTTGCAAACCCTAAACGTATCCGATTTGTGAGGTTTTATCAAAGCAGGTCATTTCTTAAATTAAGACATTTAAAGCATGTTAGGTTTGTAGCAAACAACATTGTTATTTAACCACACTTTAATTCTTACTCTGGCAATTAATTGGTTTAGAAGACCAGACACCATCCATTTTACATGTTCGTGTTAAATCTTGATCAGGTGATGCATATCCTTCTTTACATGTTTGTGTACATACTTCACCAGCAGGAACATGCAAGGTTAAACAACTTGCTGGAAGCATAGAGTGTGGTGCAGGAAAAAGTCCGAAACAAAATGCTGCAAAAAATATAATGAAAACCCTTCATAACCCGTAAACAAATTAACCACAAAAATAAGCCTGTGAACCTTTGCATTCAGGCATATTCCCTGTCCATAGACCAGTTGAATTACAAAATATGTACTCTGGGCCGTTCAAATAGTATCCAGCTGCACATGTAAAACCACACAATGTTCCACTAGGAACAGTTTCACCCAAAAGGCATTGATAATTTACTTTCAGATTCGACGGTGGTTTAATTGGCGGACAAGATCCACTCAAAGCAGTCTGAAAAAAAGATTTTAATTTCACATTGACTATACAGTAGCAAAAACACAAGATGAATTAAAAACAACATACTTTGCTTAAACACTCCGGTGGCTTTTTATCCCACAAGCCAGTCGATAAGCATGTAAGGGTACCATTCTTGGAGGTCATGTAACCTGGTTTGCAGGTGACTGTACATGATTGTGATTCTTGGGATTGACTTTGTGCACACTGTGGTGGATTAGCAGTGGATGTTGGACCAACAATTAGAGGGGCACAAGCCACTACAAAATATTTGTGAGTTATGTTATTTTCAACAGTTTTTTTGTTGATATTTGCTCCAAATAAGCTTGCAAGATGTACACAAAAACATTTTGATTGAAAAAACATCTATGCAATATTAAGATTAGAAAAGATTTAATTTTCACACCACAACAGATTCCTGAATAATGTGTTCATGACATAATTTGTAAAATAATAATAACCTGTTTCCATGAATGAGCAGATTGTCTTTTGCATCATTGAAGTTTGAATACCAATCCATTCTCCTGAAGAGGATGGTTCGCCGCCATTGTACAACACAGCAGCACTATTTGATACTCCCCCATAGTCTATGAAGCTAAAAAATCCATCAAAAATAATATTTATGGTATCAAACATGATTAAATAATTAAATAAATGATTTAACTTGTTAACAATCCCAATTTTTAATTATTTCACACATTGAAACTTTAACACATCAAGGACCCCCGATTTTTTACAATCTATAACATGGCATGTAGCTTGTGTATAGGTTGGATACAGTTTTTATGTTTTGTTTCAGTATTGTTAGAAGCAATTTATTTTTACCAGACTATTTTACCACACAAAATAAAAAATATGTTGTAAACTAGAAGGGTGGCTTAGCACATATTGCCCTTGCATATACACTATAACCTATTTTAAAACATAAATATATTTCCTATGCTTATTTTGTATTGGGTCCCATATTAGCCATCGTCTTTTATAACTTTAGTCGTTTCTGCAGGCAAAAACTCATGGGTCCCCACACATGCAAAGTTGAAAATAATGCAATTCAAGAGATAACCATCAGAAAGTCGGGTGTTGTAAGGTAAAACACAGTGACTGGCACTGGGCTTAAATAATAATACTATGTAGAATACAAACTACAAAATTAGATTCACCCCAGATATTGTTTGAAGTATGTCCTATTTAATGTTTTAAAAAAAATTACCCATTTTAGGGGGCTAGTAGGGCAACTAATTCGGTTCGACACACAAACTAAAAAATATATAAAAACCACAATGACTCAATCAATAGTACTGCAAAATTTCAGCCCAATCCACCAATGTTTAAAATTTCGACCACTAGAGGTGTTTTGAGCAACAACCGTTACTGTTTCTGACGTCATAGGGCTGTTAACAAGCCCCTAACTGCCATGGCGCAAAAACAACCACCAAGCAACCCACCAACGAGCAACATACAACTGGTTGCCCTTGTAACACTATTGCTCCAAAGAAATCTTTCGTCTGTGGTGCCCAGTAACATACAAATACGTTTTACACTTTAGGGGCTTGTGGGGTAAATGTAGGACTACAGGGTTGAACACAACAATCGACACCTATAAATGGCATACTATACAAGAAATCCAAATTTCAGCCAATTCTGACACTGTTTAAAAACTCACCCATTTTAGGGGGCTAGCGGGGTAAATACTGGGGTTATCAACAAAAACAAAGCGGGATGCACATCTACATGAATATATCTACCATCTGTGTAAATTTCAGCCAAATCCATCAAACATTTGATGGAAAAACGAGTCGGACAAACTTTGGGTAAAAACACCCATTTTAGGGGGCGAGCGGGGTAAATACTGGGGTTATCAACAAAACCAAAGTGGGATGCACATCTACATAACTATATCTACCATCTGTGTAAATTTCAGCCAAACACATCAAACATTTGATGGAAAAATGAGTCAGACAAACTTCCGGGAAAAAATACCCATTTTAGGGGGCTAGCGGGGTAAATACTGGGGTTATCAACAAAAACAAAGTGGGATGCACATCTACATAACTATATCTACCATCTGTGTAAATTTCAGCCAAATCCATCAAACATTTGATAGAAAAACGAGTCGGACAAACTTTGGGAAGAAAAAAAAAGAAAAAAAAAAAGAAAAAAAAATTCGAGTAAAATCAATATGTGTCCCCTTCAGGAAAGGGGATCCATAAAAAGCATTTGAAAGGAAGTGCATTAAGACCTAAAATTTTTTGACACTGTTAAAATTATTATCACCATCTTGGGAACATTTTTGGTTTATGAATGTTTGTTTTTTTGACACTTTTAGCTAATCAAATGCTTTTCATCTATGTGTTCTTTTACACCACACATTTTTGGCAATTTGAATCCAAAATTTTGTTTTGTCTGTAAGGCCTTGCATAAACCACAGTTTTCAATAAATCCGAGCAAGAAAATGGGTCTGATTCAAACTTTAATACATTATTGATTATAAGTATATTTATTTTACATTCTCTTACCCGTCTAAAAAGTGTGATGTAACATGATAAGGATGATGATTGCTTAGACATGACCATTTTTGCTGCATGTTATCATGACATGGCAACAATGCCACAATACTTCCATATGATGGACTAGAAACTGACATACATTTTCCTGCCAAAAAAATTAATTACACAAAATGACATCTTTTACATTTTATAACTATGATATTCAGATATCAAAATCAGATGTTTAAAATTATTTTAAAAACAACAATGCTAAAGAAACGTAAAGATAAGTATCATCTATTCTCAAGCCGTACCTGTTTGAACATTTTGTAAAGAATTCTCTTTCCATTTCCAATATTGAGACATACTACTGGCTGAGCAGGTTTCCTTTATTACTATTAAAATGTCATTATCCTCCATTACAGACAAACATGCTTGGGCAAGACCCAAACTAGTTGCCGCAAGTGCTTGAATCCGAAACTGGAGAATATCAACTGAAAAACATACATCTTTAAGCCTCACTTTCCATCAATAATTTTGTTTATACTATGGTTTTGTCGAGTTCATTTTGATTCAGTTAAAGAACTAAAATAGAATTAAAATTTGGCAGATCTTAATAGCAAAGAAAAGGTTTTTCCAGTCAGTCCACTTCCTTTGCAGAACTTTGCTAAAAAAGTTGGCATGCTGAATATGCAATTATACAGTGGAGATGGTTTACAAACAAATTCTGTGACCTATCACAATATACCAAATACACTACTTTTAATCAAAACACCAAAACAGGCTACTTACATTCACACTGCACATTGAACATGCCACTATATTCCCCATTAGCTTGACACATCACAGTATCATTGGTTCCCACTTTGGAAAACCCAGGATTGCACATCGCTTTACATGTCTGCATAAAAATATGTTTGATTAAGTGCCTTCTGCACCTGCATAAAATCGTGATAACAAGTTCCTCTGCCCCAATCAGCATGAAAGCTATAATATTTAATGTGTTATTGTGTAAAACCTTCCCAGCAAGCATATGATTTAGTCAATAAAATCGAAAACAAAATTTGAAAAAAAGTTAAAACTAAAAAATTGCTTGGAATGTATATTGTTGGTTACCAATTACCATACTAATATCAAATATGTTGTTCAAATGGCGTACATCAAAGTAACCAATATTCCTGCTGAATTGAGTAACCATCCCCTAATGACACCTAATTATTATGATTGCACAAAAAATGGATCAAAAGCTTAAACCACAATATGACATACAGCATTGGAACACTACATAAACCTTGCTTAGTACATACCCCATTTTCACATGATACAGTGCCATTGTTTGGTGATGCTGGTTTCATATCACAGTAGTTTTCACAGCTCATGTCTGGCTCAGACCATTTCCCATCTTCACACAACAAAGAAGTTTGAGTTTCTCCATTGCTCATTTGTGTCCCATCAGTGCAGGAAACTGAACAAGTACCCAGGTGTTCCATATCTTCTAATGAACACCTTTACACCAATTAGAGTTACTGATTTCACTGCACAACTAGGATATCATACTTCTTATGAAATGCATACTGGACTATAAAAATTAATCCAGGATACACAACATTATTCTACTATGTTATTAAAATGTTAACATCTTATTCCGGAGAAATTTGTATGGTGTGACATTTAAATTTAATAAACTGTTCATAACATAAGACACTACTCTCTATAACTGATGGTCATTCATCTAACACACAGCGGTAATCAGTTACAGTAAACAGCTTTCACACATTCAGGTGGGTCTTTAACATTTCATTCTTCAACAAGGCAATAATTTCAAGTGGTTGTGATTAGCTAAACTTTCATCACCAATATTTGTACAAGTGAATTTACATCAACAAATAACTAGAAAGGTGGTTTGGGCTATAGGGTGAAACACAAACAGCATCCAGAAAAGACCAACTCTACAAACTGTCTAAATTTTACCCACTTTTGACATTGCATCCAAAATCACCCATTTTAAGGGCACGGGGTGAATGATGGAGTTTTTTAAATAATGGGACATTTAAAAAAAATCTTTATCAAATTCGAACACTGTTTAAAAATCTTTTATTCAAACGAATCAGAGATTTCATGCCAAAGGGGCATAGACAAACTTCACCACAGAAAAAAAGAATCAAAATTTGTCTTCATGGAATGTTCTCTGGTAAACTTTATTAGGTATGGTAAATGCTTTTTGTTACACATTTTATACTTTTTAGACTGGAAACAAATCTATGCTAATGTCATTGTGTCTCTATCCATACGGTGTTAACATTCTTATCCAGATTAGGTGGATGTTTCTTCTCAATACATGATTTTAAACATAAATTGCGAAACTATACAACCTTGATGGAACAAGAATCTTGTTTTTTGTGTCAGTTAAGGCCGGACAAGCATGTTTACAGGTCACACCATCAATTCCTTTCCAGTTGCCTGTTGGTAAGCACTGGATTCCTTCCACTACAGCTAGAACAAGAAAAGAAATGAATGTTGTACAGGCTTGTTGCAAACAATTAACCAAATTTTTTGGTGCTTTGTTTTGGTATATTTTCAAGTGATAGTTCTCCCAACAATTTACTGATAAAATATTGTTTTTAATGGACCAATATTATCAACACAATTGAAATTAAATAAAATACGAGGATATTTTGTTGGATGTGAGTGTTATTTTCTATCGTTTACCATTATTGGCCTGACAAACAACTCTGCAACTTTGCCAAGCCTCCACTTTGTCAGTTCCACAAATAGAAGGTTCAACTGACAAATTGTCTCCAACAATCGCGGGGCAAGTACCAGTCTGGAAATTAATACATAGATTAAATCCTAGCATGTTCCATTTGAAAACCAATCTGCCTTCAAAATACAAGTATAATTCACAGTTAACAAAAATTTAAAATGTTATCTACATGAATTTACATTCCTAACAAAAGCAAACAAACTACATAAACTAACTGCTTTTTGTGAACATATAGTTGCTGTGGTTTCCAAGTCTTCATTAAAGGTGATCCAATATGATTCTGCATGTGTCCACATTTGCAACATCGGGCCTGCTTCCATGTAAGTTGAGTCAATGCCAATAGCAGTATTCTGCAAAAAAATATATTTTTTGTAGCGGGTATAGGTTTAGTAGCCTGCAAAAAGTTTGATGCAGTATGTAGGCTGTGGCATGTAAATCGAAACTATGAGATTAACTAAAAAGTGGCTTTTTAAATACTAAGGGCTTTGGAAAAAAATTAAAATTTTAGATGTTCGTATGTTAAATGCCAATGTTTTTTGGTGTACAGCAAATCTGGGTCTGCTTAAAATCTTGGTCATCCTGATCACCAATATTCAGTAGAAAGCATAATCAACAAAACTGATATATATTAAAGTCAAACCTTAATGATTATTCTGTATGGAAAAAATACATCACAGTTCCATTGCTGGGCTGCAACTGTTAAGTAACATGGCATTTGGGTTAAACCAGAGTCATCTGCAATGTCCTTTGCCGACAAACAGAGTCCAGTTCCTACATTTTTAATTTGATCATTCATCCAGTACCACCTTAAAATATATTTTTTTTTAAATCCGCCTGACAAAGTATAATTCAAATCCAAACAAATATTAAACTAAAAAAATATCTGAACAGCTGGATTTTCACTATATTCAACAAACCAATGGATAATTAAAAAATATAACCTGCCATTTGGAACAGAAAAGGTTGCTTAAAAGTCGAAAACTGCATTAACTTATTTTACAGTAAATGAAACAGCATAACAATACAAGTTACTTAAACATACAGTCCAGTGTTGCCACTTGAAATGCATGATTCAGATGAATTCACAAAGTACACGGCCATAGATTCAGCTTGTGCTACCAGGCAAGTAGTTTTGTTGTCAATTTGTTGAAGTATAGAGAATGTTTCCGAAACTTGTTCACAAATAGGCTGTTCACTCCACGTTCCATCATCACGACATTTTATTTTGTGTGTTTTAATAGGCGTATATCCTTTAATAAAGCTAAGTTAAATTACAACTTTTCGGATAGAGCATGCATGCAATATGGACAAGTGTGGCCAAACAACAATATTGCTTGCGAATGGTCCAGCCATATGGCCTAGTTTAGAAAAAGTTTAGTTTTAGAGAAAGGAACAACTTTGCATGATTGTTAGGGCAACAGGGACATGACTGAAGTGGGAATAAAAAAGGCTATGCTGCATGTTTTCAAGATGCAAAAATTTAGATCCTAAGACAGATGTACAAAATAGGAATGGTCCTTTCCAGAATACAATGGCATGTTAGTTTAAGGACTTTACACCATTCAGCAAACTGGAAAAAATAAACATTAATTACATGCCATATTGTTTAACAGGTCTTAATAAAGTGTGATACTTTATTGACACTGACTGGTCTTCCATTTCTATACATAACACCACTTTAAGCCACAATAAAACCAAGTTCTTTTTAGTTTTTTACAAAACTTTATACCTGGATCACAAACTAATGTGCATTCGGTTCCTGGAATATGCATGAAACCCTGTGGTGAGTAGGGAGAGATGTCCTGGAAGCATGTCATGTATCCATTTGTAGGCTAAAAGGAAAAAAAGAACACATATAATAACATTCAAAAGAAAAAGCAAACATGCTTAACAACACACAAGCACTTAATAATTTGCAATCTATATGCAATTTATTTGATGTTTTTCTCATACGATGAATGAAAAAACAACATAGTGTAAAAAAGATGATGCAAAAGGTGAAATCAAATGTGTCCCCTTTTAGAGAAGGGCATACATAAGTACCTGAGATGCTGGACAGTATTGCAAACACATGGGCACTGAATCACTCCATACACCACTTTCCAAGCATCTCAAAATATTAGGACCATTTAAGTAAAAGTTGCGATCGCATTCAAAGGAACAAGTTTCTCCTTCAACCATTGTTCTGTTCATAAAAGAAAAGTTGTAAAATGGTTTACCCATTTATTTGGTTACAATAAAACATATTTTTCTGGACTTCTTACTTTCTTAAATCAGGAATGCATTTTAGGAAAGTCAAAACCCTAGCTTCTTATTTCAGTGCCAGAAGTTACAGAACAGTATAACACATAACAATGTATAATCAAGATGCACCTGTAAGAGCAATATTGTGGAAAAACTCTAGTGTTAGGGGGAGTGTGTAACATTGGGCATCGCTGCACACAAACTGTACTGCCCAGCCCAGACCATCTCAATCCAGTATTTACATCAACATAACCAAGACACACACGAATAGAAGATCCCATTGTATCCATGTTCATGGGACATTGGATGTCACAGATTGTACCTATTTGTCAAAAAGTTTTTTTATGCATATTTCTAACAACTAGACTCGTCATACAATTTAATGCAAAATTCAGACACAGTTAATCTCTTTCTACGGATTTGTTTTGTGATGGAAATACTATTTTTTCTCAAACCTTTTAAACTGACCAAAAGATAGACGTAATGGTAATCACAAATTGTCTGTTGCTACCTCAAACCAAGTAAATAAAAAATAAAAAAAAGTTTTCAAGTCATAAGGTTAATTGGTATAGTAACGCTTTTAAACCAAGGTCATGTATCATGACAAATACACAAAACCGGAAGCATGTTTGCAGTGATTTAAAATATCATGTTGTTTCAGACCGCCTGCTTTTATTATACCATACTGTGTTAGTTTTCTGTGGTTATTTTTAATGCATGGGTGGCAATCTTCCGGTAACAGTGTAAAAATACCATTATTTTTAAAGGCCTGTTAACAAACCAAAGCATGTAAAACCAATGTAGTACTGCAAAATATGTTTACAAGAGGTTTTTAGTACTGGTGCTTCAATTTCTGTCTGCTGTACTGGTGCTTCAATTTCATCTAAAATCGATCCTTTCGTGACAGCAGAATATATATTGGCGTTGCTTGAAACAATGTATACACAAAGGGGCAGACAGATAAAAAAACCTGAAAGGCCAACAAAACTACACCCCCATGAGCGCTACATTTCTGCCTTCTATGAAATAAGAAACCCTACAACCTTTGTTTATGCCTGCTAATCATCTGGTATGTAATTCATACACACATGCTTACCTTGGTCAACGAAGCCCATTGAGCACATGTCTGGCAACACTGAAGCATGTTTTGGGATTGCTAAAGCTTCGCATTTTTCAGAACAGTTAAGTTGGCCATCAAAAGACCATGTTCCATCATTTAAACATGTTGATGTCACCACATTATTCATCAGGGTAGAAGACAGGCACAGGTGTGTACACTTTGTACCAACAGGTTGGGGATCAGAAATGCACGAAGATGGTTGAACAGTTTGACCATCCATGCTTTCTGCAATTTTTTAAAAAACACGTTTGCCAGAAAAATCTGATAACACTTACACACTAATAATGTCCCACATTATGTATAATAGTACCGTTAAGAGAAGGACATGCCTGAACACAATGTGGAACATGTCCAGACCAAAGATGTTTTTCTTTACACATCAGTGAAATAGTTTCCACTAGAATATTTTTGGACATAAAGTAACCATCCATGCATGTTAACTTGCATGTTGTTCCAACAGTAGATTCAGTCAATCCACAATCAAGAGGATCAATCTAAATGTTAAAAACGTTAATTTTAAAAATCATCAGGAACAACACGCTTCAGGCCAACAAGATCACATAGAATAGTCACTCGCTTGAGGTGCAATAAATAAAACTTATGTAAAATAAAGTGGTAATTGTATTCAAATAATTGGCAACAAGTTTGATAAATATATACCTCTAACAAATATTTCTAATATTGCAGCAGAGTTTGTAAAGTAGGCCTAAACATTCATCACAAACCAAAATGTCCGATAAATTTGAGAGGAGTGGACAAGTTTCAACACAGTGAGGTGTTTCAGTAATGTTCCATTTGCCACTGCTCATGCATGTCATCGAACTCTCGCCAGCAATTTCAAAACCAGCAGGACATGCAAAATCACAGGTTGAATTTTCAGCTAGCAGATTGTCAACTGACATGTCACATGAGACAGTCACATCAGCAGCAACATGCATCATATCACAACTGGAAGAAACAGGAGTCATTATAAATTACCATATTTATTACGAGGTTTTATACCCTACAGTTTGCACAGCTTATAATTGAGGGTGGCTTGCAATTAAAGTTCACACCAAGATTATTTCTACATCCCTGCTTTGTGAGTCCTTTTTTGGTTCAAAACTCTTTTGCATTAGATTTTGTTCATCAACAATGATTCTACTGGGTACAATTACCCAGAACCCCCAATGGTCCAGCACCGTGCATCTTAAGTTAATGCTCGATGCATTGTGGTGTCACAAACATTCATAATTCCATGTTAGTTTTGTAACTTTCCTAGGTACCTTATGTCACCAACAATGTTTTAAGCGAGTGGTTCTCAAACTTTTTTTGTTGCGACGCCTCTGAAAAAGTTTTCTGGACTTGCGATGCACCAGCAAATAAAAGACCGACTGAAAGTCTCAATGCACATACAGACAAACAAAACACTAACCGAAAAACTGCCTAAATGCGGCTTAAACAGTCGTAAGGTGATGAAACTGTCAAAAACTAGAACTACGGGCAACTTCGAACATCATCGGGGCACCATTAGAATGATGTTTAGACTTACGAAAATATCAGCTAGCAAATGAGTCTCAATTAATCCACACGATAGCCATAAGGATGCACATGAGTTCTATTTTGTTATATTTCAAGTTGCCTATCCTGAAGTAAAGTACAACGCCACTGCATATTATATGGTTAGAAGTATATTTAGCAAAAGACCAGTTGAGGAGTTTTGTAAAGAGACATGAAATACAGCGAACTACAACGTAAACAAGAAATGCACAATGGAGACTTTTACTCCAAATCTTACACTTCATATACACTGAAAACGAGAGAGCAATATTTGAAAGAGGAGAGAGAAAGGCATTTACTCGAGACTTTCAAGAAGTTCTCAGCTACACTTGACTTGGCAACGATAATGCGGCTAAGTTAGCAGTTCTAGCGACGCATAAAACATTGCATACAAACCAAATCACGTGTTAAAAACGTTAATCTAACAAACAAAAGACCATTCACCTAGAGATGCTGATTGGACAAATGCGCTTTATCTACATAACCGGATATTAAAGAGATGAGGGTTCTGAGTGTTTATGACGTTTGTGGCTATTTGTGTGACCAATTTCTTGTTGCTTAATTCAAATGTTCCTTCGACTTATATACCGTGTTATGTCATAAAATGGCGTAACAGTTGTGTTTATTAATACAACAACAAGATGCCATGAAACGGAACTATTCTGCGATGCCCTTGGAAAATTAAAATGACACACAGTTTGAGAACTACCATGCTAAGCTGTACAGACCCCAGAAATATTTCAACATCTGGCATATTTATTAAAACAGTCATTTTTGTTCTTTGATACCCTTTCGAACACTAGTTTTCTATACAGGACATGAATATGCAAATTTAATGCTCGGGTCAGTTTGTGCAAAAATCAAAAATAGCAATGCTCGGTACTGGTCACTTGGGTTCTGGCTCGGCATGGCTCGGCATGGCTCGGCTCATCCCTACAGTTTATTATACACAAAAAACTATCCATGGAAATGTTACTCACATTTTAAAACATGTTGGTTCCATATTATCCCAAATCCCTAAATCAGTGCAAGTGAGCAAAGGTTCACCCATCATCATATATCCCATGTTACACTGAAAACCACATGTGTCACCACTGCGAGCTTTTCCATTCCAACACCGAGTTGCTTCAGTAGAAATGTAATATGAATTGGTTTGAGGAAACAATGCTCTGCAATAATCCCGACACATTGGAGACTCATCTGGTATCCACCTTTCAAAAAAATCTTAGTGTAACAACTAAATTATACAAAAAAACTAAAAATGTATACAATAGTAAGCAGGTATGATCACACAGTATTAAAATAAATAACATGAAAATAATCATTCATCCAATAGCTCAAGTACTACATAAAGTGAAAACATCTGCAACATACTTGCCACTTTCGTCACAAACAAGGGTGTCTGGGCCATCCAAGTACTTGTTTTCATTCATACATGATACCCCGCATACAGCCCCCGCACTTTGACTAAAAAATAATTATATCTCTGAGTAGAAATGCTAAATGACAAAATAGATCAATTGTACTCTGTTTGAAAGTTAAATGCATTGTGTTGTCAAAGTTGCATTGCATCATAGCAAATTATAAGGATTTATTTTGGCCTCTTAAGTTACAGTCTCTATTATTATTTAAACCTTGCGTTATAGTGTTTTAGGTTTTTAATGATAGAAGCTCCAAATGGTTTTATTTTTTACTCACCAACAAAGTATTGTTTAAATAATTTCACATCATTATAGATCCTTAAACTGATAACTATTCTACAAGTTTTGGACTGAAGCAAGTATTTCTTTGAACAAGGTAAAAGGTTTGTACATATCAACTATACACAAACGTTAAGGCTTTAATCACAATATTTAAGAACAACCAAATAAATGTAGTTGGCTGATGTTGTCTCACACTTACAGAGTGTTAACACAAGTGTTGGGAGTTGTTGATAAAGTGTTGTTCAAAGATGGACACTGTACCACATATGTCCCATTAGGTTCACACATGATTTCACTTATGTTCCATGCTCCGTTCATGCATTCAATAACATTCGACATTCCAACAAGCTTGTAACCAGTTTTACATACCACATTGCATAATGTTCCTTCCATCTATTAATTGATTGAACAAGCTTCTCAAACATAATCATGTAAAAGTCTTCAAAAAAGTTGAAACACATTTTGCCAAAATCGTTTACAATAAAACCATGGTCTATTTTTTAAACATTAAATATTCATCATAATATCACATGAAAGAGATCAAACAGATATATTTGTATACATTGGCTAAACAACTTACCCATTTAAAAAAAGTTTGCAGGTTACTGATAAAACACAACAATTGACAACCCACAACATATTCTACAAACTGTTTGAATTTCATACAATTTAACACTGTTTAAAACTTTCAACAATGTCCTAAATGCGTACATGGCTTGTGTGCCATATTGGGAAACATGTATGACTAGTTGCATCAAACCCATTAAGTATTCTTCACTGCATTGCACCACTAAAAATTTTAATATTTACCTGAACACCAATTTTACATGCATTTGAAAATTCCTCATTAGCTGTATCATCAAGTGGCAAACATGAAGCATCAGTGCGTGCACCATATAAAGTTAAAGTCTTGTGGTTGGATACATTTATAAATCTAAAGAACATGAACATGTTGCTACAAACTATGTAGCATTGGTAACACCTTTTCAAACCTATACTAATTGGACTGTTTATTAAGGAAAATGGTTTGTCAAGCAAAAAATCTAAAGTAAATTGTAAAACAGGTGGTAATTTAACAAATATATTGTTCTATGCGGGTCAAGTAAAAAAATTTCTGACCTCCATTGCACATCAAAAGGGACAGTTTTAGAAACTAGCAACTTCGAGGTTGTTCGATGTCCAGCAACAAGAAAGAATCCTTGGTTATTAACAACTTTGTACTGGCCCATTGATGACAAATATTGGCTTTTTTCACTTGTGTTGCATTTGGACATCTAAAAAAATACAAAAAAGATACACATAACCTGCGAAAGTTGTGTGCACCCATCTTAGACTTCATTGTTATTCTATTAATTAATTGAAACACAGTGCTTAATTTTGTTTTTTTAACACAGTAATATACTATTATCATGATATTTATTACATAATATGCAAAAACAAAGGCAATATATCAAAACTAAGCTGATAGCAAAACTCATAATAAAGTCACAAACATTCTCTCACATGAACAAAACTGTTGGATGATGCTATGCATAAGCCAGAAAGCACATTCTGAATGTTGTGGGCACCCAGTAAAAACCAATGATATTGTTTTTCATTACATGAACAGGAGTCATTAAAAATTTTGACAATTTTTCCATCAGGACTATTGGCCAGACAAAAAGTTTGTTGTTCTGATTTATGTTGAATAAAAAATTGTTTCGCTTCTGCAAAATTGATAAATGAACTTGTAAAAACAATTTCACAAGTTGAATATTTAAACCTTAAATAAAGGATGTATGGTAGATTGATTAATTGTAACTTGTTTGTTTATGTTCCAAACAGTAACACAAATACACCGAACAACGAAAAGACAGTTAATATTGAGGAATGACAGTGACATACATACCTGAACAAGTTGGTGGGCTTGAGGACCACATTCCATTATGCATACATGTAAGTGTTTTGTCACCGTTCAAAGTAAAACCAGCATCACAAGAAAATTTGCATGCTGTCTTGGCAATGACAGAACTTGTGCAATGCATGCTTGAATCAATCATGCCATTGCTTGGAGCAGAAAGTCCAGGACATGTTTCTGACATAAAAGATGTGACAAATGTAGAATTTCACTAAATAGCAAATTATTCTGAAGTAAACAAACTATTTGAATAACAATGTATGAAACTCTGAGTTATATAGTTAGTAAGCTTAGAAATAAATTTGGGGGAGCTTTTGGATAAACTGCTGGGTCAACCAAGATTAACCATTGGAAGGATCAACTTCAGATAACTACCTATAAGTAAATTTTAAAAAGTTGGAAGAACTCTTTCTTGGATAAACATGCGAACAAATCTGCATTAGACCAAAAAATGATAAATACTCAGAAAAAGATCATAATAACAACAGCACTGTTTTGCAGAAAAGCATTAAAACCTATATTTTCTCAGCGTCATCCAACTCAGAGATTTCTAATTTTGACCAAAGCAACAAAAGTATTCTGCAATTTAGCGTACAAATAAACCTATAAATCCTAATGTCTGATGGCCCTCATACCAAGTGTGTTGCCATACTTACTTGAACAGAATCCAGGTGTTGAGTTCCACATCCCCGACATCATATTACACTGAATAACAGGATTACCAGAAACATCAAAAGATGGTGGACATGTTAATGAACAAGAAGAATGTCCCTCATGGTGCCCCTTAAGTGAACACGTGGAAGGACTCCAAACTCCAACGGTGGAAAGAACTTTACCACAAGAACCTACGAACATGAAATTGCAATTTTAATAGTGGGTTAATTCAATTTTATGATAAAATCTACCACCTTATAGAAACAAAAAATAATTTAGCAAAAGTAATAAATAGTAATGCCATGGAGTTTCTGTTGGTCAAAACATTTCAGTCGAATATAACGCTTTGTGAAGGTTTGGTTTTACCTCTTTTTTTACTTGTACAAAATTCATCTGAAACCAAACTTTGGAATAGTACTAAATTGACACCTAAACTTTACAACCGATCAATTAAAACTTCATAAAATAGTTGTTTGTTGATTCCAAATGTGTTTTCCAACAGTCAGATTTTTGTTTGCAGTACACTTTACAAGTTAAAATAACAAAGATAAAGTTTTGGAAAAAATTTTTTGCACTTTTTATGCAGTGTATGTTGCGGCTTTTGTTAAGAAATAAGATCAAAACTAGAAAGGTGATTTAGCACATATTGCAATTGCACATCCACTAAAACCTATTTTAAAATGGTCATATATTCCCAATACTTATTTTATATTGGGTCCCATAGTAGTCAGTGTTTCTATAAGCTTTGTTCGTTTCTGCAAGCTATCATTCAGTCAAATCAGCAATTTTTTGCCCTCATAATTTGTTGTGATTGGGCAGAAACCCAACCTTTCGCAAACCCAAATTTAAAGCACAAAACCTGTATTTTTTGTGTAGCATAGAAGGATAAAGTTATTTAAAATAGGATAAAATAAATATCTATTCCCTTCATCTTACAGTATCTTACAATTAACAAACTCTCAAACGGACACAGACTGACTGTAACTTACGTTGACATGTTCCAATATCATTGGACCATTGTCCTGTGGTTGAACTGCATGTTGCTTTAGCCATTGTTGAAACATACCCCCACTTGCACAATACTGAACATTCAGATCCAGCAGATGGAGATTCAGATTGACATGAACCTATTTGCAAATGTTGGAAATGATAATTTAGGGTTTAGGGCAGTGGTCCTTTTTTGCGAAATCTTAATCGCCCCTTGGTGGACTAGATGGCCCCCAGGGGGCGATATCGCCCCTATTACAAAATCCTGGTTTAGAGTTCCAGACAAGTAATAAGAAAAAATGGTTTCTATAATAATACAAAACTATGGTGTAGTTTTGTATGTTGGCTATTCTTAACTTTTACAGCACTTACCGGAATCAGTTTGTACAAAACCATCCATTATATCTGGAACTGAATCGCAGGTTCGAACGCACTCTGGTTGTTCCACACTCCAGGTTCCATCCGACATGCAATCGCTACAAACATTTATTCCGTTTTTTTGTATAAAGGGAAAATAGGGAACACTATAAAATGAGCTAAACAACATTAGTCAATAATAGCAACTACCATAAATATCACATTCCAAAATAATTAATAAATTGAAAAAGTTGATAATTTAAAAAGAATAAATAAGAATTTTGAAACTATGCCACACAACACACTCAGGTTGCCAAGGCAGTGTAGTAAATCACACCAGTCATTTCATACAGAAATGGGAGGACTGCAAAAAATGAACCTGCATTTCAACTCAAACCAATGACAGGTGCCCCAAGAACAATCACAAAAAAACGAAAGAAAAATTTTGCACACACAAAAAAGCGTAACACCTCATATCATCTCCAATCAATTCATATCCTAAATCACATGAGTATTTGCACTTAATTCCATTGTATGGATCCTTTGTACATATATCAGGCATCACATTCTGATTTGCATGTGGCATAATTTTTTGGCACTTTTCTGAAAAAAAAAAAGTTTCCGTAAGCTTGTAGTGAAAATTACAAAAACATGTTGATATTCAGTTAAAATATGTGTTTTACTTTGACATTTCATGAACTCCTGATCCCATCTTCCAGAAACATCACAAACCATTTGGTATGTTGTTCCACCAGCATCTAGCACATATCCTGTATTACATTCAGTAATACATACATCTCCTTCAACAGGGGAATCAAGACATGAAGATGGGGAAGTTGTTTGATGGGGATGCTTAATAATCTTGGGACAGATAGCTGATAAAAAAATTGAATAGGTTAAAGCAATACAAAGAAAACATGGAAATATATGACTTTTTTCTATCTTGCTACTCAGAAAAGAGGGCCCATAATCATTGTTTGGAGGGACCAGATAACTGATTTATATGTGTAAGTCGCAAAAGAGTGGGAAAGTACCGTGTATTACTTTAAAAACAATGACACAAATATTTGTTATGTTGTGTGTGTGTGGCTTGTTTTAAATGAGCATTGCATAATCAACTTATTCTACAAGTACAACCAACCTTTGCAAAATCCATATCCACCTGACCACTCACCACTGGAAAGACATTGACGAAAGTAGCTTGATGCAGATGAATCTAAAAAGGATGCCTAATACTTTGCGGTGTTACAGCATTGTTTTCAAAATTCTTTAATGTCACAATAACTTAAACAACTAGAATAGTGTTTTTCCTATATATTGCCAGTTTATATATACTACATCATATTTAACGATGTATCACATATACCATTTACTATATTTATATTGGATATATATTTGGCACCTACATTTCATTAGGTCCCTATCTTTTTCCTGGCACTTCATAACATAATTGCTTCTGCAAGCATAATCTAATGGGTCGCCTCACATATGCACATGCGATTTGGTAACAGTAAAAATAGGGCACAATCATTGTTGAACTGGAATAGAATTATGACTTTTAATCCGCACATAGCGTTCCCTGGCGCCGTTAAGTTTCTACATACCAACAATATGAATGCTTAGCTGGGCTTTTTACGTCCAAAACCTGTTCTGAAACAGTTTTATTTATGCTTTCAGTTTGAGAAGTCACAGTACACAGGTGTAACAAATCGTGCTGCGTTGTCGCTCTGCGTTTTGAAACATGAATAAGTTGACCTACATTAACGTTTACAGCGCAATATAACTAACATCGTAACGTCTTAATTCCAACCAGTGAGAAAATGGTCAAGTGACAACTGCGTTCAAGCGTGAAGCAAGGGCATTTTTTCCATATGTCACTATCGTCAATCACTCCCGTTGCGTCAGCTGTGCACTGAGCGAGCACAAATTTGACAAAAGACAGCATGTAAAAACATATTTGGGGCTGTAAAAGTAATTACTGAGCCAATTGCACTGAAATGTTTAACAGCCAACAAGGAGCAACCTATCCACGGCTGTTTAAAATTTCAGCAGGTTAAGTCTTGTATTTCTGACCTCATTAACATGTGAACAAACAAACAAATATTTGGGGGTAAAGGGGTGAAAATGGATATATACAACTTCAAGTTACAAAATACTTTAAAATACGCTGCAATGTACCAATAAAAAAGTATGAAACTCCAGAATCATCTGCTTTAGCAAGTATAGCCGTTTTAAAAAATTTACGTTTTGGGGGGCTGTGGGAAGGGGACCCATAATAATATGAAAAATATTTTGTCAACCAATAGTTTAAGAGGCAGTAAACCGCTCAAATGCACCACACATTTTAAATGCATGAAAAACTGTGATAAAGTGTACTGTCTTTCAGAATGAACTCTACCACAAGAAACAATATTAAACATAAAAACCTGATTTCATATCAATGAAGTGCAATCGACTGGACTGTTGACATTGCAAAAAGCACAAGTCTCCCACAGACATATTTTGAAATGCACAAGATGGTGGGTGCAAAGATGCCAAGTTGGAACCACTTAGGGGAGAGCAGCGAGCTGAAATGCGTAAAAAGTGAAAGATGAATTTAAACCCCTCCCATAAAAAAGTAAATGATTCAGTAACATTACTTAAAGATCCAGAAAATAGACTCCACTACAAATCAGCATTTTTTACATGTAAAAAGAATATAAGTAACTAAAACATTAATTGAATAATCTACGGCTCTTTCCAAGTCATATTATTTTGTGTTCTTGTTAATTTAGGTCAACTTGCACACCACTTGTATGACATTTCAACAAGCAAAATAAGCTCAACCTAACTCACTGGTCAAGACTATTGATGTGGAACATTATTCTAAGTAATGGTTTCCGAACAAAACAATGGCTTACAACTTTTAATTATTACATTAATTGGTTAAGATCTGTGGTTGTTGCTTAAACAAAATAAATTATACAGCACAACTCTTCTTTGTTATGCAAACCGTATAATACATAAAAACCTATCAACATTTTTTTTACCTCCCAACAAACTTACCTTGGCATGATGGAGATTGTCCACTCCATACTCCACTGGAAAGGCAAATTTGCAGAGATGAACCAACTATTTCAGATCCTTCCCCACACTCAGTCATACAACTCATTCCCAAGTATGTCTTTTTTGATTTCATACAATCAGCTGGGCTAATATGACCAAACATTGGTTTATTTAAACCAGGACAAAGACCTTCATCATCACCTTCTGACTGAATTCCTGTACAAAAAATAAAAATCTGTACATCACAATAAGGCATAAGTGTATCTGGGTTAACAGCAAATTGTATTGGATTGTAGTTGGTTGTTCTTAACTTCTTTTTGATCACTTATTTCCTGTGAACTTTTGATATCACTGTGAAGCACCTTATCCGACTACTAAAAGAGTAAGACATATTTCTATTCCACAGAGATGTAAAACAGGCAATGTAGTATTTAAAAATGTATCAGATATAGTCAAAGGGGGTAAAAAAAATTGCCGAAGTTGGGGTAAAAAAAACAATATCCTCACAGCTAAACCAAAAATTGTGTTTAAATACTTTCTTTTTCAAAGGATGTAATTATTCTGTGCCTAAACAATAAGCTATAAACCATTCTCAGATTTTGTTTCTAGGCAATGTTCTGCAGGTTGAAACAACAGCAGTTAAATTAATATTTTAAAAAGTTTTCAAAAACCTTTAGAAACTTTCCTGCAGATTTTTTATTACAAGTTTGGTGTCAATGACCCTTGTTCTGTGTTGTGTCATAACTATGACCAATTAAACAAAAAAGACTCCACTTGGCTAGCTTCTATATTTTTTCAAATATCTTGTTGTTCGTTTTTACCCCAAACGGTTCTATAGGAATGGGGTAATAAAAAACTATGTATTTTTTACACCCAAAAAATTTTTTTTGCAGGTTTTGCCACCTTTGTGCTGTATTCGAATGATTTTGGCTTTCGTTCGATAGTGCATGAATACAATTCGAATAGTTGATGTTATCTTTTGAACCAACAATTCATGAATACAAAAGCTTGAGTAAATTTATTCCAATACAATTTAAATTGTTGTAGGTTTTTGCCAACCTAAGAATTCGCAAATTCGAATACACGATATTTTTTACGAATACAATTCGAATTGCTGTCGGCCTTTGGCATGGTAACAATTCGTAAAATCGAATACATGACTACATTTTTACGAATACAATTCGAATTGTTGTCAGCCTTTGGCAATGTAAGATATGTAAAATCAAAAACACGACTACCGGTACATTTTACAAATACAATTCGAATTGTCGATTACCTCCAAACTAGGAGTAGTCGAGAATATTTTGCTACATATTTTTGCCAAATAGATTCGAATACAATTCAAATTGGCAGTGAATGTGCCTGATTTGACAAGTTTTTGTTAATGTTACGAAACAATGACACATATAAGTTTAATTGTGACATTACATAAATGGAATTGTGTTACAAAGCTTGCAACATTGGATTGTTCTCAGCACATGACAGGTGTAGCGTGTTCATGAAGCAAACATCTCTTGTAAATTTGGTGAAATTTATATAACGGAGACTTAAATCAGTCAAGCTAATGTGGCAAAAAAAGCTCGTTGGTTTACATTTTTACCAATAAATTTGCAATTCATAAACCCATGTTACTTTTTGATCGAATATCTTTAAGTTTCGGAGCGCTTTTATTTCTTTTATTTTCTGCAACTACAAATATCCGAATCGGTGCATTCGAATTGTTTGCTTCTTACAACAACTGAACAATTCGTGAATACATATAACTAGAATTATTAATTCGAATTGCTACATCCCAAAAAGTACGAAGTATTCATGAATACGAATACACGCTTGGGGTTTATTCAAAAAGTATTCGAATTACACGTTGTTGTTTTAAGTGCGTAGAATTCATGAATACGAATACATGCCTTGGTTTATTCGAATATTATTCGAATTACTTGTCGTTGTAGTTTGGTCAACAATTCATGAATACAAATACTTGACTCGTTTTATTCGAATACCATTCGAATACTTGACTCGTTTTATTCGAATACCATAAGTATTCATGAATTTGAATACAGTCATGCAAGTATTCGTAAAGTATTCGAATACAGGATGCATGTATTCGACCCCATGTCTGACAGTAAGCCCATAAAACATGTACTTAAACCAAAGCTGTATACAATTGCTTTGGGGACCAAGCTTTGGAGAAAGTTTTTACCGAAAAGTTTATCTGCAACGCTAACAGTACAAATTGGGGTCCAGGCCTAAAGAAAAATGCTACAAAGTAAGGAAAAAGAGGTTAGTGTTTTTTTGGCTTATTCATTGTAACAAAGTTATTAGTCAAATTTCTGTCTAATATTTGACTTTAAGATGGTTCATTAAGTTCATATATTTGAATTGAAGTTCCAACTGCCACTTTTTTTTAAAAAATGGTCCTAATGTCCACTTGTTTTTTTGTACCTTTTTCGGGTTAAAAAAGAACAACAGTTTTTGTCAAATATTTTTTTGTTTTTAGTAAAATCAAAAACTTGTCACATAACTATAAATGTAATCCCATCAGCTTCGTTTGGAAAAAAAACTGACCTTTTGTTGCCTAAAAAAGAAGTTTGGCAAAAAAGTTTCAAAAAACTGTTTTTTTACCCCACTTAACTATACATGTTTTGCCTAATACCAGGGCTGATCAGGTGAGGCTGGATATCAAACTAAAAGGGTGGCTTAGCACATATACTGTGTACTATTTCTCAACATATATATACACCCAACACTTATTTAATAATCGGTTCCATATTAGCAACTGTCTTTTATATACTTAGTTGTTTCTGCAAGCAGAAACTCATGGGTCCCCCACATATTCAAACTTGTAAACAATGCATTTCACGAAACAACTATCATAAATTTTGGTGGTATGAGTTTAAACAGGGCGATAAAAAAGTCAGACATAATCAGGCTATATTAGGTACAAACTAGACAAGTCGCATAATTCTGTCATTGTTTGCAAAATTTACCCATTTTAGGGGTTAGTGGGGTAAATGGTGGGGCTACATGGTAAAACTTAACAGTTGTCACACCAAAATGGTATATTCTACAAACTGTCCAAATTTTATAAAATTTGATGTTTAAAAAGTTTACCCTTTTTAGCATGCAAATGAGGAAACCGATGCATGGCAAAATGTGGTCTGCCAAAAGTTAGTAAATTTGAAAGAGAAAGATACCGAGCAACGCTGAATAGTATTACCGTATTTTACGGACTATAAGGCGCGATTTAAATCCTTCTTTTTCCTCATAAATTGGCCGTGCGCCTCATAAGCCGGTGCGCCTAATGTATGGATCAAGTAGTGCTTTATTGCCTACACTCCAGTACCGATACTATTATTATATAAATAAACCACCGTCTTACACAATAAACTACGGTAAAAGCAATTAGCAACTGTGATATTCACTAGGCTCATTTTTTCTTTTGCTCATTGTACTATTGTGACTTGCTTACATTTATTACGTAACAAGTCAAAATGAGCTTTATACGGTAACCCATACTCCTTAAAATATGTTGCGTTCTATATCCCGGTGCGCCTTATGTATGAACAAAAAACTAATCAAAGCAATTTATTGACAGTGCGCCTTATAATCGGGTGGGCTTTATGGTCCGTAAAATACGGTATGTGCACAGGCGCAGAGTTTTAAATACAGGTACTTTCTACACGCTTTAGCCAATAGGTTTTGTCAAAGTATATTGCAAATAGTCAAACATTTTTTCGTTCTGTTGCGGATGTTTTCTGTAGGTCTTTAGGAAAAAAAGTACGTATACTGAATAGACGATTTGCCGAATCAGCAATTTTAATGACGATTAAATCCAGCAGCTTTGCATTCTTCACGTCACAAATTGGTTCACCTTGGATCAAGTTAGGCCTGCAGTACTGTACAAACGGACATTAAACATGGAATATTACTTTGGAATCTTACCTGCACAACATGGTGGATACAAAAGTAAGTTGCATTGTTTAATGTTGGCGCAAGGAACTTGTTAACAAAAAATGTTGAGTACCCTATGTTGCAATAAATGCCTGTTTACTTTGAAACATTGGAGCATTTCAACCAATGTTTGTATGATCAATGAAGTGACAACGAACGTATTTGTATTTAGCTGGAAACATAGTATGTTTATAATCTGGGTTAATATACTATGCGGCCCCAGAAAATTGAGAATTTTTGAATGTGGCCCTTGCACTGAAAAATTTGCCCACCCCTGCTCTAAATGCAAAATAATTCGGACATTTTTTAACATTTATCCATTTTAGGGGGCAATTGGGATAAGTATTAGGGCTGCAGTTTGAAACACAACAATCAACACCCATAAATGGCAAATGAACAAACTGTCCGAATTTCATCCAATTTGGACACTGTTTAAAAATTTAGGCATTTTAGGGGGCTAGCAGGGTAAATACTGGGGCTATAGATTTAAACAAAACACCATATCTACCATCTGTAAAAGTTTCATCCAAATCAATTTAACATTTCATGCCAAAAGTGCACAAACTTCCAAGCAGAAAAAAGAATGAAAAGAAAAAAAAGAGCAAAATTAAGATCTGACCCCTTCAGGGAAGGGGACCCATAATGAATCATTAGTGCTCAGAATATTAGGCCCATCTTTCGGCCTGCCGAACAGTTCTTCATGACCTTAGTAATTTGTTACACACCTTGTACAGAAATAGTAATGTTATAAATGTTGTTCAGCCAATACATACACAAGGAGGAAGAGGGCACAATTATTAAATAGTCTACTCCTGTCTTCATGTATTGGTTGTTTAATAACAAATATTGAAAACACATGTTTTTGTTAAAATATATGCAACATTTTCTTACCAAAACTTTGGGGACCATTAATTAAGCCCAGAACAGCAAGTACTCGCATATCAAGGTTTTTTAAGCCATCTTTTAAAAACCCATATTGAGAAAGAAGTTTTATAGTGTCAGTCCTAGTAAAATTTTCCAACTTTGTCAAAGAAACACTGTCAGAATCAACAACTATATCTGTGGAATCCTGGATCGCAGTTTTTAGTTTATTTAAAGCATCACTTTGTGAAATTGTTGTGTTGGCCTTCAGAAAAACCTGTCACAAAAAGACAAACATATCAACCAAGTGGTTCTAAAGTGTTAAAAATTTAGTACATTCGATGTTGACCAAACTACTTTTTTGAAAAATTGTAAAATGTTTTTGCCCTTAAGGAATCCATTTACTATTATTTTTTGATGCTTTTTTTGTTTGTTTCCTTCATTTTTATCCTAGGTGGGGTGAAAATTCCTTATTTCCACAATCATGCTCTTTATTATATTGCAAGTCTGTTATATCCACATGTTTTTTAACTTATAGTGTTGGTGTTTACAATTTAGTTCAACCTATTGGGCTTTACAGGGATTAGGGCAAAGCCCTTTAAGTTTGAATGGAAGTAGAGTTGTGGGGTAGTCTGCTAGTCTCCTGTGGGCATGTACAAAGGAAAAAAAGGGGGAAAAAAGTGCAAAAAAGGTACAAAGCCATTGAAAGTGTTCAATTAGTTTACAAACAGTTTGCTAACAGCTGCAAGTTTGGTTTGCAGTATATCAAAAACAAAGAAAATTATGTTGGTTGTGTCTTATTTATTGTAAGGAAGTTATTAATAAAATTTCTGTTTAAAATTTGACTTTGGGTTGGTTCATTAAGTTCAAATATTTCAATTAAAGTTCCACCTGCCACTTACATTTTTTTAATGGTATCCACTTGTTGTTTTCCCCCCAACATTTTTTGTACCATTTTTAGGTTAAAAAAACAACAGTTTTTGTCAAATATTTTTTAGTGAAATAAAAAAATTGTTTTTACTCTACTTTATATTTCAACAAGAAAAACAGAAAAAAATTTAACTAAATAGTATCACAGAAAATGACAATTGAGACGTGTTATTATGGCGATGGTCCAACACATTGTTTATCAACTATCACTAAAGACCATGAAACTACTCATGTACTATAGTAAGTGTGGTTGCTTTTCAGTAGCCCTTTTGGGCATTCTGTGGGTACAAGAAAGGTATATGTGTGGCATGCACAAATGTAAAAGGTGTAATCACTCTTTCCTAACAAAAACAGGTGAAACACACCCGGCAAAAATAAAACATGTACAAAATTGGTTTTTGATAATGACCTAAGTATAATAAAATGATATCACTTAAATTTGTACAAACATATATTCCAATTAATAATTAGCAAATTTAAGTTTTCCCCCCCCAAAAAAAAAAAGAATTTTACAAACAATCTTACCCAGTGCACAACAACTACACCATCTTCTGTAGTAGTTGCTGATGAGCGAGCTGAAATCGTTTTACTATCACCAGCACCACCATATTTAAAGGCCAAAGTCAGGACTGAATTTGCATCAAAACTTGCTTTCTTGTAAACTTGCAACAGCTGAAAATTCAAGGATTTTTGATAAGGCTTAAAGCAGTGGTTCTTAACCTTTTTGGTGTGGTTTCCCACTTAAGTGAATCACCAAGTTTGAATTTCCCCCTCTGTTATTTTTATAATAATGTTTTGTGCCCAACATTAACAAAAAAAATATTCTTTAATCGAAATAATTTTGTGAAGCGATTTGGTCGGGACCTTAAAGGGATACTGCAATCTTATTTAGTTTGAATAGTGATTTCGTGAAAAAGTAAAATCAGGTGGAATTTTAAAAAATCTCATGTGCTTGCATTAGTCATTTATTGCATCACAATCAACAGATCAAATGCATTTATTTGCGTACAATAACAAAGTCATTGATACTTTTAGTAATGTCTGTGACGTAACAAACAATTTTTTGAATTTTTATGCGCCTCGTAAAACTAGGTGAAGTTAATTTTACATGTTGTTGCGGAAAATATTGTATTAACTTAACTTTCAACGGTTAATTTCAACCCACGGGCCCGAGTTTGGTGACTTCTGACTCACATAATTTCCCTCCAAAAACATTAAATTTCCCAATAGTGGGAAATTTCCCACCGTTTAAGAACCACTGGCTTAAAGCATAACAAAACACTTGAAATATATGAATATTTTTGCACCAACCTTTGGTTCAACTTTGTGGCGTAAACTTCTTGATTCAACACTTCCAATATATTTTAGGTTTTTGGTGTATTTTAAACTTTTTCCATCAACAGACAAAACTTTTACAGAGCCTTGAAATGCAGGCATGTTGATTTTGGAAATAGAGATTTTTCGAGAACCTCCACTTGAAGTAAATAGAACAACTATGAGAAAGATAGGTTTTTAAACTCACAATACATTAATAATCACAAAAAACTAAAAAGAAAAAAAGTAAGTACATAGCTACAGAAACTTACTTACTTGCAACAATTAACAAAACAACACCCACAACAATGCATAAAATTAATGGAAGATATTCTTTCAGCATTTGTTGTGTAGTTAAACCTGCAATTGTAAGATTTTTTCTCTGTTTTCCAGATCAACATAAAAGTGGTGCAGTAAGTAAAGTAACCAGAACAAACCTTCATCATGGTCGCTTTTTGTACTCAAATCATCATTGGATTTTTTTTCAAGCTGCTCATCTTGACTTTGCTAAAATATAGGATTATGTACAATATAAAAAAAATGACAGATCGTACCAATGTAAAGCACAAAATCTGCTGAAGCTAAATGCAAGCTGCAGCATATTCATTTTCACATTTTATTGAAAACATCTTTTTTTGTCAAAAAAATAGATAAGATTATTTTATCTTGTACAAAGTTGTTAGGTGTTCCATAACAGGTTGTAAACTGTTTTGTTTGAAATGTAAGTAGTTTTAATTTTACATGCTAATAATGTTAATTTGCATTCGGTCATGATGATATGTTAGTATATTATGACATTATTGCATCTACAGGCAATAATTGGTCTCTGCACAGTTGTTAATCAAATATATATATATATATTTTTTTATGAACACAAGATAACTTATAGTAAGCAAGTGGATTTAATGTTGTAGGTGCATTGCGCCAACACTTATCTATGAGTTAACTGCTGTTAATGGCACCTGGAAAATATTTTCTTTGTCATTTGTTACCACAACAATTTTGCTTGTATTTTTGCAATTTGCAGTTTATCTGAAAAAGTTTCTGTGCATATGATATCAAGATTAAGTGTATATAATCTGAGTTAAGTTTATTTCGCTTTGTGAATGAACACACAGTGACACAATTTCACTGCTCTATCCAAGCCGAAATAACAGCCCTGCACTGAATTGTTATGCAGCACAAAATGGTGGATGGTATGATTGGTGGATCATGATTGAGCGTGTTGTAGCTATACTGTCCATATTGAACATTCTATTGGCAGTGCCGGATAAGATTTAACTTTTATACACTACACAAAAATACAAGTGTTCTCATTTAGGATTATATTGAAACTCCACAGCAGGCAAGTGGCATTGTTACTGCAGTACTGTTGTCTTATTTATACACCTGTATCTCACAGACAAAAATCCAGGCATTTTCCAGCCTGACCAGTATGAAATTTAAGACATATGCAGTATAATGGTGAGTGAAAAATGTCACCTCAACTTCCAGATCGTTTTTCTCTGGATCTGCAGTTTTGTCATCTACTTCAATTTGTATGTCACTGGTTTCCATTATCTGTCAGTAAACTCCCACAAAAAATATACATAAAGCTATATTATTCTATGCAAGAAAAGTATGAAACACTTCCAAACTCTTAAGAGCATAAGACTTCAATCTAATTCAAATCTATTCAATCTACGTTTTTCTTGGAACTGTAACAGTTAGTTATAGTTAGAATAGTTAATTAGTTCAGTGCGTAAAGAAGTAAAACATTTTTTTACTATTTATTTGCATTGTTACAACTACAACTTCCAATCAATGTGTGATGAATTTCAAATTTTAAAAAGTCATATGCACGAAATGTCCTACTTCCACAGCATGGACAAAAAAATAAACTTCATCAGTTTAATAAACACATGTACATCCACAATTTTTAATTTAAACAATGTGTAAGGTTACCTAGAATGAAACAAAACATGATATTTGATTGCGGGTGTGTTAAAATCACGTGTACAACCAGCACCAAATTTGTAAGTCGCAACGTCGTATGCGATCAGATTATGACGCGACAAGGAATTTAATTTATAAAACATTTAATACACCCATAAGGAAGTAATTTTTGGGAGGGACAGGGAGTGTAATGTGACAGGGCAGTGTAATGTGTTCAAAGCCATAATCAAACAAGACTCGGCTCTCTGTTTTTAAACTAACGTGCGACAAAGAAAATTTCAGGCGTTCTTGCAGGAATTAAAGAGGAATACATGCGAGAAACATGTGACTTTTTGTGAGTCAACTCTTCGCATAGGTACCAGTGGAGTAGCCAGGGACGGGCCAAAGGGGCCATGGCCCCTCCCAAATTTTCAAAGTTGTATTTTGAGAAACTTTAGTTTAGTGTAGTTTTGTCCCTCATCATTATGGTTTCGTCTTCCAACTATCAAAGGAATATATAAATTAACAAAAATGACTGTTGTCACCAAGTTGCAAGCTGAAATCCATGCTTTTTTATATGTATGTACAGGGGCGGCTCGTGCGAGGGGGCTGCGGAGCTGCAGCACCCCCAGTATTTTTACTTGACATTCCTATTCCAAGTTGTTATACAAAACAATCTTTACATATAGTTTTTATGTTTGATCAGTGTATACTAAGAATAACTTTTATGGCATTATACGGCATTTTATTAAAATAAAATTAATAAAAATTTTGTATTATTTAAAAATTAAAAATAAAATAAAATAATAATAATAATAAGTTATCTATGGCGGAGCTGCAGCTCCAGTTTCGTGACGTTTCATGACTTTTTCAGTTGTGCGCATGCGCACTTGGAAAAGCTACATGCCGGGCGAAATAGGCGAGAGGGGGCTGTGGCTCGCGCAGCCCCTCCCGTGACGTAGCGCTAGTTGTGTTGTCTGCTTCGCGTCAGTGAGCTCCAAAGCCAAACCCGTGTACTGTGTTTTAAGTTCGACAGTGAGTGCAGTTAAATAATTATTTTGCTATCATTAAATTTATTGTTTGACTGTTAGTCGTGACTTTTTAAGATGACTGTAAGTGGGTTTCAGTTTTTACAGTTATCATTGAATTGAATAAGTGTATCTAACACCTTGAAAAAGAAAAAAGGTCATCTAACACCTTTTAAAGTCACAATTAACCTTTATAATAAATAACTGAATTAAAAAGATTTATGAAAGTATGGGACAAAAAATCTGCTACTCAAATGTCATGCAGGAATAAGCAACAACAAGAAATACTCAGTTTTAGTTCCTAATGCTACCAAAGAAAAATTAAATTTGTGACTGTGAAGTTAAATGCCTCACTGAAATTCAGGCAATATCAAATGCAGAACAAACAACTGCAAGCAACAGGAATTTTGAAATGAAGACAAAAAAAGAGTGAAGACAATTTAAAGTGTGGATTTCTTAACACACCATGTGGACAGTATTTGCAACCAAGTGCAATCATGTGTATTGATATAATGGGCATGTACTGTTTGTCTAAACAGTAGCTGCTAAATTGCTTCACAGGAAGTGTTTCTTAAGAATGAACATTCTACAGACAAGATAGTAGTGACACCAAGCACATCCTATTGTTGACAAAGAAAAGCTAGTTACTCAAATGAAAATGTTTCTGTAGATGTGATGGGGTGACACTAAAACGCTGAATGGGCGGGACGTCGCGGAAACCGCTCAATATCGGGTTTGAGGTTCATGATTACTTTGAAAATAATTAATCTAGAGATGATGTTTTGACAAGTTAAATTACTAGGATGAAAAATCCTTTTTGCTGTTTCCATAATTCCTTCAAAGGCAAAACAGTTCTTTTTAACACTGAAAAAGATGCCAATTTTTCTGGGGAACACCAATATTTCCAAAAGACTTGCACTTGCAGTGCTAGTACTAAATAGAAAAACAGTTTCTTAGTTATCAGTTGGGATTAAGGAAGAAGCTATCAAATATCATGCCCAAACTATAACTTCATGATTCATTTTGGTTGGAAAAAGGAAGCACAAGATTTAATAATATGGTTTAAATTTAAGTGAGAGTGTTGTAAATTTTAAAGCTTGAAGGCGTTTTGCACTTAAAAAAGAAATTATAAGCTATTTGCCAGCAAGCAGCAATTATAGCAGTTAAGAAACTAAAATACAATTAATAGTCTGTACACAAAAATTCAAGAAAGATGTTTAAAATAACAAGTTCTGAAACCAATGTAATGTGGTTGTTAAATTTGTTAGTTATGATACCAATAAAAAGCTGTATGGCTAGTTTTTTTTTGTCACAATAATCTGTGAAGTGTCATAGAATATGTTGAAAACGCAGACTGTGACTAAATTTACTTAAATGAAACATGACAATTTTTGTTGTCGAACTGAAATACTTCGATCTCATTTATATCTATTTTTTCTATATTCCTGTTGTGTTTTACCGTATTTACAACCGCTTCGTTTCGAAGCTGTGCCACGTGTGCTTTTGTTTTTCTCATTATTACTGAACGGTCGCTGTGCGAGTAAACAAAATACACAAATGATGCCGTCTGCTGTTTACACTCGTGTACATTATTGCGTAACAAAAATTACGTCACAATGGAGTTGCTAATTAAGATTTGTATTACTTGTTTTTCTGCACAAAACAAATGGCTAGAAAACTAGAAATGTAGCTTTTCAATATATTGCCAACTTATATATGTTCAGTAGAGGCTAAAATTTGTGGGGGCAGCACCCCCACAAATTTTAGGCACGAGCCGCCACTGTGTATGTAGATCTGGAATAAATCAATAAAGCGTTTGGCTGTCCCGGCGAACCAAAGTTTGGCAAGTCACGTGTTTGGTAAAAGCACGCCTTACGCCGAGCACAAGCAAAAAGTTTTATTAGACAGCAAATTATTTGGCCCCTCCCAAAATTTTCGTCTGCCTACGCCACTGGCCATGACCCCGAATAATTTCAGCCGAATCGAAATTTTCTTTCTGGTGGAGGTTTACAACTAAACATTGTGCTGTTGATGCAGGGAAACTCATTTATGACATTCCAAAGAGTCACTCAAAATGCGTAAAAAGTTCGGGCCGAAACCGAAACATTGGAAAACGGCATAGGAACAGTGTTCAGCCAAACAGTCTCATGGCAAAGGTGTCACAAAGATTATAAATGCTGTTTTACAAATGTTTTCAAAATCCCCCTGTATTCTTCGTCTTTATATTCTCTTTGTAACGTCAGCATACGTAAAGCATGAGACCACAATATGCCATTATGACGTCATACACAATGCTTACCAAGCTATGTATAGCGACAGTGTAGAAAATCATCATAGTAATTCACATTTTGGAGTCATTAAACACACACACACACACACACACACACACACACACACACCGCCGGCACTGACATCGCTAGCCGCCACCGTCAACCGCGTCTGGTGTGCAGAGTCCTTTAGCTTCGTTGCGATGCTCATCAAGCATGCGGCTGAACAACGAATTTGCAATCCGATCCTCAGTTTCCAAAAAATCTACAAGATGCTCAAATAAAGGTTAACGGCCAGTATCCCTGAGTATTTTCTCAACACGCCTTTTCCAAGCCTCTTGCATCTTGAACGGTAGACGATTCACAACAGCAATCAACATAGGGTAATTATTTATCTCGGAATGTTCGTCAATGTCTGAAAGTGTAAGTAAACAATCGCGCAGCGACTGCGCAAACTCGATTAAACCGGTTTGGAGGTTCGGTAGGAGGCAGAAACCGGTCATAACCGGCTTGAAACTTGTGTATTCCGGCGAAAACCCACCGAAAACCGGATTTTTCTTCGATTTTTTGACCCCCAAAAATCAAAAAAACGGAAAGCCCTTTGGGATTTTTCAAAAATCGAGTCAAAATTTTCGATTTTAAAAACCGGTTTGGAGGTTCGGTAGGAGACAGAAACCGGTTGTGACCGGTTTGAAACTGGAATATTCCGGCGAAAACCCACGGAAAACCGGATTTTTCTTCGATCTTTTGACCCCCAAAAATCGAAAAAACGGAAAGCCTTAGGGTTTTTCAAAAATCGATTCAAAATTTTCGATTTTAAAAGCCGGTTTAAACCGGTTTGGAGGTTCGGTAGGTGGCAGAAACCGGTCAAAACCAGTTTGAAACTGGAATATTCCGGCGAAAATCCACCGAAAAACGGATTTTTCTTTGATTTTTTGACCCCCAAAAATCGAAAAAACGGAAAGGCTATAGATTTCGAATAAAGTCCACAGGCACAACATTTCTTAATCCGGTGTAGTTTTGTGGTTTTAATTACCTCTCGTTGCCATATTTAATACTGCGTGTGTTCCCTTGAATCATTCTTTTGTCCGTGTGTGATCTAAAAACAACAACTTTAAGAATTGAACAGGTATATTCTGTTTTAATGGTTACTTGGGGTAAAACGTGGTTGTGTTGTGGCATAGTACGATGTATATTTTTAAATGATTTGGTTTAGTTGAATGATATTATTCCAGCTTCATGACTTTTCGCTTCATATTTAACATGAGCTCGATTTGTTTGTATTTCTTTTCATAGGTACATAAAAAACTTGAAATGTATCGTAGGTTTTTAGAAAAAGTAGCTGTTACATCGCCTTGTACATATGTTTATGTTTTCTGTGTTTCCCGCCAGTGGTCTTGATTCCTGTGTATGACGCAGTGTTGTGCCACCTGCAACATTGTTTGTCACACTATCGGTGATTGTGATGTCACAACTTTGGCATTGTTTATTGGTATCACGTCTTGTAAGCGAGACCGCCTCGTGTTTATTAGTGACTGGAACTTACAGCGTCTGCATGCGTTTTTTAACTGGTCAATTATGTTTGTTTTTTGTGTAACGAACAGGAAAATTATGCTGTTTAGAAACTGAATCGTCCAATGTTTGACTTGAATATTTAGTGATCGGTAAGCATATGTTAAATCTTGTTGTTAACCTTTTGGATTTGAATTTATGTGAAACCTGTATTCAGACGTGAATTCCGCCGTCGTCCAACCCGTGTTATTCTGAACCGAACTGTGTTATTCCGGTAAGATTATTGTTGCTTAAAGTTTGCCGTCCGTCACTAGTGTGATTAAGTGATGTTTATGTGTGATGTTATTAGATGCTGTGTTTACACACCTTCTACTGATCGCTTGCATTTAAACGACTCCAGTCCTCTAATAGTTTGGTAAGCGTAAATGTCATTGAAATTCGACTTCTGTTGCCTTGTCTTAATTTGAACATTTTTTGTAGAAACCGCCTTTTGACCCTTGTACTTGCCGTGCTGCCGTAATCTCGAGCGCCATCTATCGGCCATATTGTAGAATAAAAGAGTTCGTTATATAGCTCTTGGCGTCTTGGAGTTTGAGCGCAAGGAAAGGCGCGTTAAAGACAGTTTTAGGACACAAGCGATCGCCCCTGCTGTGCTGTCTGGAGGCGCATGGAGTCACGCCTTCCGATAACAAAAGACAGCGCAACATCGTTTCAAACTTCTGGACACTTGAACACCCACGGCTTGTTGATCGACGTCAAGCTTGGAAAACTTCACAATGGAAACTCATAAAGGCGCCATTCCTGCGCCTGAGTCACATGACTCACTTTCCACTGTCGAAATCACTGACAAGGACAAAATTTCCAGTTGTTCATACGCTTGGCAACAAGCTTGTTTGCGAATTGAAGAATTAATGCTAAAAACCGAAAATGTCACCCTCGTAAAGGAGTTTGTTCTAGTGATTGAAAGAACCTTCAGCGATCTCGTCGCCGCGTATGCCCCTTTTGAGGAAGGTAACGAAGCCATGTCTCAAGCACGACGGGCATGTCAACAGGATAAACGTGAACTGGATTCCCGTGTACAGGAATGGTTCGTAAACGTCGAGAAATCCATGGGTCGCCACGAAACTCGATCGAGTTACACGTCCAGCTCCCATCTCGGTTCGGCAAGTACTCGAACGTCCGGTTCGACGGAAAGTTGCCGAAAAGCGGCCAGGGTACGGATGCGCGTAGCTCGCTTGTCGCGACAGCAACTCGACGAAGATGTCGCCTTAGTGACCCAACAAGCTGACATGCAAGCCGCTTTCGCTAAGCAGCAGGCCGCAATCGATGCCAAACGAAGAATAAAAAATAGGGACAATGAAGTCGCGTTGGCCGAAGCTGAGGTCCTTGCTTGGGACGAGGAGTTGGAGAACGAAGGTAGACCGGTCGTCCACAAACCACAGATTAATGACTTGTCGCCACCGGTTGCATCACTTGGCAATTGTTCCAGGGAGCCCGTGTATTCTCCACCACGGTCATCCGCTGTGGCCCAGACTCCGACAAATCCCGTAAAAATGTCACGCCCGCAAATTTCGAAAATGGATATAAAGCCTATACTCGCTCCTGCTGTTGTTCCACCTGTCGAAAGGTCGCGTACCGATTCCGACCCCTATCCTCCATACATGAACAAACCGCGTGCTTCTTCCCCGCCTCGATGTGCTCCCGACACCGATTTCGTTCAACAACAAATAGTCCTGCCTCAGCCGGCCATCAAGAAGTTCGACGGCGACCCGTTGAACTACTGGTCGTTTGTTCGAGCCATTGAGTCGCATGTTCACCGCAGAACAAAATCTGAAGAATCGCGACTGGTTTGCTTGCTCCAATACTGTGAAGATTCTGTTGCAGACAAGCTCGAAATCTACAGCAAGGATACAGTCTCTGGTTACTCAAAGGCGCGTTCCCGACTGCATTATGATTACGGTCAACCACATATTGTTGCCAATGCTTGCGAACGCCGGTTAAAGCTTTTTCCGCCCGTTAGACAAGGTCGACCAAAGGAACTTATGGATTTTTCTGACTTGCTTGAAAAATGCCGTAGTTCTCTGGAAGACATCCAAGAGTTCGCAAGTTTAAACTCACTAGATACGTTGAAGCAACTCATCCGGAAACTTCCATTTCAGTATCGAGAGAGATGGGTGGAACACTCTTTCCAGGTGCTTGAGGAAACCGGGAGACAAGCTGGATACCTTGTGTTTACAAGTTTCGTTGTGCGGTGCGCCCGTGTTGCCAATTCACTGTTTGGGTCCGAAGCGGTCTACGAAGTCGTGCGCGAAAAAACGCCAATCGAGCCAAAACGGAGTTCAAGAGCCGCTACGTACAACGTCTCATCATCAAAGTTTAATAGGGCACGTTCTGACACACCACCTGTTCCCGCTCCGTGTTGTGTCTGTTGTAAACTGTCACATGATTTGTCAACGTGCCCGGACTTCGACAAAATGACCTTACAAAAACGTCGCGAGGTTGTAACCTCTAATGGCCTTTGTTTCAAATGTCTCTGTTCAGGGTATCGTTGCGGCAATTGTCCCTGTCGAGAATCGTGCTCCGTTGAAGGTTGCATTAGCACCTTTCATCATACGAAGCTGCATGGTGCATTTCAAAGGAAACAGGTCGTCGGAAATGCTGAGAACCCTGTCATGGAAACGACTACCCAAACGGTTTCTAGTATGAAGGCGTCCACCAATAACTGCGGAGTCTACCTCAACGTCGTGCCGGTGACGGTCAGACATAACGGTATCGAGGTAAATACGTATGCCTTCCTGGATCAAGGGTCTACTTCAACATTTTGCGAACAACGACTAATTGACAAACTCGGCCTACAGTGTAAGGGTCGAAAAATATGCTTAAGCACGCTTACCGATCAATCTAGAGTGTATCAAGGTTCCACGATCTCTTTCACTGTTACTCCGCTTGGTGGAGGAAAGCCTCTGGTCCTTAACGAAGTTCTGTCTATTGATAAAATTCCTGTATCGCCAAATTGCTTCCCTACGCCAAATGTTCTTCACAAATATCCACATCTCCAAAATCTAAACCTGCCTCATTTGGAAGGAGGAACAGTCACGATTCTCATAGGCGCTGATGTTCCTGCAGCCTTTAACGTGCTGTGTACGCGTTCAGACCCACAGGGGGGTCCGTGTGCTGTAAAAACCCCTTTTGGCTGGTCACTCTTTGGTCCTACATTTGATTCGTCCGCTACAGATGAGGCTCACGTTCGATACATGAAAGTGGCTCGGGTCATGCACCAACAGGAGGTCAAGTGTCTGTGGGAAAACGAATTTAGTGACGGGACCTCGGTATTCGATGCGCCTACATCCAGAGAAGATCGGATGGCATACGACTTAATGAAAAGGTCTGTCAAACACCGCGATGATCATTTTCAACTTCCGTTGCCGTGGAAGGCTGGGGTAGAAACGCTACCAGCCAGCCGCACAATGGCTGACAAACGTCTGGCCAGTTTAAAAGGACGGTTGTTGCGCAACGAAGACCTCTGTAAAAGGTATGTAGATACAGTGCAGACCTACATATCAAGGGGCTATGCGGAAGAGGTCCCTGAAAAGGAAATATCTATTGGCAAGCACATCTGGTATTTACCACACCATCCCGTGTTTAATCCCCATAAGCCGGACAAGCTGCGTGTTGTTTTCGACTGTGCTGCTCAGAGTAACGGAGTCTCCCTTAATGACAGTCTTATGCAGGGTCCTGACTTAGTGAATAACTTGGTAGGAGTTCTGACCCGTTTTCGAACACATCCCGTTGCCCTAATTGCCGACATTGAGGCAATGTTCCATCAGGTGCGCGTGGAACCCACTGATCGCGATGCTCTCCGTTTCCTGTGGTGGCCTGATGGGAATTTGAGCTGCTCCCCGACACCTCATCGGATGAAAGTGCACTTGTTTGGCGCGACATCGTCCCCTAGCTGCGCTTCTTTCTGTTTAAGGCAAACTGCGGAAGAATTTGGCAGTGACTTCGACAGTCGTGTTCGTTCGACTGTTCTACGTAATTTTTACGTTGATGATTGTCTAACATCTGTTGACAGTGCAGATGTAGCGATTGTTGTTCGTCAACAGCTAAAGGATCCTTTATCCAGAGGAGGATTTCGCCTTACGAAGTGGCTTTCTAACGAAACTCTGGTTTTAGACTCGATTCCCGAGGATGATCGTGCGAAGATTGTAAAATTACACTGCCTTGACGACACGACGCAGCAACGAGTTCTCGGGGTGCATTGGTCCGCGTTCGATGATGAATTTGGGTTCAAAATTGAACTACCGAGGAGGCCACATACGCGCAGAGGAATTCTCTCGACTGTCAGTTCACTATACGATCCACTGGGATTTGTTGCTCCTGTGGTTTTAACTGCAAAATTGCTACTGCAGGAATTGTGTAAACTGCAGTTGGATTGGGATGATGATATTCCTGAAATGGTTTCATGTCAATGGAAAAAATGGCTCGACGACCTTCCGAATTTGCGTGACGTTGCCATCCCACGCTGTTTTAAGACATTGGTCTTAAGGGCACCACTCACATACGAGCTGCATCATTTTGCCGACGCTTCGAGGTTAGCATACGGCGCTGTGTCATACATGCGAATCGAAGACCGGAACAGATCAGTCAAATGCTCATTTCTTATTGGAAAATCCAGACTGGCTCCGCTGAGTACCACGACAATCCCGCGACTTGAATTGACCGCCGCTGTGCTTGCTGCAAAACTTGATCGCTTGATGAGAAAGGAACTGGACTTGCCAATTACCCGTTCAACCTTCTGGAGTGATTCCACTGCTGTTTTACATAGCATTCGTAACGCTACGAAACGTTTTCCTGTGTTTATAGCCAACCGTTTGGCCGAGATAGAGAGGTTGACTGACGTTTCTCGCTGGAGGTACGTTCCAACTAAAGAAAACCCTGCAAACGATGCTTCCAGAGGATTCCCTGCCACATCTTTCGTCGGGTCATGTCGTTGGTTAAAAGGGCCGTCGTTCCTTTTTGAGTCTGAAGAAAATTGGCCTGTGCAATCAGTTCCAACCCCTGAACTTCCCGCAGAATTTAAGCCTCTTATCGAAAGGACTGCTGGGTCCTTTGCAGTCGATGTTTCAAGATCGACTTTTCCTGTTGATCGCATTGTCGATCATTACTCAAATCTGCATCGGCTAAAGAAAGCAGTGGCTTGGTTGATCAGATTTAAGGCTTATCTGAGTCCTGGGATCAGACAGTCAATCAAACGCACTGCTCTTGATGTGTGTGAACTTGAAAATGCTGAATTGGAACTTGTCAAGTATGTGCCACGGAAACACTTCGGCTCACTGCTATCGTCTTTGACTCAACGAGGCTGTCCGAAAAGGTCCGATTGCAGTTCCGCAGTGTACAAGCTAAACCCTATCCTCAAAGATCAACTCATGCGTGTTGGAGGGCGCTTAGCAAAGGCTCCTGTTGACTACAATTCCCGCCACCCGGCAATTCTGCCTGATTCTTCACATCTTACTGACCTATTGATTCAGGCGCACCATGAAAGCGTTGGACACTCTGGTTTAGCGCACACTTGGACATCTATTAGAAAAAAATACTGGATTGCAAAGGGCGGCGTTGCTGTTCGTCGCGTTCTTGGAAGATGTTTGCCCTGTCGTCGTCGCAGTGCTAGACCAGGACAGCAAATGATGGCTGATCTACCACCGGCCCGTCTTGGTGTTGCTGAACCTCCGTTCTCAAATGTCGGAATTGATTATTTTGGACCATTTTTGGTGAAACAAGGGCGCAGTGAAATTAAACGGTACGGCTGCATATTCACTTGTCTTACAATCCGTGCTGTACACTTGGAAGTCACCCACAGTTTGTCTACCGATTCGTTTATTGCTGCCTTTCGTCGTTTCATCGGGCGCCGTGGAGCACCCGTTCACGTCTACAGCGATAACGGTACAAACTTTGTTGGCGCAGAGCGCATCCTGCGAGAGTCACTACGAGCCTGGAACCAGTGTCAAATTACTGAATTTCTCCACCAGAAAGGAACGTCGTGGATTTTCAATCCCCCTGCTGCGAGCCACATGGGTGGGGCATGGGAACGGATGATACGGTCTGTTCGCCGAATCCTGTCTTCAATTACGTCCTCCCAAGTGATGACTGACGAAGCTTTGGAGACATTACTTGTGGAAGCTGAGGCTATAATCAATTCTAGACCCCTGATACCTGTGAGGTTTGATCACAGGGATGAAGAGCCGCTGACCCCGAATCATCTGTTGCTGATGAGAAGTTCCCCGAATATGCCACCGACAATTACCGATGAGAAGGACTGCTACACAAGACGTCGGTGGCGGCAAGTACAGTTTCTAGCCGACCAGTTCTGGCGCCGATTTGTGCAGGAGTACTTGCCCGCCGTTGCTACTCGTTCCAAATGGCACGAGAGCCAGCCGAACTTTAAGGAGGACGACATCGTTCTACTGGTGGACGATTCCAAATGCCGTTCAAGGTGGTTGATCGGCCGTGTTGTCCGCACTTATCCCGACGAATCTCAAAGGGTACGCACTGTGCTTGTACGGACGAGCGGTGGTGTGCTCCAACGGCCGATCGCCAAGCTTTGCCGCATCGTTGATTCTGACGAGAGCTTAACACCGACCTCACCGAGCATTCGCAGCTCGGACTGCTAGATGGAAGCCGAATTGAGTTCTCACAACAGAAACTGTCCGACAAGAAATCATCGCCTCATTGCGATGCACGCGCGATTGGCGATGTTGTTTTTGAAAAAATGTGTCACGTTGTTCCCACATTTTGGGTGGGAGTGTTACATCGCCTTGTACATATGTTTATGTTTTCTCTGTTTCCCGCCAGTGGTCTTGATTCCTGTGTATGACGCAGTGTTGTGCCACCTGCAACATTGTTTGTCACACTATCGGTGATTGTGATGTCACAACTTTGGCATTGTTTATTGGTATCACGTCTTGTAAGCGAGACCGCCTCGTGTTTATTAGTGACTGGAACTTACAGCGTCTGCATGCGTTTTTTAACTGGTCAATTATGTTTGTTTTTTGTGTAACGAACAGGAAAATTATGCTGTTTAGAAACTGAATCGTCCAATGTTTGACTTGAATATTTAGTGATCGGTAAGCATATGTTAAACCTTGTTGTTAACCTTTTGGATTTGAATTTATGTGAAACCTGTATTCAGACGTGAATTCCGCCGTCGTCCAACCCGTGTTATTCTGAACCGAACTGTGTTATTCCGGTAAGATTATTGTTGCTTAAAGTTTGCCGTCCGTCACTAGTGTGATTAAGTGATGTTTATGTGTGATGTTATTAGATGCTGTGTTTACACACCTTCTACTGATCGCTTGCATTTAAACGACTCCAGTCCTCTAATAGTTTGGTAAGCGTAAATGTCATTGAAATTCGACTTCTGTTGCCTTGTCTTAATTTGAACATTTTTTGTAGAAACCGCCTTTTGACCCTTGTACTTGCCGTGCTGCCGTAATCTCGAGCGCCATCTATCGGCCATATTGTAGAATAAAAGAGTTCGTTATATAGCTCTTGGCGTCTTGGAGTTTGAGCGCAAGGAAAGGCGCGTTAAAGACAGTTTTAGGACACAAGCGATCGCCCCTGCTGTGCTGTCTGGAGGCGCATGGAGTCACGCCTTCCGATAACAAAAGACAGCGCAACAGTAGCCATCAACTTAAAATGCAAAGGAGGCGACCTAATGCAAAGAATCCACACAATGGCAAGGAGGCGACACGAACTTCCACTGAATGACAATAAGTAATTAAAGCACTGGACCAGGGAGCTCTGAAAGTATCTCAACAGTTGGGGGTATCACAGGCGCAAGTGTCGCACATTGTGCATTCAAAAGATAAGCTTTTTACCAAGTATCAAAGCAACGTATAACCTTGCTGCAAAAGGGCTAGACAACAGACGTACGAACATATTGGTGATGCACTTTTGGAATGGTACTTGCCAAGAGTAAGGACCTTGTCGGTGACCCCAAAAAGCAACGGACCATGCTATATTGATTTCGGGGGTCGATTTATGCCGACGCTGAGCTGGGTTCTCTGGAGAGAACGCCACGCTATGAAGTTGAAGCGACAACAGGAGAAACCCGATACTCAGCTTCAGACATTTACAGTTGTGACGAAACGGACCTCTATTTTCGTAAGCTTCATGAGAAAGTAACTTTGGTTGTCGAATAAAACTTTTAATTTTTTGATATTTTAATAGCGACGAACATGGATGGATCCGATAACCTAAAGCTGTTAGTAGTTGGAAAGCACAAGGAAACCCATCGTATCACTGGAATCAAGAAACTTTCTGTTAAGTATTCGTCCAATAGCAATGCCTGGGTGAATTCACTGCTCTTCCAGGATTGGTTTAAAGGCATTGACGACCATCTGCAAAAACAAAACAATCTGCTTCCTTTTAGACAGCTGCTTGGCTCATAAAATGGATGGTAAAGAATTCAAGTGGATTGAATTTGTCTTTTTTCCGCCGAACATATCTCCATTTGTTCACCCACTTCACCAGGGTATAAGTCTTAAAACATCGTTACCGAGGCCGCATGCACCAAAAAGTTTCAACTTCAATAGGAGCAAACGAAAAGGCCACAGCAGCGGAGGTGGTCCGATCTGTAACTATTGCAGATGCGGTCAATTTCATTAGTGCTACGTGGAACAATGTTTCTGTAAAAACAATCCAATCCTGTTTGTTTCGTACTCTTTCATCATCAGTTTGTGATCAGCCATTTGTTTTTGTTTTTATTCGATTATCCGAAATTTATCGGGAATATTCGTTTAAACGGAATTGTCGATTAAACGGAATATTCGATTAAACGGAATATTCGATTATCCGAAATATTCGCTTATCCGGAATATTCGTTCATCCGGAATATTCTATTAAACGGAATATTCGTTTATCCGGAATATTCGATTAAACGGAATATTTGATTAAACGGAATATTCGATTATCCGAAATATTCGATTAAACGGAATATTCCATTATCCGGAATATTCGCTTATCCGGAATATTCGTTTATCCGGAATATTCGATTAAACGGAATATTCGATTAAACGGAATATTCGATTATCCGGAATATTCGCTTATCCGAATATTCGATTATCCGGAATATTCGTTTATCCGGAATATTCGATTAAACGGAATATTCCATTATCCTGAATATTCGATTAAAAGGAATATTCGAATAAACGGAATATTCCATTATCCGGAATATTCGCTTATCCGGAATATTCGATTAAACGGAATATTCGATTAAACGGAACATTCGATTATCCGGAGTATTCGATTAAACGGAATATTCGTTTATCCGGAATATTCGATTAAACGGAATATTCGTTTGTCCGGAATATTCGTTTATCCGGAATATTCGATTAAACTGAATATTCGATTATCCGGAATATTCGTCTACCCGGAATATTCGTTTATCCAGAATATTCGATTAAACGGAATATTCGTTTATCCAGAATATTCGATTAAACGGAATATTCGTTTATCCGGAATATTCGTTTATCCGGAACATTCGATTATCCGGAATATTCTAATTTTATTTCTTCAGTTTGCTAATTTATTTTCTTCAGTTTCCTACGTTACACTGCAAACAGTAAAAATAATCTAACTGACAGCATTTAAAATTCATCCACCACAGCACAACTTAACTTACTTACAACTAATTTAGCTCATCTCTGCAACAAAGTATATCCAAACAGAACGTACGGAGACAAAGGAAACCGTAAACTGGACACATGGACGATTTGTGGTTCTGTCGTAACAATGAAAATGTTCCAAAAAAAGTTTGCATTATTGGATAGCGATACCGTAAAATAGATTCGGCTGGATTTTTTCCGCTTTGGTATCATCATCACTGGGCTAACAATGCGATTCCACTGAAACTTTATAATTTGCCGTAACTGACATATTCTTGTTTCTGAGTTAACTTAAAATAATTTCTTTTAGAATAGATGAACTATTTTTTAGTATATTGGTTGAGAGAGAAAAATGAGAATAGGTTTTAGAGTGCTTTCCTGAAGCAAAACTCTCATTTCAACCCCGTAGCAATTTTAGTTTGACACCCTCGCGCTAGTTCAAGCGATAAGATTTTAGCGCTTTGAACCGGCGCTGTGAAAGGTGTAAGACGGTTGTTTTTTGCCGAAACAGGGTTGCAGTCAGACAGTCGCATGCATTCAGCTGGGTTTGCAGTAGCAAAAACTGCGGCAAGCGTCTGAACTTAACTCATGTTTTCAGCTGTGAAATAAGCGCACAAGTTTTTAATTGAGACTGAAAGTTGCATACCTACGTCAAATTAAACTTAATATTCAAGTTTTTGCCGTAAAATTGGTGTACAAGACATTCAGCAGGCCTATGAAACCACGATAAAAACGATAAACAGTCCGTTTTGTATCACCTAACCAGAAGATTGTACTGCTTGTTGACCTTTTTTAATACCTTTCGTAGGACTTTTTTTATCAAACCAACTTGATTGGTTTTATTTTTTTAATAGGTCGTTCGGATAAACCGTGTTTGTGTTATAGAAGGATGTGTATTTTAAATGATTTGTGCCTTGTCGTTTTGAGCTGCATTTTTTGTTTTCCCCATTGCAGGTAAATTGAAGACTTGAATAGTAACGTGGAAACTTAGGAAAAGTGCAATGCCAAGGAAGCGACACGAACTTTCTCTAAACGAAAAAATTCAAGTTATTGAAGCAACGAACGAGGGAGCAACGCAACGCGCAGTGGCTCAAAAGTTTGAGGTGTCCCAAACCCAGGTTTCTCGTATTGTACATTCAAAAGATAAGCTTTTAACTGAGTTTCAAAGTCGCGTAAAACTTTGTCGAAAAAGGGCTAGACGACAGACGCATGAAGATATTGGTGATGCATTGCTTGAATGGTTTAGCCTAGCCAAAAGTAAAGGGCTTGTCGTAAATGGTACTATGTTGCGTCAAAAAGCGAAGGACCTGGCTATTTAAATTTTGGGCGTGGATTTTGTTCCGTCGCTGAGCTGGGTGGTTCGTTGGAGGGAACGCCACGCTATTAAGTTATTAGGACACTGTGAAAGTCAAAGTTACTGTGACTTTAAAACCGCCCAAGACTGGAAGACCTCTATTTGGGCAAACATCAAAACCCGATACTCAGCTTCAGACATTTACAGTTGTGATGAAACGGGCCCCTATTTTCGTAAGCTTCCTGAGAAAGAAACTTTGGTTGTCGACCAAAAATTCACAGAACACCTGAATATTTTAATAGCGACGAACATGGATGGATCCGATAAACTAAAGCTATTAGTAATTGGAAAGCACAAGGAAACCCATCGTATCACTGGAATCAAGAAACTTTCGTCCAATAGCAATGCCTGGGTGAATTCAGTGCTCTTCCAGGATTGGTTTAAAGGCATTGACGACCATCTGCAAAAACAAAACAAAAAAATCTGCTTCCTTTTAGACAACTTCTTGACTTATAAAATTGATGGTAAAGAATTCAAGTGCATTGAATTTGTCTTTTTTCCCTCGAACATATCTCCATTTGTTCACCCACTTCATCAGGGCATAATTCAAAAATTGAAGCATCGTTACCGAGGCCGTATGCTCCAAAAAGTTTCAACTTTAATAGAAGCAAACGAAAGGGCCACAGCAGCGGAGGTGGTCCGATCTGTATCCATTGCTGATGCGGTCAATTTCATTAGTGCATCGTGGAACGATGTTTCTGTAGAAACAATTCAATCTTGTTTTTTTCGTGCTCTTTCATCAACAGTTTGTGATCAGCCATTTGTTGTTTTTTTGCCTGAGGAAATTCCACATGGGTTTACCGAAAAAACATACGAAGAATATATTAAAGTTGACGAAATGCTGGTTATAGGAGGAATTCCAATTGATACAGACATTTCCAAAATAGTTAAAAGCAGCGATGACGAAGAAAATGTGTAGTTCCCGAAGGCATTGAATAATATTATTTTCTTTCCTGACGCATTTTTTCAATGATTGTTGTTCGCTATATATCGATTCTATATGTTTGCCATATTCTGTTGAATCCAAATATAAAATTGCAGGAGAGAATTCGAAACCATACCCACCAGCGTTTAGGAAAGTTATATACAATGGCAAAAAGCTATGGTTCGTCACAAATGTACGGTTAACAATATCTTTACCAACAAGGTTTTCTTGCTGGGAACCCAGCTAAGTAAAAACCTAAAGGAACGTATCCCTACTGACGTAACTTTTCGTTACTTTATCCCAGGGGTCGAATTGGTACTTAAATCCTTTATCTTGCCCCGACATGTAGAATTATTTTAACTAGTTCCAAAGGATAACGCCAAGATAGGATCCAAAACCAGTTTGTCACACCACAGACAAGACTACAAGTAATAATCAAGGTATAGTTGTCACACTAGAAGTATTATCGTGCCCAAACGATCGCCTTCTTTGTTGTTGTGACGTATTATGGGACCATTGTTCAAAAGATTACAATTCAACAGTCGCATTATCGGACTCCAAATAAGATTGTCACGACCATCTCTAGGCGATCCTAAAAATACCGCCGCGCGAGCGAAATTTGGAAACAAGGCGTTACGGCATGTAAACTAAGCGGCCCTTCCCATTCATTATTGAACTTATCCGGCCCGCTGTGAAAAAAGTTTGGTGAACCCTGCTTTATCTTAACATGTACAGCAATATTTGTCAACAACCGGGCGTCACGTGTTTGACACTGGTCAAAAACTCTTTTATAAAATTTTTTTAGCCACTCCTGTTCTGCATTATATTTAAACATGTCTAATGACTGAAAATAAAGTGGTCTGAGCGTGTGGTGGTAGCTTTGCCGGAGGCTTAAAATTGGCTGTTATTTTCTAATTACAACGTCGGTTTTGCGTTAAGACAAGCTTCCGTTACATATCATGGGTTAGCTCGTGGCGATTTAACAATCGTTTGCACCGAAGCGTGTCTGGTGCTTTATTTACAAAATATATTTTGCATTGCTGGCTCTTACCAGAAGTAGCGCGGCTGCTTAACAAAACAGCAATACATTTTTTTCGAATATCTGCACACACTACGCTAAATCATACATCTGCACAAGGACTCATTTATAGCCCGATAATTAGAACGAAGTAAATTTAGGAACTTGCGGAAATATGGAATGAGGAAAGTAGCAGCATGCTTTTAGCGATTTAATTAAATACAAACAGAACAAAGGAACAAGGTACTGTCAGCATAGTGAACAATTTTAGCTGCCCACAAAACACTTTTCAACCACCTCCAAGAATAAAAACACAAACTTTGTTACAAACAACTTTTCTTTACAAATAATATCACTGCAGAAATAAAGTTAAAATCTGTACATGTTTCTAAGCATCAAAATTAGTGATGTCACGTTTGAAACATGTCACAATAAAATAACATTTATATACTTATTGGCTAAAGTTCCAGTTTCATGGGAACGGTTGCGTTGCATTTCTCTGTAGGTATTGTTGTTGGAATTACCACCGAATAGAACCGTAGCTGGAAGTCATGACTTTGTGCCCATGTGACAAAGAACTTGCCTAGCCCCGAATAACGGTCGGTGTTCAGTTGGATTGTAGGGTTCGGTTGACGTCATCAGATGGATTGGCCGACAATAGAAACGTCACTAGAGGATTTCCCCAGTTGAAGACTGCTATGCGCGAACGGTGAGCTCGAACAAGTGGTGTAGGCGTCTGAAACAAAACAACATTTGTTATTGGAATAAACCAAAACCTAAAACAAGTAAAGTTAACACATTCATGTAAGTACACCCAGAATTAGTCAATTTAAAAATACAATAGAGTCATTTAAAGAAGGGTTTTACAACAACTAACATTATTATCCCAAGCATAATTATGTCAACCACAATTACCTTTTTTCTGCGTAGATCCTCGTTGCAATCAGTATTCGCTCGAATGGGTATGACGTCATTTCGCCTGGTGCATCTAAATACAAATCGAAAAACTGATTTTTCATGTGTTTTTAAAAATAACTTGCATGTACGAGAAAATGATTGACAAAAGCTCGCGGCCTTTGGTTTTCCTTTGTCATTTGGTTTCAATGCTTGCACAAAAAATGTAACACTAAACACCTATAGAAACAAATTACCTATTTTTGTATTGAACTGAAAAACAAAACATGATGTTTTGTAAAACCTGTAAAAAAAGCAATAAACATTAGTAATTAAAATGGCAGTAGCTTATATTCTATAACCTGTCAAACAAGAAAATTTAAAACAGCAAACATACAACCTGAAAAATACATTCTTTTAAACACTATAAGACCCTGCAAAACAGAAGAAAAGGTTTCGAATACCAAACAACATTTAACAACTGCAAAAACCCATTATCCAGAAAAACAAAAACAGCTTGTAATAAACTTTACTAAAATCCCTAATCCTGTAAAACAAAACAAGTTCTTAACACTCCTAAAACTAAAACAAATTAAGTTCTAACCTGAAAAATAAAAAAACAGAACAAGTTAAATTGAATTTGCTGTAAAACCTGCAAAATTTAAAATGTTATATCCTGCAAAAATATAAATGTTATATGCTGTAAAGCCTGCAAAAATATAAATGTTATATGCTGTATAGCCTGAAAAACATTGATATGTCATTTGCTGTACGTTAAATACCTAAATATCCTGGCTTGTGTGGTTTCACATTTTAATATTTTAAACCAGCAGCATCGTTCGGTCGCAATTCTAGACCATTGACAACACACCTTACACATGCATGAGCGATTATATGTGACTTGCCAAAGTGGTCATACAGTAACTGTCTCGCTTGTTGGTACCCGTTTTCCTTTAGTCTAAAGCAGTGTTCAATCAATTTACGGGCCTTGCCATCACAATGCTGCGCCAAATATGACAATTTGGCACCGTCGTCACCGACCTTGTCGTCGATACGAGAATCGAAATTGCGAACAAACTTCTAATAGTCCATTGGATTGCCATCAAAAACGACAACTTAAGGCTTCGGTATGTTTATGTGCTTTACAAGTGATGCAATCTCAGTGTCATGCACGCCAGTTGTCTTGACTGAATCACATGTACAAATATTATTTACAATTGGGTTTGTAGCTGTGAAACAACCTCTTTCGTCAAACGAAGATTTAATTTTAGTAGGCCTACCAAACGTCCTCTTTTTGGAGGACATGTCCTCCTTTTTACCAAAAACCAAGTTGTCCTCCGAGGACTAGAATAAGTACCCAAATGTCCTCCTTTTCAAAGAATTTATAATTTATCAACTACATAAGTGACAATTATGCCTTTGAAAACAGCCAAATATTAATCTTCAGCTTATTTTGCAAAGAATACATGGTGATTTTTTTTCCAAAAAACAAAGTTATTTTAGTGTGGTGATGTGATAAACTTCAAACTTTATCCGAATTATAATTCAACACCGTCTAACTTTAGAGGCTTTAATTTTTTGGGCCCCTTAAGTATTTTTTCATGTTCTTTTCAACAATGTGTTCTCCTTTTTGGGGATGGAAATATGGTAGCCCTAAATTTTAGGCGCATTTTGCGACAGGGATTTAGGCGGAGCAATACAGTCAACCACATACCGCTGGTCCGGAGGGCTTGCTTCGCTGCGACGTGACAGGTGGTGACGTGAACAGAACGCGACGCTGGTCCTCGAGAGTCTTCTCTTGGGGAGGCGTGGTCGTTTCACCAGAACCTTCCTTCACTGTCACGTACTCCGTGTTTCCTGACATCTCGTCCCAAACCTTTTCTTCAACCTCTGCGGCTTGTAGCTGGTGCTGCAGTTCTAGCATCTCCAAGTCGTCCTTCTGGCGCTGTTCCTCTTCAGCGCGACGCATATCTTCTTCAGCGTGACGAATCTCTTCCTCGGCGCTTCGCCTTTTCATTTCTTCGTGCCGTTTGGCTAGCTCCTGCTTCTGTGCTGTCTGTTGAATAGCAAGACGCGCGAGCTGCGTAGTTACTTTAACTCTAGTTCTACTGTTAGTCGAGGAACTAGAGCGCCTACTTCGTACGCAAAAAGGAGTCGTTGTCCCCCGGACTCTTATCACCGCTTCCACCTGGACTAGCTACGTTAGCAGGTAAAAGACTGCTAGTTAGGTACCTTTATTATGACAAATAAAAACGTAAACAAAAGTTCCACAGCTTTTATAAACCTGTTGGTATATGGTCAATCTTTTATCAACTTGACAGGTCATATACCCAGAGCTAAAATGTCTATTATGAACCACTGACGTATAGCATTTAGAATTTAGGATCATAGTGAATGATATATATCACGCGTCCGCTGTTTGGAGAACATATGTCCTCCAATCCTCAAATATCCTATATTTGCATTTTAAACGTTTGAAAGCAGTTAAATGCACCACCAGCTCAACCAGCTTTCTTTTCAGCTGTGAAAATAAGTAGTCCCGAACTAGCGAGCCTATATAGTTCATGCAAAGGGGGCCGAAACCCCGTAACTAACTCCTCGCGGACCGGCACCGGGCAACTCGATGGGACAAAGTTTTATGATTGTTACGTCGGCGCATATGCGAATTGCAGCGAGATCTCTTTTTGAAACATTTATTGCACTATAAGTCGTGTAAGTTATGGTTTAAATTAGCATCTACCTTGTAATTCAGACAAGTATCGGGCTTTGGGTGCGCATTTGTGCTGAATACATATTGCTGGTGAGTTTTCATAACAACTACATTGCCGATGTTTTCACCCTTTAACATAGCGAACGCTTTTGTCACCGTCTCATCTGTCCCTAGGAAATGTGTGTTGATATGTTTTAGGTCAAATGTTGTCGAAAATTACATTACTTACTTCTTTGATCCACTGATTAAGTGGATATTTTGTCCTGCAGGTCAATGCTAGAAAGTCATATATGGTCAGGCGACAAAATGCTCCCGAAGAACTGGAGCTAAAACGATTACGCAATTACAAAACTCTTGCATTTTCTTAATAAACACCTTGTGGGACTTCTGTGTTATTGTAAGTAGAAACAGAACCACAAACTGCAATTTTTTTTCTTACAATCAGAGGTTCCTAAACTGGGTTCTGCGGTCCTTTTAGTTTATTTGGGTCCGTGAGGCAATTTTAGGGGGACCGCGAAAAGGTTGAAAGTAATTCTATAATCTGATCAGTTTGTGCCACGACGTCCGCGGTTTGTGCCATTGAATAAGTTTGAATCAAAGTGGAATTGAGAATCGACTGTCTCCATTGCTAAACAATAACTTCAATTGCATAAAAACTTAAAAAAATGCAATTGTTCGCGCACAATCGCAATGCTTTTTGTCTTGTCTGTGATGTCACACGCTGTCTTCGGATCATTGTTATGCGCAATTTTGCATAACCTGCTAAAGTCCTGCAATCAACAAAAACTTAGCGATCTGGCCGACAATGCTCCCAACGGCACCAGCAGCTCCCGGCCACCATACATAGACCTACCATATTTTCATCACCAAAAAGGAGGACATTTTCCCGACAAAGAATATTAACACTTAGCCTACTTTTGTGCCCGAGAAAATAAAAGCACAAGATATTTGACGAATTCCACGCAGTCAATTGTTAAAGGCCAATTTGGATGAAGTAAAACTTACCATGAAATAAATTGTCAATTTCAATAAACAATGACACAACTCACACTCTTTGGCCGTTTTTAAAGTCACAATTGTTATTTCAATATTCAGTAATTACAGAAAATTCAAAAATGAGGACATTTGAGCATGTTTTATTGTTTTTGGAGAAAAACTTGCTTTTCGTTAAAAAGGAGGACATGTCCTCCAAAACGAGGACATATGCTAGGCCAGGGGTGGGGAACCTTTTTGTTTGTGAAGGCCGCCAAACGGTTTATCGACACTCGTTCATGCCGCACACACTATTTCTCAGGCCAACGACAGTGGCATTCAAACTATTTGACTTACAGAATGGTTGGTGTGCTATTGGACTTACGGTCCAAGCTAAATAAAATTCGTCACTACATTTCCACCCTCACTACAACATTCAGGATTTTATTAACATAGAAACTCGCTTGTTTATCAATATCAATATAGGTAGAGCTACTAACACGGTATGTTTCAGCAGATCCAAAAGTGCTTAATTTTCGGCAGGTGGCGCCAAGTGCACTTTTTTCCTTTAAAACGGTATGTCTCAAAAAATGCTAACGGTTAGGGCTATTAGGGTCGGGCTAAGGTATTAGCATTTGAAATTCAATAAAACTAGTAAAAAAAACTAGTTACTAATGCAACATTTTCAAAAACTTGCATCCCAAACCAACCCCTCTTTAGCCGCTAAATAAATAATTCAGCTCTTTACGCCACCTCTCGAAAATTAAGCACTTTTGGATCTCCTGAAACATATCGTGTTAGTAGCTCTATCATCAATATAAGAGCAGCTTGTGACATCACAGACGACGAGACGAGTTTAAGACATTCGATTATGCGCAAACAATTGTTCTTTTGCAACACAAGTACGATTGTAGAACCTTATCGCTTTATGTACCAGTACGCAAACGGTACGCAACTCTAGTTTCAAAACCGCTGCCCCAAAATCAACCACATAGTAATGTGGAATAAAGGTAAAAAAATACGTTTCTGTCCAGTTTTTAGGGCCTGGTATAGTGTGTATTATCAACATCCTAAATTGTATTCTGACATCGAAGGCCGCACTTAGTGCCCTAAAAGGCCGCATGCGGCCTTTAGACCGCAGGTTCCCCACCCCTGGTCTTGGGCCTTCTTTTATTACAGTAAAAACGATTTCAGCCAAAAAATGTTGGAACGTTAAACCAATGAGCAGCTTCGACTCTTAATCGTCAAGTCAACACGGTCATTTTTGCTGAAGGGGATTTCGTAAAGCATCTATTTACCACGATCAGCATCACTATTAAACCTTTCGTAACGTTGACGCAGAACAACTGATGTCAGTCCGAGTCCGGTTGATGAATGCAGCAGGATTTAGGTAAACCAGAATTAATCATGCCTAACTTTTTGTATACACCAGTCTGGACCAACAACAGGCCCCAGGGCAAAATATGGCCCGCGAGATTCAAAAGTTTTATTCACAACAAGAATTTTTGTTTTCAATGTGTGTAGAATCTAAAAGTTTGTGAGAGGCTGCAATCATCTTTGGAATCTTTATAGGCTATCTGATAAAAAGTCTACAGAGAAAGGAGAGAATTTTGCCATGTAAAGTACATGGTGGGTTGAGGGTAACCACTTAGATTTTTACTAAATATATAGCCTAATATTTTTTTTAAAAAGACATTACATTTTAAAAACACGGACTATTAGAAAGGTAAGCTACGTTGTCCAGTCAGTCAACTTCATGAATGATCCTGATGTCACAAATAAACATATTATACTAGGGTTGCCATATTTTATGAAACACAATCCCTGACAAAATTTATCTCGGTTGCATGAACCCAGTTTTTCTCAAACTTTGGGTCTAAATGTTTTAATGTAAGTCTGAATGTGTATTTCAGAAAAAAGAAACTTGATTACAGGATTTTAGCTAGTTATGCAAAACTGCGCATAACAATGATTCAAATCTGACATCACAGACAAGACAAAAACATTACAATTGTGCGCGAACAATTGCATTTTTGTTATTGTCATGCAATAAAGACTATTGTTTAACAATGGAGACGGTCGATTCTCCCCCTTGACTTTGATTTCAACTTATCCAGTTGCACAAACTGACGTCAAATAATAATATAGAATTACTTCCACCTTTTCGAGGTCCCCGCAAAATGTCTGCATATTAGGTACGTGCCCTGCATATTAGGTACACAGTTGAGGAAATGAAATTTCCCACGTTCTCGTGCAGCATCGAATGCTGTGTTTTCTTGAGACGCGGATTTTTTTCTGTGTATTTAACGCATACTGTTAAACATCTAGTGACAAACAGGTATTGTTACGCGCGCACACACACCAAACAGTAAGATGTACGTTTCCGTGCGCGCCGCCAGTTTACCTCTTTACGTTTCATGGTATACACGCGGTTGTAGCTAACTACTATAAACTTTCTCTGTTAGTACATTAATTTCATGGTATATATATATGTATTTTTTCTTAAATTCCGGACTTTTAAGTACATTTTAACATTTCTCCCTGACGCAGATTTAAACACTAAATTCCCTGACATGTCAGGGAAAATCCGGACGAATGGCAACCCTATATTAGACAGAGTTTAAATTATGCAATATACATCACCATGATGTTTTGATGTGTTTATTTAGATCATGTTGCTTTAACTAGAAGCCGATAAGTAACCGAATAGGACCTATAATACTTACCACAGTACAAATAGTGTAACTGGTTAGGCAAGGCAGTCTGTAGCAGTTTACTAATGTTCAAACCAACTGTATAATGGGTATTTACAAGCAGTTCTAATAAGAGTGTGACTACATTTTGTGTTAAGTACTCTTTAGTTCAACCACTTGTTGCCGAGGTAAAATAACTCCTTACAATTGATTTAAAAAAAGAGATTTTATTTGTGTCAGAAAAAACATTTTATTAATAAATAAATTAATCATGCAAAACAAAAAAATAATTGTTCGCGAGCATTCGCTTATTGTTTTTTTAAATGAGCAGGACTTTGCTTAAATTTTCGGGAGGTTTTCGATTTTTTGAGTAGAGTTTTATCCAGCTCGATGAAACACATCTTGGTGCTTCAGCATGAACCGAAAATGCAACGGCATAGGGAAGAAGTTTGTTCTGCAAAGCAATGAAGCGTTTTTAAACTACCAACTATCAGTTTCATTTTGAACGAAGATTTTGATAGTATTTGAATAATGACCCTGGGTCGAATATGTATTTATTTTAGATACAACAGACTCAGAGGTTCTACAACAGAACTAACACATTGTATTTTGAAAACCTTAACAAACTTAAAACAGGCACAGTTAGATAACTGTGGGTCCTCAGAGTTCACAACAGATGTTTGTTAACTCTCACTCTGACAGCCAGGATCTCCACTCGCCCAGGTTTCGTCTGCTTTATTCTGCACATATAAATAAACTATAATATTGGTGAATCAGGCCAGAGATGAGCAAATCGGTCAACTGCATTTCGAATAAATATTTGAACATACATTAGAATTGATTTAACCTCGGCATGAGCAATCTCAGTAGACTTTCCATCCTCTTGATCAGGGGTCACCAAACTTTTTTCACTGCGGGCCGGAGAAGTTTCATAATAATTCGCGCGGGCCGGACAGTTTACATGCCCCAGCGCCGTCTTTGCGAACTTAGCCCGCAAGGCGATTTTGATAGGGGGCGCCAAGATATGGTCTTTGTATAATCCCATTATAATCTGGTCTCATCTTACAAGCAACGCTTGTATATTACGTCACAAGTGACCAAAGAAAGCAATTGTTTGCGCACAATTAACACTTTTAGTCTTGTTTGTGACGTAACAAACTGGCTTTGGGTTAATCCTGGGAGTTGTAATCCCATAAAACAAGGTAATATCAATTCTACATATCGCGACAGGAAAACTTTCGTAAGAAGTAGATTAATTTTTAAATGTCACAAAGTTATCAATGCGATTTGACAAACCAAAAAATGTGGTCGCGGGCCGTAGTTTGGTGACTCCTGCTCTTGATCGTTAAAAGCTCGGTGGACATCCGCCATCACAATTCACTGACGTCCTTGTATTTTATGCGACATGTCAAAAACACCACAAACTTGGAGAAAATCCCTACATTTCATATCAAAACCGTTCTCTTACTGGAGAAGCTATCTTTTTTCTCAACTCATTTATTTCCACAGGAACATCCTATATAAACGTGGTAGTAAATAAGTTATATTCTGGTCGATTTTTGCAGTCCACTATATACAAAGGCACCTTTAACACAAAAAGAAAGACATGCTTACCTTGTGAAACGGTTGAGATGGTATATTTTTATCAATTCAAACTTTATCATGAAAAATAAGTTGCTGTGCTTGATTTTGTTGTATTTTAATTTTTTGTGACCTGTTGCCATTTGCTATCTATGACTTCTTCATACAAAACTAGCATTTCCTTTTCATCTCTATATTTTTGTGAAGCTCAGTTTACTAAACTGAAATCCTACACCGGTAATGACAACATCTGTTGTTGAAACACCTGCACCATTATTCTATATTTACAACTTTTCTGGGTTTTTTACATTTTTGTATGTTGTTGACTTGGCTTGTGGTTTTGTATTTACTAATCAAATACATGGAATACAAGTGCTTTCAGTAAACAGAGTTTGCTTACAGTGATCCTTGAAAACAGTTTTTACTATAAAAATGGATTTGCACCAAAATTTTTAAAAAAAATTTTAAAAAATTTAAAAAAAAAAAAAAATTAACATTTTTTTCCCCAAACGGTTGCTGGTACGTATATGTACCATGCTCTAAAATAAACAAACTAAGAAATTACATAACAAAAATTTTTGGAATACTTTTTTTGGCCCATTTTAACTAAGATTTGTTGACTGAATTAAAAAAAGCAGTGCACAAAAAAGTGTGTCCCTCAAAAGTAATGATGAGAAACCGTGACGTAACAATAGAGTTGGTTTCGGACACAGACACGCTTCACTGCATGACAAGAAAGTGCTTGCTGGGTAAGCGGGAAATCTTAATTTTTGATTGCGAAGTTCGTTGTATGCTCACATCTACGCTTTTTAATCAGAAAACGTTTCCAGGAACATCAGCACAGTTACGAATTTAGGTATGCTGACTTGTTTTATGTACTAGTATTGACAAAATATACAAATACGCGTGCGATTAATGTACGTTGAAGTGACGTTGTGGATCGTGGCGACATTCACCTAAAATCTGTCACAATTTACCTTAATATTCTTGTAAAAGTCTGTAATATTGTGCTTTTAAGATTATTAGTCAATAAAATGAATTGTGACTTAAATATTGAAATTGTTATTGATTGTGAGGATTTGGATTCCTTGGACATCAAAAGGTAAGAACTTGTTTTGCTGTTAAGAATTTGTCAACATATTTTTGGTTTTGTAGGTGTAAAAAATGTAAAAAAGAATTTTCTACAAAGAGAGGTCTTCTATGGCATGAAAAAGGCCGCCATGGTAATAACTGTAAATATGTATATGAGTAAACATTATTATTTGGTAATTGTTTTGTACATATTTATAGTTGGTACTTTCCTAATTTCAATTTGTTTGATTTTACTGCACAACCTAGATATTGTTTTTCTTTTTTTCAGCGGAAAGAAAATCCAATGATATTGATAAAAACAAAATTAAAACATGGTGGATAGAAGTTGGTGGCAGTAAAAATGACCTACAAGCAAATGCCATTAAATACTTTCTGGAAACTTTACGATTTTAACGATTAAAGCACCAGATACCTTGTTTCATAAATTTGCATGTGATGGTATATCAATAATTCCCAGTCTGTTTTCAATCCAACGAACATTATCATTAGGTTTAACAAGAAAAATGTTTGATAAATACATAAATTATCTCTCCCAAAAATCGAGCCTTTCCAAGTTGCATCAATTCGAGGAATTAAGCAAGGATGATGAAACGATCATACAATATATTGGTGGTTATATATTACAAAAACTAAAAAAACGTAGTCAGTCTGAAAATGAATTGTTGATTTTAAATGAATTGACAAATGATGATGTTGATGTGCCAGAAACCTCTCTAATTTCAGCCTTGAATGATAGTAAGTTTGGAAAATTAACTGTCCTAAGTGCAAGACACGTGTGTGGAGTTTCCAGGACTCTGTCCTGACAAGCCCAGGAGCTTGGGAGGTTAAGGATAGTGGTATACCTCTTTAATTTGTAGTGACGCGGTTGTAACCTTGAGACTCATTAGCATAAACATTAACATAAAACCGATCACCACAGAGCTACTAACACAATAGCGAGAATTACACCCAAAATTTGATTGGTTATATCTCCAAAAATGCTCACGATTAGGGCTATTAGGGTCGGGGTAAGGTATTAGCACTTAAAATTTAATAAAACTAACCCAAAAAATTAGTTACCAATGTACAAATTTTATGTAAATATTTCCCAACCCAGCCCATTTATAGCCGCTAAATAAAAATTCAGCTCTTTACGCCCCCTTGTGAAAGCGAAGTTGTGATTCTCGTGATGGTGTTATTAGCTCTACCTACAACAGCACGGCGAGTACAAGGGACCCCTTTAAAACATAAAGTATCGCATGTACAGCATGTATCGCATGTATCGCATGTATAGCATGTATAGCATGTATAGCATGTATAGCATGTATAATCGTTTGCCGCATGTACCCGGGACTTTCCCTAACTTGTGTTGTAAGAAAATTAAATGTGAGTAGAAGTAGACTGTACAAAGTAATGTTGTTAAAATGTGCCTGCAGTTAAAAGACCTAGGCTCACTAGTCACTAGTTTAATTGGTGTGTAACAACAAAATTAAGATAAAAATTGATAGGAGTTTGACTGGTGAAGTGGTTGTAATTGGTTTAAAGTCAGTACTTTGTGCAACCTCTTGCTTTACGAAACTGATCAATGCTCCACTGCAGGCACAATTTTACTTTATAAAATGTACTACTTTCTGTGTTACATTTTGTATTGCAGATTGGTAAAGTTTTTGCGATCAATAGTAAATCATTCATTGTTGCTGTTTTTGTTGCACAAGTTCAGACAGTCATTTTATTAACTTCATTTTAAAAGTCTGGTATTTTAGTCTCATTGTTTTTCATGCAGCAGATTCGTAACAGAGTGGTGTTAATTTTAATTGTATTAATTATAGTGTGTACACTTTACTATGCTTTCTGGTGCAGGATTTATATGTTTTTGAACTAATTCATGATTCCATTTTTCAGCTTAACTTTCAAGATAAATGTTTAAAAAGTTACTGCTAGACAAGTCCAACAGTTTTTCTGAAAACATATTTGGTTATCATGTTTTAGTTTATTGACAGTGTTGTCCTAGTAGCAGTACAAAGATTCCAGCTGTGAATTATGATTGTACTGTTTACTCATTTGCTGACATTATCAATAATATTTTGTGTTTTTTATGGTGCTTCTTTGTATTTTTTTATTGTAACCCCAAAGACTAAATTGTAATTAAAATAAATTAAAAACCTAAAATACTTGTTGGAAACTTGAATTAGGTTTGCAAGTACTGCACAGATGGCTAGGGTAAATTTAATTTCAGAACATCAGCTAATGACTGCATAATGTATCAGTTGTCCATAAGTGGAAAGTATTGTACAGATGCTGAACGGGTTTTGAACTATATAACAATGCAGAATAGTTGACAGGAGAAAATTCAAAAAAATGTCCACTAGTATGTCAGTGCATTAAAATCATAAACGACGTGCAGATAGGTAATAATATAATTTATTCAATTTTTAGTCAGAAGGTGCAGTAAAAAATACCAAATACACATCAAAAACATACTAAATTTAGTTAGCAGACGTGGAAAATAATGTGGTAAAACAAGTGGGGATAAAGGAAAGAATACTTTTTGACAATCATAAACCATTAGTACCAGAAAAAGGTGAAACACAGCAGATAGAGGTTGATATATATGCCGCAGAACTACTGAATCAAAAAGGACTTTATCAAATGCACAACAAAGCAGCACCTATTTTGTTGTAATTATAGACAATACTAGGTACTGCTTAAAGCATATGCATTCCAAACCATTTCTTGCTTGTGGACCAGCAAGGATAGAAAAAATCATATTTTATCACACTGACCAACTTCCAGAACCTATCATCAATGATGACCAGACTTCTGCGTCTTCTCCATTCTAATGCACTAATCTTTGCCAGCTGACAATCAATTAGAAAGTAAGATAAAAGTTGAGACTGATAAGCAACAAACTTTAAAGCCAAATTCCAATGCAAGTCATCATCACACTTCTTTGTATAATCCAACTTTAATGGACCAAACTTTGCCAAGTTTGTTTCCACATTCTCTGAAGGAACCATGACCATAAAATTGCCACCAAAACAAGCTGATAAAAAGCCAGGAAACACACAAATGAATGTTTTAGAGTTCTGAGATTTGAATTTCATTCATTTTGTTGTTTGCTTGTTTTTGCATCGGCAACTGTAAACTGATTCTTCAATAAAGGATGTTGAAATAAAACACTGCTTGCTTTAGTTTTCTATACCCTTGCTTGCCTAACACATGTAATAGACATCCTGTAAGACAAAAGTCTTTAGATATTAGTTGCAATTGCAGCAGTAGAGCACATGAAGACTGTTACATTCAGCCTAAACCATACTCAATAAATCAGTCAACTGCAGTGCAGACCAAGACAAAAGACAAAAAACTCGTACCTCATGTAGTTATAGCATTGCAACTGCGTAGTAAAGTACATGCGGTTACTTACAATACAAGTTGGGGAAAGTCCCGGGTACATGCGATAGATTTAGTATAGACGCTGTGTACATGCTATACATGCTATACATGCTATACATGCTATACATGCTATACATGCTATACATGCGATACATGCGATACATGCGATACTTTATGTTTTAAAGGGGTCCAGTACAAGGGCCAAAAGGCGGTTTCTGCAAACATGTTCAAATTAAGACAGGGCAACAGACAGAATTTCAATGACATTTACGCTTACCAAAAGGACTGGAGTCGTTTAAATGCAAGCGATCTGTAGGAGGTCTGTAAACACAGCATCAAATAACATCACATAAAAACATCACTTAATCACACTAGTGACAGACGGCAAAACTTTAAGCAACAATAATCTTACCGGAATTACAGTTCGGTTCAGAATAACATGTGGGTGCCATTTTTGCGATCCAAACACTTCTATTCCGGAAAAAATTTAGAATATTCGGAAGTTACACGGACGGCGATCCTTGTCAATTAACTTTCTGCGTAGGCTTCCGTTTAGTTAAGTTTATTAGGCTAAGCTCACTACTATTACTATCCTTGAAACAATAAGCCAGTGCTCTTCAACCTTTTTAGTGACACGGAACCTCCAAGGTGTTTTGTCAAACTTTGCGGAACCCCCCATAGAATCATTTTGAATGAATGTAACTCAAGTAGGCTGAATCAAAGCAACATACATTTTTTACGTAACACACCCCAAGCACATAACAAATGTTGACTTCAATTAAATTAAACGATTTACTGAAACGCATTGTCATGTTATTTAGATTGGTCGTTTGTACATTTATCTCAGAATTCAAAGAGAGATTATCAAGACTTTGATTATTACGTCACAATTGATTAATGGTGTAACCAAGGTTAACTAGATTGTACAGCCCGTTCAGGGTTCCGCGAAGCAAATCTAGTTAACCAAGGTTAACTAGATTGCATTGCTGTTCGCAACAATGATATTATGAATCATTTATGTTTGAATTGCTACACATAAGCTCTGCGAACCCCTGTGCGACCCTTAAAGTTCGCGGAACCCCTGAAAGGGCTGTACGGAACCCCGGTTGGGAACCACTGCAATAAGCACATATATCAGGGGTCTCCAACCTTTACCCCGCTAAAAACCATTCGGACCAATTTTACACAGAAAAAAACTAACAACGGGAGCCACAAATACCTTCTTAAATTTGAAATAAAATGCCACTGAAAAAACGTTTTTATGTTTCACGACATTCAACTTTTCGTTGTTAGTTAGTTCCTTGCATATTAGGTACACAGTTAAAGCAAATGAAATTTCCCACGTTCCTAAGTAGTATTGAATGCTGTGTTTTCTTGAGACGCGGATTTTTATTTGAGTATTTAACGCGTATTTTTAGACAACTAGTATGGTATAGACGCAGTTGTGGGTAACTACTAGAAACTGTCTCCGTTGGTACATTAGTTTCATAGTATGTATTCAGGAAGCTTGTGTTATCAGCCGTGCGCCTGCTGAATTTTGTACCACGTGTTTTGCACTATAAGGTTTTGCGTTTCGTTAAATAAAACACTCTACGCTCTGGAGTGAACTCTACGTGACTGGGAACACACTGGCCTCAGTCCACAATCGCGACGGGCCATGTGTGCAACTACCGAACGCCCCCCTATGTTCCGTGTCCGCCATTTTCAAAAAAAAATCACTCAGCTAAGTAACTCTGGCTTTGACCTAATGCCCACAATACTCTTTGTCTACTATTGTTCATTGTGTTTGTTGTCTATCTCTTTTTTCTTTCTCATCCTTTGTTGCAAGGCTTTCGTGCAGTGATTCTGAAACTGTGTGCCGCGGCCGTGTGAGGTTTCCAAGTGTGTCGCGAAATCTTCTTGTTTTGAAGTGCAAACATTTCCTGGTGTTTTAAGACTTCAGAATGAAAGACTGGTGTGTATGACAACGTTTCAGAGCTCATATTTTTGTTATTTGTTAATTGAAAGCATCCTTACCCATCACGATTAGGTTGAAAATTACCATTTTTAAACAACTTTTGTTATGTTTACCTGCAAAGTGTGCCACGACAACATATTTTAGTTCTTTAATGTGCCGCATGCATAAAAAGTTTGAGAACCACTGCTTTCGTGGATAGGCCTCTCAATAAAAATTTCGGGCCTAAACGGGCTTCGCAAAAACGTTTTATTTTTTTCTCGTTTTTATGTCGATTTACAGGAACTGATGATGCAACATTGGAGAAATATGTATTCCTTTATTTGAACCGGCTGATTCTGTTTTACCAAGGATTTTATAGTCCATTGGTTTTACTGTATTACATGTGTACCCATTGCACATGGCTATGCAATTAAATGATTTATGGAGGTAACCGTATTCGTCTACACTTCTGTTTTTCTGAATATTGTTGATTTGTCGATTATTATAGTTGCTTATTTTCGACAATGATTTCTTAGTTTGTTATGTATTTGAAAATAATAATAAAAAAGGAATATATTAAGGTTGTAATAGTAATACGTTTTCGGCTGCCTAAATCCTGATGTAGAAAGGTTTGTCATACACATTTTCAGCTAAGTTTCACAACCATCCTCACAGTATTATGATGTGTAAAGGTTTTTATGAATTGCGATATTGCTCAGTTTAGTTTACATCACTTTATTATTTTCATACACTTTAAGTAGCACTGCTTTAGGGCTGTTTTTAAGTTTTACCTCAGAAAATAGGCCAAATATTCCAACCAAAAGGGTTTGACTTTGATTACAAGACAACTCTGCATACATGGAAAGAGTATTATAACAATTTCTGTTGAAAAATCCGTTCAAGTGTCACATTCATTCAACACTATTATTTTGTATGAAATATTCACTTTTATTAAATAGACAAAAACACACTAAACGAAAAAAGGTGTGCCACCCATGTTTTATGCCTTTATAGTTTGTTTTAATGTACCCAATACCAAATATCAGTTGGTGTCAGAAACCCATTTTTCTGTCCATGATGAAGGTGTAGAGAACTCACCTTTAACATTATATTTTTTCTTCTGGGCTACAAAATCATTTTTTACACTGCTGTGGACAGTTTCAGTTGATTTGTTTTTTACTGAAGGAAGTGACATGCACAATGTTTGTCTGTCAAAATAAAGTGCGACATTTCCAACATCACCATCAAATCTATTTTTACAGATTTCTAAATATTTTCGGTAGTAGTGACTGGAATTTGATTTAGTACTTTGCAAAATTAAAACATTATCAGCCTCTTGGGTGGCTTTTGCCGATCCAAAAATAGAAGATATTTGCAAAGGTAGATTGGAGTCTTCCTTTCGGGGATGAATAACAATAGTTACATGAACTTTCTCTCTTGTAGCAAATTTTCTGAACTCTCCTATTACATAATCCTGGTAAGTAAATTTGTCCATCTGCTCACTCCGGTTTCCCAACATAAACTGTAGATTGTCAATAATTACATGCTGAATATCATTTGCAAAAGTGGCTTGATACATTGTTTCCAATACAACAGCAATATCTTGTGCGCCATTGAAAGTCATCATGTATAACGGTAACATTTTGAATTTGTCAGCAACTTCATTATATTTTTGAATATTTTGCTCGAGTTGAACTTTCGAAAATTGCTGCAACATGCATTTCATAAGACGTGTATTATTAATTTCAAAACTGCCCCATAATGTTGTTACACCTTGAATTGCAAGATCAAGTGACATTTCTGAGACTAATGTTGTTTTGCCACAACCTGTGGTTCCTGTAATAACTGTAAGTTCACCACGTCTGTGACCTTTTAGCTTTTTAGTTAAACTTTCAAACCTTTTCCATGGAACTCCCGCATACATTGATTTATTTTCGATTTGATTTCTTACCTCATCTTCAATATCCTCAAATTTTATAATGTTTTTGATTCTCATTGAAGTGGCAGTGTCAATTATTTGATCCAAATCTAGCCCTTCCTTCAAGGCTTGATAAGGTGTCATGAATGCTGATCTAAACTTCACAATTTTACATCGATCTACACCAAGCTTTTTGGCAAATCTTTCTGATGCTTCTATGTCAGAAAGGCCATTTCCAAACCAAATAACAAGTTTTGAAAAGCCCTCTAACAATGGCAGTGTATTAAGAGAAAGATGTGAACTACCAAATGGTAAACAAATGGCTTGATACTTTGATGATTTGTAATTGATTGAAAGAGCATCATAAACATTAAGAGTAATTACCAGTGAACAGTTTGCTGATAATTTACCCCCTGAACATCCAAAAAATGATGATGAGTAGTAATTATCCATTGGTGAAATTGAAGGTTTTACAACACGATCTTTGTTGCAGTAGCCTCGCAAAGTTTCAATCCCAACAACTTTTGTTTGATTATGATTTTTCCATTTAAGCCAAGGATATATAACTGATGTTTCTTCAATATTAGTTCTTATTTGGTTACAATGTAAGAAATCATATGTGAAAGTGCTTAGTCCATATTTATGAAGCAAACCATCCAAGTTGCAGTGCTCAACATCATACAAGCTTTTGGTGTTTATTTTCCAATCTAATAGTACAGAACTTTCTGCAGTTGCTGAAGATGTGATTGTTCCACTCAGAATTTCTTTGTATTCATCCCACTGCTTTTTTTCTGACAAACTAAATAAAGTCTTGAAAGTGTCCCATGAACCACCATATTCAGTATCGCTACAGTAAAAGTGACCATTTGTTTTGTTGATGTAGCAGGTCATGCTTTTGTTTTCTTTTTTCATGTCTTGTTGAAGTACATTCATGCACAAGAAGCATGTCTTACCTTTTTGGTGTTTAATTTGTTTACTATGTAGATAATGCCCCACTTCTGATTCAAGTGTTTTAATAGCTGGTGTCCAATCTGCATGTGTTTCTGAAAACTTACTTGCAGTGGAATACCAAACAACCTGAACTAACCTTCTTTTAAAAATGCTTAACATTGCTTTGCATTTAAGCACAGTGTCACAGACATAAATAGGAACACTTAATGGCCCAAATATTACACCACATAAGTATTGCCATATCTGAGTGAGAAAAATTATTGAGAGTTTCAATAGATACCTTTAAATAGTAATTAAATAGAAGGCATTCGGTGTGTTTTTGTACTATTCTATCACAACAAATTGATAACAGTATGTGATGTAACATCTTTTATCTTATCAACTGTACTTATGTCTTATTTATCAAGTCAAATATCATTGTGCCATGAAAAACAATTTTGACACGCTATAGTGCGCTATATTTTGTCATTTATAACAAGCCCTATAATATCGTACTTCACATTTTTACTCATATGTTGTTTAGTTGTTGTACAATCAATATTTTTATAAGTTAATCTTACGTAAATGCAAATTTTTGTAAAAGTTTTGTGCCCAAACACCGGTGCCTTCGAAAACTGCAGGTGCGCTAGGTACTTCGCTTGGTAAACTACAGGTAACTCGTTTTAATTCAACAAAGCCTGTAAATAGTGCAGGTAACCTTTTTTGAAACGAGTAAACTCGTAGTTACTGCGACGTAACGTAATAATGCTGTATGTAGTACTATGTACTGTTTTTAAGGTTGGGTTAGGGTTGAGGTTAGGGTTAGGGTTAGGGATCAGAGTTTAGGGTTTTGGTTGTGTGTTGGGACTATCGTAACACTTTTCCAGCATTATTTGCGTGTTATAACGTTAACTGCAGTATTTACGATTTGTCGCATAAAAACAGGACAGCTGTAGTATTTTCGAGTTACGTCGTACCTATTCTGAGTTTAATCGCACCAAAGAGAGTTACCTGCACTATTTTTAAGTTACGTTGCACGAAAAAAGGTTACCAAGCGCACCTGTAGTATTAGAAGGCAACCCCCAAACACAATGTTGATTTTAATACTGGTACTTTCCCTTTTTAAAGAAAGGTTTGGTTGACGTCACATCGATCATGGACCGTGGTTTCTTATCTATATTTCTATGAACAAAATTATATTCTTAAACAAGCACTCGAATTTAAACATTTAATCACTTTGTAAAATGTGTGATGTGATAATTATTTTTAGGGAGACGAACGCAGTGTAGGCCTACCTACTGCCTTTCTTGCAGCTCGCACAGGAATGATACACAATTGTAAATTTTACTCTTCCCCATCGGAACTCAAGCCAAAAATTGTTGCACACTTTTTTTGATTCCCCGACAGGGTTTCTCTCGCAAAAAAACCTATAGCCCAGGGGTGTCAAACTTGTGGGGGTTCAAGGGCCACATTGCAATTTGGAAATTATGCCAAGGACCGTAAGTGATTTTTATACACTCAAACTTAACGCTTATCTTTAGTCAGGGAAACGGTTTTACTATCGTTTTTATTCATAACATATGATTTTATTCATATATTTAACTTCTGTAAATGTCTTTTTAAATCAGGGGTTGAAACCTTTTTCATATCGTGACCCATTTTAGCAACCAAATGTAACTTGCGACCTTCTTTGAAAAAAGTTCATGTTTTTGTAATCTCTGGAATATACTCTCACTTTGGGCAAAGAGAAAGGGTCTGAGCTTGCCGGTTCTTTCACTTTTCATACATAAAGTATCTTGTTACTACACACTGCAGTACACGCTTTACCTACTACAAGTGTTTGATGTTAGTTTGCCCACGTGCATTGAATGAATGACGGTATAGTGACGTAATAAAGCATTTGTATTGTGATCGTCCTGATGCAGTGATTCCCAACCTTTTTTGACCTGTGCACCCTTTTAGTCGATATTCAAATCTAATTCCTCCTACAAATATAGTTTGCTAAAATTTCGTTTACATTAACATTTTAATGTAATTCTTATAACAGAAATTATTCACGTGAACAGAAAATTTTGGGCGAGGGGGGCCCAGAAATTGACTTGCACCAGCATATTGTTTGCTCTCAAGGGCCCTGGTTTCTAATCTATATTTCTATGAACAGAATTATATTCTTAAACAAGCACTCAAATTAAACATTTAATCACTTTGTAAAATGTGTGATGTGATGAAGTTTATATTAGGGAGACCATGGTCGAAAACGTAATGGTGTCTGGGTCTACACTACTTACAACAAAGGTGGGCAACCCTTTTGAATGCGCGGGCCAATAAGTAGTGATATATTGCGGAGGCGACCGCAGTGATGCCAAATTTGGGTCGCGAGACCTTCCAGTCTGGGTCGCGAAATATTTCAAAATTTCCCATGAATAAGCTATCGCATCTGCTGTATTAATGAACTTCGGCTTTTTTCAACCTTTCAAAATTATTATTGCATTAATTGTCACATGAATACGTAACTGTTACATACAGATATGTAACAATGCATTGAATTGTTACATGAATGTTCTTCCTTCCGGCGCTTGAAACTATCCGGCAGGGTTTCTTTCGGTGGTTTCTTTTCCTGTCGAACCCCACCCTCTTTCCCTAACACGGGTGGTTAGATTCTAGGGCCCCGGCACTGGTCGCACCATCGGTCCCCCCCCCCCTCCTGTGTTAATCTCATTTTGCGCCACACTCACTTTCTTGTGAGCACCCGAAATATAACGCCTTATAATACGGTGTAGCTGCAGCGCGTTGTACCACTTTCCACCAATTGTGCCCGACACTTTTTTGCGCTTCATAACGTTTTAACGTTGCGCAGCTATTTCCGGCTTGGTGATTGTTTTAGTGCAATTGTGTTGCTATGTTGTCTTTCACCAAGCGAAATAAACTCAACTCAACTCAATACGTAACTGTTACATACAGATATGTAACAATGGAATAAGTTATGCGCACCTGTGCAAGCAGTCATGCGTTTTCTGCACTACCTTATATTAAAAGCAAATACAGATCAAGATTAGAAGTAGAGGACGATCTTCTGCTTGCCGTCTCTCAAATTAAACCTCGAATTGATTTGTTGTGTTTTCAACACAGAGTCCTTCGTTCTCATTTGTTAGAATAAATACGTTCGTTTACCGTATTTACTCTAGGCCTATTGTAAGCCGTCCTCGTCTATAAGCCGCATGTTAAGGTGTCAAAAAAAGAATGTAAGCCGCACGCTGGGATGTTAGATACTATTGCTTCATCATAAATCATTATGTTGCTACGTAGTACAACTTTTTGCCCCTGTTTGTTAGTCACGTTAATAATTGTACCCAACGGAACGTACTATCGACGTATAATCTGTACATGTATACATGTTTTGACCCCCAAATAAATTAAAAAGTTAAAGTGTAGAAACAATACCGGTATAAAATAAAAATGTAAGCCGCCCTCGATTTTAAGCCTCCCGGGATTATAAAGCCGCACAAACGCAAGTTAAAAAACAATATAAGCCACGGCTTACACTAGAGTAAATACGGTAGGCTACCTATACTGTTTTATGTAAAATTAGCAACTGACAATAGCATATAACAGTTCTAATATTGATATTTAGTTTCTTAGTATTTTCCACAAACTTACATACCTACTAACAAAATGCTTGGGTCGCGAGAATTTAAAGCAATTTTTTTAGGGTCGCGCCAAAAAGTATTTGCGGACCCCTGACCTAGACATGCACAATAATATGTAAACAAGTGCAAATAAGCTCGGTCTTTTTTTCTTTTCTCGGAATTTCTTCGTACATTCACTTTCTGCATTGTTGCCTTAAAACTTAAATCGATTAGAGAACTTTCCTTTTCTCATGGCAAATGCAGCAATAACACATAGCACAGACAACCAGTAAGAGAATAATATTGTGACACAAGACCCCCCTACAAATTACAAAATTCCCCCCTAGTACGGGAATTCCCCTCTGGCTGGACACCACTTATGGGATACAAAATAAGTTCAAATCATATGGTTTGACTGTTTTATTGCTTATTTAGATGATTTCATTTGTTATTGCTGATAAACATTTAGGCTACTTTTTTAACGTTTATCAAAGACTTTTGCGCCCCCCAGTTATGGCAAACGACGAGTTTGACACCCCTGATATAGCCTGCGTTTCCAACACAAGTGATAGTTAGTGCCTCTTAACTTTGATATCGTTTCTAAACCGAATTATTGTAACCATATAAAAACGTTCAATTGGAACGTGTTTACTTCGTTGTGTGGTAAGGTGACAAAAAAGGTTGACATCCATTCGTAACTTTGATATCGTTTCTGAAACAAATTATTGTAACAATATAGAACCGATTATTTGGAACGCGTTTACTTCGTTGTGCGGTAAGGTCACAAAAACGTTGGCTTTCATTCGTAACTTTGATATCGTTTCTACAACAAAGTATTGTGACATTTGGAACGATTTTACTTCGTGGTTTGGTAAGGTCACAAAACGTTGGCTTTCATTCGTAACTTGCTATCGTTTCTAAAACAAAGTATTGTAACCATATAAAAACGTTCATTTGGAACGTGTTCATCATTCGTTGTGTAACTTAGTAAGGTTATGAAAACGTTGGAAACCGAGTAAAAACGTTAAATTAAAACTTTTTTATTCCGTCACTTTGTGAAGTTGTTAAAACGTAAGGTTTGGGAGGTAACTTAAAAACGTTTCGTAAACCAATCAATATAACCACATAAAAACGTTACATCAAAACGCTTTATTTATGTCGCAAAATAATCTAATCGAAACGTTCACTCCGTTACGTATATCAAATAACGTTATTCACACGCCGTATTACAACTAGAGATGTACCGAATCGTCCATGATTCGGTTTCGGATGAATAATTTGTTGCGATTCAGCCGAAACCGAATCTTTTATGAACACAAATTTACCGTTAAACGAGTCTTATCTGCTTATAGTAAGGTACCAAGCAAACTTTCAAACTTTGTAAAAGTGTCCGAATAAATTCGGCAAACCGAATATTTGGTACATCTCTAATGTATACGCATATCTGCACGGGTGTATTCGAATCCATGAACACCTTATACTATATTTGATTAAGCGAGTTAATTATTCGATCGTATTTATGAATAGTTAACCAGAACTCGAACAGTATTCGAATAAAGAGGCAGACAATTCGAATGTAGCCTACCAAATCGGGTATTTGTAATCATGAATGGCTAGAAAAACAAAAGCATCGCACAATTCGAGTTGTAGGCTATTTAAATTTAACAAATAAAGTATGCTTCTTCTTATACGTGATCATTTGAGCAAAACACATTTATCGACAATTCAAATAAAATTCGCCGCATACAGTCCATGATGCGTTAAAAAATACCAAAAATGTTGTTCCAACTATACGTGAATGGGGCTGACTGATTTTTACATCTTGTTGCCGTTTTTAGCCACGTTACTAAAATGTAACTACTGAGGTTTATTGGATTACGGTCTATTTGATGGTTTCGTTCAAGCAGTAAAACGACATTTAGTGATGTTACAGATTTGTTTGGAAAATAGAAAAAAAACAAATTGCGGATATTTGTTGCACTTACATATGTCGTGTAGTTCTAATATAAAAAAAACATCTGAATTCACCCAAGAATTCACACATCACACATCTCACATTTCTTATTTATTTTTCAGTTTCCTTCTTAATAATCCTGATTCATTATGCACACACACATAAGACATATGTCAGGTCAGTGAACCATAACGGGAAAGATTAACCACAGTGGTGGAAATTAAAGGTCGCCGGTGGGAAATTAGTTTTCATCCCATGGTAAAAACATATGCAAAGGTGCCATTGACAGTGGATGCACAAGTTCTGTAGTGTTTTTTTGGTAGTATTTTGCAATAAAAATGCAGGTGAATTCCACTGTATTCATTTGAAAAGTGGTACAAATGGTTTAATTTTGTTTGTGTTATGTGAAATTAATATTCAGTTTAAGCACTGCATCTAAATGATCAAATATTACACACTTCACAGCCAAGGAAGGAAAATACACCACAAGCAACTTGAGAACCTAAATCACAAAAGGTAGCACTAAAAAAGCATGTGCTTCAAAACGTTTTGGAAGCTTCATATTAAAACTTTAAATGTTAAAGGCATCACATTAAGACATACAACATCCATGTTGTATCTTATATTGCAACGAACCAACTTGTGCTTCAACAACACTATTACAAACATTTTGCACAGTGTAGCTATCAAAAATATCGGTGAATTCAATGGTAAAGCAATGAACACTGGATTTTGCTGAAAAAACAACAACACTTGGATACTGACCATTAATTTTCACAATAGAAGTGCATACCTATGAAGCAAGTCTTCCTCTATTTGAGTAATAGTTTCTGCTGGACTTTGATATTGTTGTTGAACTGTACTCTTTTAAGATTATTCTTATCAAAAACAAGTGGAACAATACAATTAATGTTCCAATGCTGACCCAGAAAATCATTGGAAGACCTGAAACATGTAGATTAGTTACTCTGTAGTTACCTTTCATAGCTCACAGCAAATGATAGTGGGTACCACTTTGTTGGAAATCATTAAGTTTTTGTTTTCCAAGGTTTAAACAAATTTCCATGAATTACTATATATACTTAAAAACACTACACTCCCCCCCCCCAAAAAAAAAAAAAAAAAAAACTCTTAGTCACCACAGTGGCAAGATGATTGGTGATTTTACCACAACAAAGTGTTAAAACATTGCTTCCACCCACTGGAAGACAATGCAGTGAATGAAATTCAAGTCCACCATTAAGACATTTTCAGATATATACATAAGGTTTGGAACTTACCAGAGTTTTTTGATTCCATGTGTTCCAAATGGTTTACAAGTTTGTTAATATGAAGAGTATCTTTCAAATCCAAAAGATGCTGACTACAAAAAATAACATGATTAGAGTCAGTAATATCATGCCGTTAATTTTCAAATAAGCCTACCGGTCATGTGATATGTATAGGATAGATGTCAATGGATCTGTGACATATACTGGCAATGTCTTTGCATCTTTTGTTAATCTTACTACAGGTAACGAACATCCAGCCTCACATGCATATAAAGGAAGCACAGTGTCATCTTCAAAAATATTTAAATTGCATAATATGACTTAGATTGACTCCATTAAAATTAGACTTAACAACACTTTGAAGCCATACATAACACTTAATGTTGTTAAATAATAGTGTCTCCCTACTATTTTTCAGCCTTGGTCCTTTTTACAACTCTTTGCCATACCTGTCAATGAAACTTGTATAGATGTTTCTCCCGCAATGTATTTTATAGATATATCAATAGTATCATTTTTATAGATAATATGATGAAACGTTATTTGATTATGCAGAATATCAGGATTTGTGTTGAATTGTAAATCATTTTCTGTAAACTGCAAGCCACCAAAGCTGAGTACAATTGCTTGAAGAAAACCCTCTGCTCCTTCACTTAACAAAATTGAACATCCCTTTTTCCTGCAAAATTTTACATTTTGTTTACAACTGGTGGGTGAAATCTATTGTCAGTTTCATATCTTGCTAAGCCTAAGTTCAGGGAATTACTGAACACAATTTCTTTGTTTTGTTCTGTTTACTGAACATCTTTTTTTTAAAAAACTGAGAACCTATGTTTTATATAACAATTCGAAATTTTTAAACCTCATAGATGCTGTGACCCAAAAATAGTTTTATCTAAATGGCACCAACCACTAATCCACAAGTCTATAAATATGTTTTAGCACCAGTGAATAAATAAACAGTGTTATAAACCTCAGTGTCATTGACCATAGTCTTGCCAACTCAATTAATTCTTCTGTATTGGAAACATACTGCCACAGTTTTTTTGCATGAACTGTAGGGTGACCAGTGAAACAAAAGTCAGGAGTCTAAAAGAAACATTTTGTTTAAAAGGTATTGCAAAATATATTGAAAATTTTAATATTCTAAATCCTATTTATTCATTCACAACATACACTGTTTTGACTTAATCTGTGATTTTTTGCAAGCAAAATCGAATGGGTTCCCACACACATGTGTACGCAAATTAGTAATACTGTAGTATCATTATGGGCAAGTATTTTTAGAATCAATTGGACAAGTTAGCAGAGATCGCCATACACCCCACAATACTTTAGCCAAGCAGAAACAAACCAATGTTAGGCAAAAAAAACAATGCATATCCTCTTCAGAAAAGGAAATCCTTAACAATGCTCTATTCTCTACATTACCTGCAGTCGTTTTAACAAACTTTGTTTTTGATCATCACGAATATGCTCATCATGAAGTTTTGAATGCAAGGTTGAAAGAATATAATACAGTGTTGCATTTATCAACCTACATATATATGAGATAAAGTACTGGCCCCAAATTACCAGAAATAAATACATTTAAACCGACTAACCAATCGCTCTAATTTGTTTTACCTTGGCTCTGGTATATTGGGATCTGATCCAGTTGACATTTTGATAGATAACCCTGTGTGCCATATATCATCCCAAGCATTCTTATGTTCTTGAAATAAGGTACGAACATCAATTTTTGAAATCTCATCCATATGATTCAGTGTCTTTTCAATCACATTTTGAGTAAGTGCTTGCACTTTTGACAAGTCTTTGACTGGTTTGGAATGCATCACAACTGGTAAGTGCAAAGAGGTCATAAGTTATCAATCAAATAGTAGAAAATAGGTTTAAGTGGATTAAAAAGTAAAATAATGCTTACCCAATTCGTACATATACATTTGTGCATACATTTGAACTAAAAGGTGGATTTGCTGTATATTTGTAAATACATTTGTGCATATACACTGTATATATACTATTTTTTAGCCATACACACTATTTTACCGTAGTCATTGCAAAACATGTAACCTAATACCTACTTGTTACCTTAGAATTTTAATTTGGTTTTTACCTTTATAACATTAAAATACATGAAGGCTTCAGCTAGCAGAAACGATTGGGTCCCAACCCAAGTTCTACATGTTTGAAAATGCTGATAATGACAAATTAAAGGGTTTTATGCCGTCGGCCCGTCGCTATGGTATGCAAGTAACTGCTTTGTTCAACAGAAATCACAACATTTTGTCGGGTGTGTACATGGGCGCAACTAGGGGGGCAGGTTCGTCGGCATGCCAGGTCCCTTTTCTATCAGCGTTATTGCGTATAACGGCTCTCGTACAGCGCCGAAAACACGTTCGTTCGCATCAAAGCTAAAAATAACTTTCAACTCACAGGAGAAGCCGGTACAGCAGTAAATCGCTTCATCGGCATGTATTGCGATGGTAAAAACGAAGTTTCTGCGATGTATTTATACAACAACCTAAATACAACAACGATCTTTGTTGGAACTTGAAAACGTATTTACATGTAAACACACAAAAATAAAATGTTTATCGCCGTGGAGCTTCAACCAAAAATCTTTCAACAACTTGTTTGTAATTTACGTCTACGTCTCTATGTAAGGCTATTATTGCAATTCCGCTGAGACAGATTGAAAGATTAACATGTAAACACCCAGTCGAACCAGTTTATTTGTTACGAAACAATACCTTAGTTCAAAACGTCAATATACGATCACAATGGACTTTGTGACTTACAAGTGTTACTTTTTCACGGCATTAGAAGCCGTACAAACCAAGGACGAATCCCAGTTTTTTATAGTATTTGTGGAAAAGCGCGTCGGACCATTCGACCAATCTATGATACGCACTTAGCAATACAATCGTTTTTGGGAAAGTCGTATTGATAGTTCATTGCCTGCCCCCCCAATTTTCCGCTAGTTGCGCCACTGGGTGTGTATAAAACTGAATCATAGTTTGACATGATTCCTTCAAGTTTTATACAAATATGCATGTGGTAAAATATGCAACCTCATACTAAAACTGAAAACCTACAACCACCTTTACAGTGTGCTAACTAAACACATTGCAGCTCTATTGCAATTGTGATAACATTGTCTGGTGGCATGAGTGGTCATGCAGAGACCATTTCCTATTGTAAACCTTTTAATTATGGGGTTCAAACAAATAATTGGGGTAAAATTATGTTGGCCTATTGATGAGAAACAAAGGCCTTTTGATGAGAACAAAAAGAGAAAAGCCACTGACAGCTTTATTTGTGACATAACAATTCCTGATTAATCTCAAACCGTCCATTTTATATCATTTGAGTTAAGCCTGTTTAAAACTATGTATATATTTTTTACCCCACTAGCCCCCATATATTTTATTAAATTGCAAAAGAAATAGGTACAATTTGATATCTCACCATTCAGTTGATGGATGGATGTACGACCATTTTTTAAACTTATCAACTCAGGAGTATCGCAAACTGCAACAATCACTACCATCCACATCTTTTTGGAAACTTTAATAGTTCCACTATAAAGTCTACAAACAAACAAGCAATTATGCCAGTTTGGCAAAGGAAATTGTAATCTTTAGAGTTAAATAGATTTTGTTTTCTATTGATGTCTTGTTCAGATTACTACAGTTCATACAAAGCTTTGGAAAGATTATTGGTTTAACCTTTGTGACACGAAGATTCCTTTTTCATATTGCCTCGCCTTTGTTTTGCTCAAACACTAATTCTGATGAAAAGTAAAATTTGTAAAAGCCTTTGATTTAAAACGTGCAACAATTTGAACAAAAGTAAAAAAGTACTTAGTTCTATAAAACCGTTATTAGGTTTCAACCATCCTGGTAAATACATACTATTGCCATCAAATCCAGTAAAGAACTTTACTAATTACGAGTTGGCTTTTGTAGGTATTTTTGCCACTTTAAAACAATAAACAATCTCATACTTGTACTCTTTTGATGGGTGAACATATTTTGTTAGTTGTTTGAAGTTTGTATTTGCCGTCCAGTCATGCTTTACCAGGTGAATAGTTTCATCAAGATAGGTTAAATGTTTTTCCGTTGACAATTCAATGTTTTGTAAAAATAAATGTGGCCTTGACCTGGTACAAAATTAAGTTCAAAATATTGGTTTCAAAGGGCACAAGACACTGAAACTCAAATTACATTAAACAAACTGGCTGTTTTCTAGAAATTACCGAACATACATAAACATATACAAGACTTAGCTTGAATGATATGTCTCTAGTAAGCGATTTTAACTACCGATTGTATACAATAAATAAACTTAATCTTTACGATTTTTTCACCCCTTGCACAGTTACCGATGTTTTTAACCTTTTACCTGTGTGCAACAACAGTATGATTTACATGTATGCAATTTCCATTTGAGTCATCCATTTTGAAACAGGAAAAATGCTGAACAATTCCATGGTGAAAATTAACAAAAGAAGAATCATCCCTTTCCTCATTTCTTGAGACATGTTCTGGTCTTACCAACAGGTTGATAGGCAATCTAAATACATTTCAGTTAAAGAACATACAAAATACATATGTTTTAAAACACTAGATTACACTCAAAGCTTGGTAGACAATTGGTCAGGACATAAGTATGTATTTGGGTTTGCTGTCTTTGTTATCATTTAACATTGAACTGCTGAAAGCAGAAAAATTCAATAGCACAGACAACTTCGAACCTATTTCCCAATTCATTTATCCATTTGTTTGATACTTTTCTAAAGCAATCATTCATTTGTGATATTTATGTGGTAACTGGTAATGTGTATATTCTGTCTAATTTATATCTGCTTAAATGCCTAAAACATTCTTGGGATAATACACATGTGAATAACCAGATAGATGTGGGGTTTACTTTAGATTGTAGTTTGTCTCCAAAAATAATAACACAGACAAAATTTTGGCTGTATGTATTTTAAGCTGATTATGGGATTGAAAACTGATGTATAAATCATTAAAAACTTTGAACCATAAACTTGACTTGTATATACCTTAGTGATGGGACGAGTACCCGGTACTCGGTATCGACCGATTTCAGTGGTATCGATACTCGTACTCGGTATCTAAATATTTTGTCTCAGTTTTCGATACCAAAGTACGAGTACCGAAGGCCGATTTACACCATAAGAATAACTTTATGCCAATATTTGCTTCGGACGGACAAATCGGGAAAAAGTTCTGACAGTTTACGTATTTCTTTTTCGCTATCACATGGAGATTACATTTTTCGGCATGTGTGTGTGCACGCCTGTACCCCGACCATGGCAGATAAATTAGCGAGTGATATACAACTAAGTCAGGGGTGTCCAAAGTGCGGCCCGCGGGCCAAATGCGGCCCCCGACGGCATTGCGCGTGGCCTGCAGCTGTTTCTTAAAATTGTAATGCGTATGGCCCGCCATGGTTTGGATTAGGTTTTTGGGTTTTGACCACTTGCGACTTCACGCAAAGGCCTTCCATGGAACTTTATTTACCAGTAAAACGGAAGCATACATAGTGCTGACGCAATGAAATCCCACAATTTCCCTAAATCCCATATATTTGGGTCTAATTCTAATTGACCCGCAGGCATCTTCACCTGGTAAAAATTGGCCCTCATCAAAAAAAGTTTGGACACCTCTGAACTAAGTACAACAATACACTTAAGTACTCGGTATCAAAGGTATATACATGTGGTACTCGTACTCAGTATCGGTACTCACTTCAAAACCTGGTATCGTCCCATCACTAATATAACTATAAATTTAGTGGTATAAACCACACTTTCGGAAATGGTAGATCTAGGGGTCTAAGGTCCTGTGGAAGGTGTGTCCACTTAAAGCACACATTGACTTCTTACTTTACATGGGTTATTACATCCTGTTCCAATTTTTGCTTGTCTTGCAAATCCAAAAACAAGGAAAATACTGGATTTTTGTAATCAACAACAAAACCTAGTTTGCCGTTTCCTACAAATGGAAATCCATGATTCTGCACTTCTTTGTCCAGAGTAGAAAAGTACATTGCATCATAGTTTTGAAGCAACCTTGTGTTTTTTTCAAAGTTACTGCAAAACAAAACATCAATTTACATTATCAAAATGCTGGTTGACATGTAACCACATGCAATAAAAAAGCTAGAATAGTGGTTTTCCTATATATTGCCAGTTTATATATATATACTACATCATATTTAACGATGTATCACATATACCATTTACCATATTTATAATGGATATATATTTGGCACCTGCATTTCATTGGGTCCCTATCTTTTTCCTGGCACTTTACAACATAATTGTTTCTGCAAGCATAAACTAATGGGTCCCCACACATATGCATATGCGATTTCGTAACAGTAAAAATAGGGCACAATCATTGTTAAACTGGAATAGAATTATGATTTTTAATCCGCACATTGCATTCCCTGGAGCCGTTAAGTTTCTACATACCAACAATACGATTGCTTAGCTGGGCTTTTTATGTCCAAAACCTGTTCTGAAACAGTTGTAACAAATCGTGCTGCGTTTCGAAACACGAATAAGTTGACCTACATTAACGTTTACAGCGCAATATAACTAACATCGTAACATCTTAATTCCAACCAGTGAAAAAATGGTCAAGTGACGACTGAGTTCATGCGTGAAGCAGTGGCATTTTTTCCATGCGCCACTATCATCAATCACTTCCATTGCGTCAGCTGTGCACTGAGTGAGCACAAATTTGACAAACGACAGCATGTAAAACTGTAAGAGTAATTACTGAGTCGATTGCACTGAAATTTTTAACAGCCAACAAGGAGCACCCTATCCACAGCTGTTTAAAATTTCAGCAGGTTAAGTCTTGTATTTCTGACCTCATTAACATGTGAACAAACAAACAAATATTTGGGGTAAAGGGGTGAAAATGGATATATACAACTTCAAGTTACAAAATACTTTAAAATACGCTGCAATGTACCAATAAAAAATGTATGAAACTCCAGAATCATCTGCTTTAGCAAGTATAGCCATTTTAAAAATTTCACGTTTTGGGGGGCTGTGGGTGAACTTGAGGGATCAAACAGGGTCAAAATTCACATGGACCATCTTTAGATCAATATCTATAATGTGTGTAAATTTGAAAAAGTTTGAACCATTCTTTCTTGACCAAAATATGTGTCCCCTTCCCTGAACATAATTAGGAAAACACAAAGTGAACAACTATGACTAAGAATATAGATTGGTTAGACCAGCAAACTTTGATAAAAAACAGTTTTATCACTTTCTGCTTGCAGAGTAATGTTTTAACCTTAATGCAGTCCTTCATGATCTCATTCTTGGACAACACTGACATAGCATATACACATATACAAGTTTCCATGACGAATCATCTAATAGTTGTGTAAGTAACCTAATCCTTAAATCAGTGGTTCTCAAACTGTGGTACGCGTACCACTAGTGGTACGCCGAAGCTTTTCAGGTGGTATGCGAGTAGCATTCTGTGATATCAAGCTCTCTGTGAATTCAAGTCCATTCTAAAATTTCAAATGACCCAACAGATCAATCCTGGTTTGGGTGAAAATAGGCCTATTTCTAGGATCCATCCAAACAGGTTTAGGTCAATGAACCTGGGGGTCCGTGAGATCGATGGAGTCAAATATGTTGAGTATCATTAACCAACAGAAAATTATTTTAAGCTTCTCAAGAAGGGTAACGGTATATCGAACCTTAATTGGGTCAAGAACAATTACTTTTTGTAATTGTTTACCCTATTGTGACATCATCATAACACACATGGACAATAGACTTTATAGTATAAGCGTTGAGTCAAGTTATATATACCAGAAAATTTATCGATTTGTTGTGTTGACCGCTACAGTACAGAAACTTCATTGAAATTAAAGGACTGTAAAAGTGAACTAGAAGGGTGGCTTAGCACATATTGCCATTGCATATACATTATAACCTATTTTAAAACAATAATATATTATATACCTATGCTTATTTTATATTGGGTCCCATATTGGCCTACGGCTTTTTTAACCTTAGTTGTTTCTGCAAGCAGAAACTCATGGGTCCCCACACATGCAAAGTTGTAAATAATGCATTTCAAGAGATAACTATGAGAAAGTTTGGTATTGTAACGTCAAACCCAGTGATCGGACCTGTGCATCAATAAATGTGCTATATGGAGTACAAACTATTCAAATTCATTCCATTCATACATTTTTGACGGTTTTTCTATTATATGGTATATCTGAGAAAAAATATGAAATAGTAAGAAAATGGGTTAAAACACAACAATCAGCTCCCAATGGCGAATTGCTCATGATTGCCGGTGGCTAGTGCGGTAAATGATAGGGCTGCAGGGTGAAACATAACAATCGACAATTACAATTAGCACACTCTAGAAGTTTCAAAATTTCATTCAATTCAGGCATTGTGTAAAAAATTCACCCTTTTTAGGGGGCTAGAGGGGTAAATAGTGGGGCTACAGCGTTAAACAAAACAATTGAAACCTATAAATGGCAAATTGTACAAGCTATCCAATTTCCAGTCAATTCCGACACTTTTTATAAATTCACCCATTTTAGGGGACTAGCGGGGTAAATGCTGGTGCAACAAGGTTAAAAATAACAATCATCAATTATAAATAGCACACTCTATAAACTGTCGAAATTTAATCCAATTCGGACATTGTTTAAAAAATTCACCCTTTTTGGGGGGCTAGAGGGGTAAATATTGGGGGCTACAAGGTTAAACACAACAATTGACACCTATAAATGACAAACTCTACAAGTTGACCACAATTCATTCAATTTTAACACCGTTAAAAAACTCACCCATTTTAGGGGGTTTGTGGGGTAACTGATGGGGTTCAACACCCAAAAGTATAAAATATGACACACTGATCCAATATACAGTCATGTTAAATTTTATCCAAATCGGACAAAGTTTAAAATTTAGACCGCTAGAGGTGTTATTAGCAACATTTGTTAACCCTTCTGACGTAATAAGGCTGTTAATACACCTCTGATTGGCATGTGCAAAAACGTCCTCAAGTAATGCACCAACACAACTACCAAGTACTATGTTGTCTTTATTATACTATTCCACCAGAGAAATCTTTCGTTTGTGGTGCGCAGCAACTTTCAAAAACGTTTTACATTTTGGGGGGGTAAATATTGGGGTTATCAAGTCAAGCGAAGCAGATGGCACATCTACATAACTATATCTACCATCTGTGAAAGTTTTATCCAAATCCACCAAAGATTTCATGCCAAAAGTGCATGGACAAACTTCGGCAGAAAAAAGAAAAAAAAAGAAAAAAAAAGAGTGAAATCAAGATGCGTCCCCTTCAGGGAAGGGGACCCATAATTATAATGCTTCAATAACTTATAATGCAAAGAACACGAAAAGACTTACGGTAAATTACGTTGGGGATCCGCAGACTTACAAAAGGGGTATGTGACTACAAAAAGGTTAAGGACCCAGGTTTAGGTGGTACACGGCAATAGAAAAAATGTCAAGTGGTACGTGATCCGTACAAGTTTGAGAACCACTGCTTTAAATCAATCATGGCAAAGAATAATGCATAGTAAAAAAAACATAATGATATCTCCATTTCAGGAAAGGTCTGGGTAAGCATAATTATACAGGGAAATATCTGGAAAGTTTCTGAAATAAAAGGCTCACTTTAACATGAAACATCTGTTTAACTTACCTTTTAATATACGACTCCACACTGCATGTGCTACTTCCTCTTAGGTAATGAAAAATGGATGGAAACACATAGTAAACCAAAGGACATGAGATAATTATGACAAATAATACACGTCTTAATGATACATTTGTCAACTTTGAATTGTACAGGAGTTGGAAAGCACTTTTGCTTTGCATGGTCCGTATTGGCAAACTATTTACATCCAAATATTTAATACACAAGCAACTTTCCTGTCATAAATTTGTATGTTGGTTAAAATTAAGATAATGTATTTACTGTAGAGAATGATTTTGAACCAGAGTATTTCAAAAAATAACTAACTTATTTGCTTTCTACTGCAGCTGGTATCATATACATCTGACAATACAAAAACACTATAAGCAAATAAAGCAGAAACTAGCAAAATGGAAGAAAGTTCAATTTTATTAGGTTTAGAATGTTTGATATCTGTCGATATAGTTTGTGTTTGAAAACAGATACAGTCATATTTAACATGTAGCAATAAAAAGTAGATACACACACACATGATTTCTTTAAAATCAGGCCAGATTGCAGGACAAAATACAATTTTGTGCAATTATTTGGTGCACCTCAGGGGGTGCCAACCAGACAAAAGATTAAAATCACTGACTAAAACAGCATCTTGTACGCAAAGTGCAAACTTAAGTCCCTGCAATAAAGGCTGCATGTTGAAAGTTGACAACCCTATGACTATGATATCTGCCACCCATGTGGTGACGATAGACTACCAACCCGGGTGACTTATAGTTCTGATCCAACCAAAGCACTTCAATTACCATTTATAAAAATGTATATATGTTGTTGCATTAAAATGTTTCAGATTCAATTTTGGCATTAGTTATCTCAGGTATGTTGAGGGGTACAACACTGTGGCTGTGCAACCATTACACTTCTTCATGAAATTATTTTTCTCTTTTAAAACTGTGGCTATTGGATTGTTTGCACCCTGCGGATTAAATACGGTTTATGTGGCCAGTGGATACTTGTGTGTTTGAAATAAAGTTTGGTCCGCTATACACTATATGGATGCAGTGCTAACAACAAATCATGTTTTTTATTTTGAGAACATCACTGTGCCCGACAAGTCGCTGTTTCCCTTTGTATTAAGTTGTGCGCCTACTGTAAATCAGCGTCCCCGTTACGCATTAATTCCATGTGTAGTTTCGCCAGTGGTGGGATTCAGCTGGTTCACAAAGAAACTGAAGAACCGTCTCACAAAATTTTATGAGATCAAATCCCTCCCTTTAAATCTCTTATAAACTGTCTCTTAAATAAATCTGTATCAGAATCTGCGTTACGCATAGTCGTACTCTATTATAGACACGGCAGTCGGTACTCTACTTTGCTTGTGATTTTAGTACGCTCCCATGGGAGCTTGCAAGTCCCAACTAAAAAACGTTCCAACTGGGATGATCATGCTAATTGTATTTGTCCAATCAGTGGTAAAGCTTGCACACTCCTAAACTATTTGTTAACACGTGTGTGGTTCTTACCAAAACCTGAAACGTTTTACCTGTAACGCAACTTAAACTACTCACTTAACACTTATCTACGCACGCAATCCACGCATATTATATTTGTTTTTAAGTATGTGTGTAGCCATGCGTGCAAAATAGAAAACACAGAGACAAAAACATTATTTAATTTATTTTTTTAAGTTTTGTTTTAACACCGTGGAGTTTGGATCAAAATAAACCATAAGAAGTTAATTCGTGAGCACCAAGACTGTGCAGCAACTTGTTGCACAACAACCGGTAGATGTTCGGCACGTCTATGCTTGAACTGTCGCGTGGTCTCGGTCTAGTGTTTGTCTCTGTACCTGTTATGTCGACTGATTAGCTTGTGTAAACTGTAAGTTAACGTAGTCTATGACTTCTATAACGTAAAATACGGAGCTGAATTTTAACAAATTTTGAACTCCATTTGCGGATATAGTGCATTGTCACCTTAAGTAGTGACCCCGATGTGATTCAAAGCCGCAACACCTCCTGATCACTTGGTATAGATCTAATATCTCAGTATTTTCCGTTCGTGTACGATTACGTCCGTAGCGACTTGTATTATCATACGGGTATCACTTGCTATGCTGGTGCAAAATTTTGACGCTATTAACGTTTTGTAAACAAAATGTTGTGTCTTGAATTGTTTCGCCATAACTGCAAAACAACAACAATTATGCGCAAAAAGCGCACTGGATGTATTAAATTCTCTTTGTACAACGTCAAAGCTAAAACATGATTTACCAAATATTGCGTAAAATAACGTTTTGCCTCGCATTAATCAGCTGATGGAAAGCAGTTTTTTGCGCATTTATATGCTAGTGTGCTGAGCTCTTCGTTGTGCTACATTTTTAGATTTAGAACGTAACAGTTGTCTGATTAAAAATACTTCTTCTAAGCATGGGTAGCACGCAGGGACAATGTGTATAACCTTGGTTTTCAAACTCGGTCCCGCGGTCCCTTTTGGTGAACTTTTTACAATCTGATTTAATGGAACTCACCAGACGTCCGGAATTGGGGCGTAAAATCAGTGTCAGGAAATAAATTTTAAAAACACTCTTGTAGCCTAACCTTTAGTGGATAGTTCTTTCCTATTTCCTGGCGGACTAAAAGTTTACGTTTTAACTATAACAGTTGTCTGCTGTGATAGCTATTTATGATGCATGATAACTACTTTCATTTAACACAGCTTACTAGCAAAAATTAAAGGCTTTTTTGCGTCTTGAAAGGTTAATTTTGGCAAAATAGCATTACTATCACTGAGACAAAAAGCGCAGTTTTGTTTATTATATGATACTAAAGCTTAGATTGTCTCGTATATAAATTACTTAGATATTCTCTTGCCTTGTATTTTACTTTCCTCATTTAAGTTGTAAAATATAATAAATCTTGTTTTTTGGGGGACAGGAAATAGAATGGTCCAGGGGCGCCTGATCCATATATATCAGGGGTGGCTAGACCTGCTTCATGCTCGTGCCGCATATCACAAAACCTAGTTTCAAAAGAGCCGCATATAAAATATATAGGATCGCTTGGTACAGTATTAACACAGCTTGGTGCACCTTTATATCGCTTGGCTCACATTTATATCGCTTGCGGTGCACATTTATATCGCTTGGTTTAACCTTTTTTTGCTTGGTGAACGTTTATATCGCTTGGTGCACATTTACATCACTTGGTTCACCCTTATATCGCTTGATGTACCTTTATGCCGCTTGGCGTACCTTTATATTGCTTGGTTCACATTTATATCGCTTGGTGCACATTTATATCGATTGGTTCACATTTATATCGCTTGGTGCACATTTATACCGCTTGGTTCAAACTTTTATTGCTTGGCGAACGTTTATATCGCTTGGTGCACATGTATATCACTTGGTTCACCCTTGTATCGCTTGGTGCACCTTTATGCCACTTGGCGTACCTTTATATCGCTAGGTAAAGGTGCGCGTAGCATTGTACAGGTGCACCAAGCAAAACAAAGCTGCACCGAGCGATATAAAGTTGCGCCGGCCAAAATAAAGGTGCACCAAGTGGAATATACGTGCACCAAGCGACATACATGTGCACCAAGCGACATAAAGGTGCATCATGCAATATAAGGGTGAACCAAGCGATATGAATGTGCACCATGCTACATCAAGGTGCAACAAAGAATATTGTCACGTTCCCGTTTTCACGGGTAGGCAAAAGTTTGGGACTGACTATCGGAAGTTCCTTAACATCTAACCCACGTGTACTCTGATCGGCAGCAAACCTTTTCTTTTACATTTATTCACGTGCAACCACACGTAAAAAAAACAAAAACAACAATCCAGCACTACTTCGCAGTTATCTCTTTATTCTATCTTATTTTTTTTATATATCGTTAGATGGGGGCTCTTTTATATCTTGCATTACAACGATCGCGGAAAAAGGGGCTAACTTGCCGTGATCATTTCCTACAGATAAACAATGAACACTGCAACGTCGACGCGATAAAACTGGCACACTAGAACAATAACAATACAATAGCGCCTGCAACGATAGATTCTAGACCAGGGGTTCTCAAACTGGGGGGCGTGAAGGGTTTTGTGCAAAAGAAATATGTCGGCGCTGATTTCGAACTTATTGTTTGGAAATAAAAGTAAACTCTTCATTACTGTGAAATGGCAATTGTTCGCGCAGAATTAACACTTTATGTCTTGTCTGTGACATGACAAAACTAGCTTTGGTCAATCCTGGGCGTTGCAATCCCATGAAAGTAGGTACGGTAATATTAATTCTACATGTCGTGACAGTAAACTTTCATATGGAGTAGATTAATTTGTGAATGTAACAAAGTTATCAATACGAGACGGATGAAATGACCTCGCGGGCCGTAGTTTGATGACCCCTGTGCTATATAGTCGGCGGTAGGCTACGTTTTTTATTTATTCTTAAATTCGCATCAGAGATTGCCTTGACTTTTAGTGCATCAACAATTTCTGGGCGACATATGCGTAGTTTACAAGAATAGGCAACGTGACTCTGTGCGCGCAAAAGCCTTCTTTTTCGCAACTTATCAGTGTTGAAGTGACTTTTTCCAACGTTCGGAACTATAACATGACAGTAGCTTAAAGCGGACCTACGATGTATGTTGTTTCCGAAAAACAAGACAAACATCATCAGTGCTAATATTTATTAAGGGGGGCGTGAGATTAAATAAATAGTGTCAAGTGGGGTACGTCCGCAAAAGTTTAAGAACCTCTGTTCTAGACAAACCGACATTGCACATGATCCGTGGTAATTAGGTCGCTGGGTATTGTCATGAGTCGGTCTATAATATTTGTGACAGATATAAACATGCACCAAGTGATAAAAAGTTGCACCAAGCGACCCAAGTGATCCTGTATATTTTAAATGCACCGTGCTTTTACGTCAGCCCTGACTTACAGCTTCAATCTGACAATATATTTGACTACAATGCACAGGTTAGCACGCTTCTGTACAATAATTTTCTTTTCGGAATGTACATTGGTTATTACAAACAGTCAGTCTATTGTTAATACGTGGTAGAATGCATTGTTTTATAATCAGGTTAAACAACTCGGCAAGATGGGTAAACGCGTGTGCAACATTAAAGAGCCGCGTGCGGCTCGGGAGCCGCAGTTTGGCCACCCCTGATATAAACAGACAATAAAACACTTTAGCGGGATGTGTCCTCGGAAGAATCTCGGGATCGAATTCCGTAAAATTAAAACAAAAAAACTTTTTCACATGGTTCATGGGAATTTGGTCGACGTATAATCCTTTTCAACAGGGAGCTATAGTCGCCCTAACATATCGTTGGCGACGACATCCTCTCTTAAATATACCATCTCCAAGTCATTGCATCAGATCGATGGTTACTTTGAACATTCAACAACTTAAAACAAAGCTTGCAAGCATGCTTTTACAAAGCATATTTCCGCCGTTGCCTAGTTATTTATCTTTACCAGTACTAGAAACGTAGAAATCACGCAATTGGTTGTGTTTCCCAATTTTTTTGAACTATTTAACTTTCAAATTCTAGGCATTGGGAGTGTTTTTAACGACTGTTTTCGAACACTACCAATTTTATTCCATAATTGTGGACATGTGCAGTAAGTTCCGAGGGTACCCTAATTGTACAAAAAGACAAAGGAAAAATATTTGAAAGATTTCTGTGAAATAATGCTGTGTTTGTTGAAAATAAACTTGTGTCAATGCAGAAAACAAACCAAGGATACGAAATCTACTAATCATGAAAAATATGTTAGTAATTACAAAAATATTTTAATTACACTATAGTGCATTGATGGAAAGAAAATATGGTCACGCCACCCAAATGAATTTGTTATTAAGCTGTGTAAAAACATACAATGGATATTTGCACAAATAACATGTTAATCAGCAAAAGATATGTTATCAAACTGAAATGAAAGCTTTTTTATGTCATCATTTACACATATTAGATTTGCATTTTTATGATGAATGACAACGTACAACTCCTTGCCATGCAAGACCTTAAGCGACAACCAACAGTCAGCTTGCACCTTTTCCATTATTTCATAGTCATGCTTTCGGTGATTTAAAATAAATTCATGCATAACATACATTTTTTGTAGTACATCATTAGGAATTGTAAGTGTTTCAATCGCAACGTCATTTAAATTACCACAATTCGATGCCACCAATGACTTGTTTAGCTTGTTCGAATATAAAAATTTTAAATTTAATTCAGGCAAAGACTTTTTGCTCTCAGTTATTGACAAAACAGAAGATACCAATGATGTCAATTGGGCTCCAACAACCATATCAATTTTTGAAAAATAATCATCTGCTTCAATGCCGCAAGAAATTAAAAATATAATAGTAAAATTTGACACACAATATATACAAACTTGACATTCACCAAACAATGCAGGGAAATGTACACTTTTAAGATGAACATAAATACTTCCATACTTCAGTTTTCGAACAACTTTTTTTTTATTGAATTTACTTCTTGACGAATTTGTAGGATTTAGTTGAGAATGAAAAGCCTTTGAAAGCACACTACAGGGACCATCCGATAGGTCTGTCAAAATTAATTGACCATTGTGGAAAAATGTCACTGATAACACTTCTGGAAATGTTTCTTGAACCCTGCTCAGCAATGACCTAAAATTCAGAATAGAACTTTTGTCCTGACTAAAATATTGAAACCCACCAAACAAATTTTTTTCAAGTTTTGGTGTGCGTCCAAACTGCTCAAGAAATTCTTCAAAGAAAAACTTGCACTTGCTTATCAGTATGGCTGTACCAAAAGCTTCCAAAAGAGCAGCAAAGGTGTTGTGCCACAAACAAAATCTTTCATAGGATTCTTCTAAAATAAACTGATACGTTGAAAGTAATGCCTCATCTTTAATGCCTCCAAATTCATTTCCTGAAGGTTTGCGCATGCTTAACACAATCCAGAAAGAGGGCTCTGGTTCGTGAAACAGATAGATTCGATCATTTGTTTGCATATATTTACAGTGCCCATGTGACAAAAATGTGTTTGAAAACTGCACAATTGCTTCACACAACCCAACATCATTGATTTTTCTAAAAAGTTTTTGCTCTTTCGGAAAATAAAACAACAACTTTTTTATCTCTTCTCCTTCTTTTGGACCAAGTAAGGAATTGTAAATAAAGTAGGAATCAATTTCCATTGTTGCTGAGTTTCAGAAAACCGTTTTGGAATGCATAATCAGCATGAAATTTTTAGCTAACAGAAACCCTATTGTCAAAAACATAAGGTTGCATTGCAGCTAGTTACAAAAGTACAAAATGAGTGGCATAAAATGACTGAATAGTTTATTGATAATCCAACTCTAAACTAAAATAAGCAAACAGGTCGTTCAAAGTGAAACATAACTCTAGAAAAAACATATTTAAAGAGAAAGATGTTGCTTATGACCAAAAATCTTCTGTCAAATGCAGTGCATCATCAACTGATTTACTAACTTTTATTTTTGTTCCTGACCGCTGGACTATACAGTTAACATACAAACAGGTGTTTAGTTGCTGTAACCAGGGAGTCGAACCGCTTCTCATACGGGTTCAGGTTCGGTTCGGGTTCACTTCGTTTTGTTTTTAAGGGTTCGGTTCAGGTTTTTAAAAATGAATATTTTCGGGTTCGGGTTTTGTTCCGGTTTGGGCAAACTATCCGGTCCGAACCGGTTTGCGGTTTTTAAACCGGTTCAAATTTTCATTCGTTTCAATTTAATTCTACCTATCATCTTCCTGGCCTTATCAAACCCCACAAGATTTTTAACCGTGCACTGTTATTTTTGACACGCTCTATAAGTGTTATCTCGCGTATTCTGCAGTGCGCTGTTTAGAAAAAAATCACAGAATATAAAACAGACTGCATTTTTTACTGGTTCAGTTCCGGTTCGGGTCCAACGCCAAACAAAATATAGGGTTCAACTCCGGTTCGGGTTTTTAGAACATCGTAATTATCGGTTCGGGTTCGGTTCGGGTTTAATGAAATTAACCGCTCAAACCGGTTCGAGGGTTCGGGTTCAGTTCCGGTTCGACTCCCTGGCTGTAACATACAAACAGTTTTTCATTCAAACATGAAAAAAAATAAAAAAAATATAACTGAGTCGCCATTGTAATTTTATCCTAAACAAATGCATGTTTGCATTCGGTAACAAAAATGCAGGCAGCAGATCTAGCACACAACAACGGTTTGAAAATCTAGTATTATTAACAAATAACACACACAAAAATGAACTCGAGTTTGCAAGTACCGACTACCAATAGGTGACGTAATGAGCATTCGCTAAAAAAATCCCCCGATTTTGTTGATACCAGAGACAACACTAAAGTTATTTATGCTGATAAAAAAAAAGAAGATGATTACTTTTTAAAGTTGTCAGGGTGGGTTTCACATTTATCTGAATATAGCGTCATTTCAACACAATGCACAAACAAAATTAAATTTAAAGTATGTTCGTCAAGTATGCGATGCTTTTTAGAAACAAAACTGCGCTTTTTATCTCTGTGATGGTAGATTTTTTTTTAAAATGGCACCGTTTAGGATGGTAACGTAGGCTACAATCACGTGTGACAACATATCATATCATGCATTTTAACGCAATTTTGGCGCCGCCAAACATATTTATTTAAACCGTCCGAAATTTTGATCACGCAGATATGGTAACCCTGATCAAAATTACCACGCAGATATGGTAATTTTGATCACGCAGATATAATTTAGATGGAACGATAGGCTATATTAAGCAGGACGCACATACATTGGGCCACCAAATGCTACGGACGTAAAACGGTAGAGCTACTAACACCATACGTTTCTCCTGATCCAAAAGTGCTTAATTTTCGACAGGTGGCGCAAAGAGCACTTTTTTCATTTAAAACGGTATATCTCAAAAAATGCTAACGGTTAGGGCTATTAGGGTTGGGGTAAGGTGTTAGCACTTAAAATTCAATAAAACTAACCCAAAAAATTAGTTACTAATGTAAAAATTTTATGTAAATATTTCCCAGCCCAACCCATTTATAGCCGCTAAATAAATAATTCAGCTCTTTACGTCACCTATCGAAAATTAAGCACTTTTGGATCAGGAGAAACGTATGGTGTTAGTAGCTCTACCACGTAAAACACGGTAAAATGTGAGAAAACGTGGGTGGTCGCTTTTAGAAATGCGCTTTTTGTAAAAACCTTTGTGACGGCCCATATGGTAGATGAGGCACAATCAGGTGCGCATGCTAAAAAAACGATAGTGGAACTTTTTATTTTAAAATTTCTTGAAAACAGTTTCAAATTGCCAGCTACTCGTGTAAAGCTTCATTGTCAAAAAAAAACGAACATAACCATGGTCAACGAACATAACACTAATTGCAAGCGGTTCTGACCCATTTCCCGACAAGCTGGGCTCGTTTAATTGAGGCAAAACCATGATGTTGCAAAATCTTAGGCTACATCTTTCCTATTAAGTTTGTTTTTCTTCAGTTATGTTCAGTTTTATCCTATCTGTCTGTTTATTCTAGTGTAGATAGCATTATCAACAAATCATTCAGTCATTTATGCCTCTCTTTTTTGTACTTTTGTAATCAGCTGCAAGGTAACTTTATTGTTTTTGACTACAAGGGGCCTGTGAGCTAAAAATTTTATGCTAATATTTTTATACCAATGTATTCAAAACAGTTTTCTAAAATTCAACTACAATGAAAATTGATTTCTACTTTTTTTCACAATTCCTTACTTGGCCCTAAAGAAGGAGCAGCAAAGATAAAAAAAAGTTGTTGAATTATTTTCCGAATAGCCTAAGCAAAAACGTTTTAGAAAAATCAAGGGTGTTGGATTTTGTGCAATTGTACAGTTTTCACACACTTTTTGTCACATATATGCACTGTAAATGCATGCAAATTTAAATAAATAATCGAAAAAATAAAAATTGTTTTAACCGAACGTCGCAAAACATCACACAAAAACGTGGTACGATTTTAGTTCGAATTGACAGACCCAATTTGTTGGATAGGCTACATAATTAATAAGTTTCCTGACGCACGAAACAAAAGAAAAAGAATGAAGAACGGCGCTATGACGAAACGCTACATTAAATGACAAATAACTCACTGAACAGAAAATACTGCAAAAACGTTTTCGTCCACCAGGTTGCATATTAAACAAACTCGTCATTCGACTGCTGGTGTAATGCTAAACAAAGTAACAAACTAGAAAGGTGGCTTTCACCATTTTATTTGTTCTGTATCCTATTAACTGATTTACTAAAGGCTGCATCCCATTGATCTACACCAGCGGTTCTCAAACTTTTTTAATTTTTTGCCGTAACGGTCCCTTCGCATTTTTTTCGAACACTCGCGATTTGGGCCATACATTCAGAAAATTTAAAATATCTTTGCAAAAGAAAACTGTCTAGTTACCAAACTAAAAGTTAATTTATTATTTTCGAAAGCATTCCCACAACAACATACAGAATGAATTTAGTTTAGTTTCGTAAAATCACTTTGCGTGAGAATGTTTGAGAGTCAATTTATTACGTCACAAACAAGACTAAAACAATATAAACATAGTGCTCGAACAATCGCCTATGTTATTTGAAAATGAAGTAAAGAACCACTGGTCATAGAAAACTTGTTATAGTCTATCTAACTTTTGCTGATACACTCGTAAGATCTCTAATTACATAAGATTGTAAAAATACTTAAAGCTTCTCGCGGCCCCTCTAAATCGCGTGGCGGACCGCTAAGGCACCGCGGACCGACTGATACACATATGATTGTTTTTGCAAGCAAAACGAATGCTTAGATTATGACACGAGGTACCAAGCTTCAGCTGTACTGCGAAACATGAGCAACGGTTGCGAACTAGACCAAAAACATATCCTTTTTTGGTAATAAATTGAAAAAAGAAAAAGTTTCGGCGACCCCACAGTGGGTCGTCCGTTTTATCGAACAAGTTTGTGTGTTTTTAAGATATCGGTGAAAGTTGATTGTGATTAATGCTATTGGAGTAAAAGTAGTGGGTATATATAGCTATAGTAGCTATTTTTTTAAACATGAAACTATTTGTACTGATAGAGATCATGCAGTTGTCATTTTCGAAATATAGGCTAATATTGTCATTTCGCCGAAACGAAGAGGAACAGTGCCATTTGGGTTGGGGTGAGGTTTATGTTAACATTAAAACTAAGTGAAAAACTTGCTACCCTTAGTTTAAATCCTAATTAACCCTATCTCAACTACTAATTTAAAAACTGAACCCCACCTTTTTTCCCTAGCACGGGTGGTTGGTTTCTAGTAGAGATGTACCGAATATTCGCTTTGCTGAATTTATTCGGCCGAATCGGCCATTTTTGCAAAGATTCGGCCGAAACCGAATCTTTTACGAACACACATTTAAAGCGTTAAACGTGACTTTTCTGATCAGTAGCCTACGGATCAGTAGCCTACCCACACAATCTTTCAAACTTAACCATAACGAAAATCGCGTAATTTTTTAACACATTCTCGTTTTTTCTACTGTAGACAAAAAATCAGTACTTCATTGGCAGGTTTGCAATCATACTTGAGGCAGCTTTAAACCCCACAGAAGTGAAAACAGGACGAAACACAATCATTTGCACTAATTGCCTGGTAAATAAACTTGTGTTTTCATGTCAAACGCGTACCCTACGAGAGCGCGTGACGTCATGAATGATTCGGTATATTCGGCCGAATTTTTTCGGCAAAATTGCGGAAAAATCGGTTTCGGCCGAACCGAAATTTAGCTAATTCGATACATCACTAGTTTCTAGGACCTCTCGAATGGCAGCAGTTAGCCTATTCACATCGGTAGAGCTACTAACAACGTAACTCGATTACGTCAGGTCCACATTTAGCTAAATTTTGACAAGTGAAAGGAACCTGAGTCGGGAAGTTTTAGAAATTTTACAATAGGAACTAAGTTTTGTAGTTAGATTATTTTATTAAGATACCTTAATTACCGTATTTACTCGGTTATAAGCTGGGGCTTATATTGTTTTTTTATCTACCGTTTGTGCGGCTTACAATCGAGGACGGCTCACAATCAAGGGCGGCTTACATTTAAATTTTATGCAGTTATTATTTCGACATTCAAACTTTTAAATTTTTTGGGGATTCAAAACTTGTATACATGTACAGATTATACGTTGATAAACGTGGTGATGGGTACGGTTATTAACGGAACAGCCGTATCTAACAGATATGGGCAAATAGTGACACAAACAGAAAGATTTATTACCGATACTAAACTAGGGTTGCCATACGTCAGGATTTTCCCTGACATGTCAGGGAATTTAGTGTTTAGATCTGCGTCAGGGAGAAATGTTAAAATGTAGGCTACTTAAAAGTCAGGAATTTAAGAAAAAAATATACATATAGGCTACTATGAAATTAATGTACCAACGGAGAAAATTTCTAGTAGTTAGCTGCAATCGCGTCTATACCATGAAACGTAAAGAGGTAGGCTAAACTTGCGGCGCGCAGGTTAACGAACTGTTTCGTTTTGCAGTGTGTGTACGCGTTAAATACAGAAATAAAAATCCGCGTCTCAAGAAAACACAGCGTTCGATGCTACGTGGGAACGTGGGAAGTTTCATTTGCTTTATCTGTGTACCTAATATGCAAGGAGTTAACTAACAACCAAAAGTCGAATGTCGTGAGATATAAAAACGTTTTTACAGCGGCATTTTATTTCAAATTTAAAAGGGAGGCTCCCAGTGTTTTTTTTTCTGTGACAATTTGAAATTGATCCGTATAGTTTTTAGAGTTGCAAAGGTTGGCGACCCTGTAATATGTGCTTATTGTTTCAAGGATAGTGAGAGTAGTAAGCTTATAGCCTAATAAACTTAACTAAACAGAAGCCTACGCAGAAAGTTAATTAACAAGGATCAGAGTATCGTATCTAACGTTTTCTCGTATCGCTATGACTTCCGAATATTATAAATTTATTCCGCATTAGAAGTAAAGGCTAAACCAACAAACGGCTAAACCAACGGTTTTCAAACTGGGGTACGCGATCCTTTAGGGCTCCGTGAGGCAATTTTGCGGGGACCGCAAAAAGCTGGAAGTAGTTCTATATTCTAATTTAGCGTCAGTTTGTGCAACTAAATAAGTTTAAATCAAAGTGAAATTGAGAATCGACCATCTCCATTGGCAAAAAATGCATTTGTTCGCGCACAATGGTAATGTTTTTGTCTTGTCTGTAATGTCAGATTTGGATCATTGTTATGCAGAATTTTACATAACTAGCTAAAATCCTGCAATCAATTTTCCTTTTTCTGAAAAACACATTCAGGCTTAAGGACCGCAAGCCCTCGAAATAATGGCAAAGAGACCGTTTAGAGAAAATAACGAAAAAGTTTGAGAACCACTGGGTTAACGCAACTGAGATATATTTTGTCAGGGATTGTGTATCATCAAATATGGCAACCCTAGGACATTACTAATTTACGGAAAACGGAAATGACGGAAACGAAAGAAACCACATGCTAATTTACGGAATACGGAAAAGACGAAAATTACGGAAATAATTCAAATCTAATTTACGGAAATAGGAAATAATTTCCAATTGGCGGAAATCGACAGAGAGCATTCTCTATACATTTCTTATGACGGACATCGACAGAGATCATTCGCTATGTATTCCCGTAGAGCCACTACAGTATACACAGTACATAGATACTACATACCCAAGATATAAGGCAAAGTTCTATGTTTCTCTGTGAACCAATTAGATATTGAGTTGTCACTATGCGCCGCTAGTGGTAGCGGTACACTTGTCGAGATTTTGCAGACAGCTTAGTGTAGCTTTAGTTAAATAAAGTTTGTTTCAGTCAAATTTTATGCTTATTGTATCGTGTAATGTAGTATAATACAGTGACAACAACTATAGCGCGGTAATAACCAACTAAAACTGTTTCAAATTCTTCATTGCAGTAAATAAAAAGTCTATATTCCTAAAACAGATTTCCATTTGCGAGAGGATTAGAGATTTCTTTCACGACGTTTTGCGTAAATTATCAGTTTTTAACTTATTAAATTGTGTGCATTCAGTTGTAAAATAACTGACAAATATATTTTCTACATGTTGTTTTGCAGCATTCTTTATTTTGTCAAGAATTGCTTTTTTTCTGATAAGAAGATGTAAATTTTTGTGTTTAGCATAATCTTGTGCTGATTAAAATTGTTGTTGTTTTTGCAATTAAAATGCATCAACTAAAAAGTCCCAATGTAAAATTATTGTATAAATTACCTATCTGTTTAAATTACTATTTTTAGAAAAACATCTGTTTAAAAATTGCTGTGTTTCTTGTAAAAGTTTGACAAGGCTGCAACAAGCTGACCATAAACCACCATGATTTCTCTCCTGATATTTTGCAGGAAGCTTGCCACTGCTCAGTGTCTTAATGAATTGCCTTCAACGTGTACTAATGGAAAAATATGGTTATATAAATTGGATTTAAAACAAATCTTTCAGTTGAATATTGGTTTGGTGATAAAGTTTTCTCAAAATTCTTCCACCAATGTAAGAAATTATGTCAATTTGTTGTTTGCCGACAGATTTAGCGATTTTGTCATATTGTTAAACTTGTAGGTTGCACATTGTTTAACGGTAACCTATGTTGCCTATTGTTAAACCTATGCTGCACTTTAATAAAGTAATGTTACACATAATGTGCCATACACAGATTTACTTAAGAAAAACATGGGTTGCACATAGATTGGGTTTTTATGGGACAAGATTGTTTAATGTATATATTGCTAATTAGACTGTATGTTTTTCAATTGACTATGTAAACAATTTTGACAATTTTTGACCTTTTCTAAAAATTTTGACAAATTTTGATTTTTTTTTAAAGAAATCAAAAAATAATCACCCTAATGATAATCTGCAAAAAAGTTATTAACAATCTATAAGAAGTGTGTCATTTGTCAACCCTGGAACTTTCCAACAAAATAAAGAGCTAAATTTCCATGACTTGATGAACCATTTGATGAAGTCTTCCCCTTGATATTGTGGAATTAAGAGGTAAGATATTTACACAAAACAAAGTGTATTGCAGGTGCCCCGAAGTTCAATGCTGTCATTAATTATGTTGTTTCAGATTGCTGAATGTTTGAATTAAAGCCACAAAGTTGGATTCTAGCAAGCCAATGGAAATGTACTTTCCAAGTATTTCGTGGAGCCTGCAAATAGCAAGAAGATGCTTTTACAAAACATTCTAAATAATCAAGGTATTTTTAAAGGCATGTCATTGCCATTAATAATTGCTAACAACTTGACATCTGTAAGATAAACTTGAGCGTATTTTCACACATATATATGTAAGGTTAAAAAACTACATTACTGCCATCATCACCACTACTTGGAGGTGTTATAAGTACAATGTAATGATCATCAATATATTGAAAACTGTCAGTAACCAGACATTATTATTATTAGTTTCTTGGGGTCAGGTACTGGATATACATGTAACCAATGTGCTTATTTTTAAAAATTATAGTAAGTGTGTACCACTTTTTGCAGTGTGGATGTGACAGATGCTGGAGATGGTATCATACAAGTTGCACTGGGATCCCAGAAAGTTTTGCTGCTTCTGTATGCTGGCCAAATCCTGTTTGATATAAAGAGCTTTTTATTGTTTACTTCCATTTCTCATTCTGTGTAATAAACAAAATAGCATATTACTGTTTTTGTCACACATAGGTTAACATGCAGAAGCGAGAAGCAAAAATGACTAAAAATCTAATTTTACTAAATTTGTTTAGCAATAATAAGGATAATTTTGTGTGTTTAAAGGGAATGCCAAAAAACTATGCATACTTTGTAAGCTGTAATTTTCACAAAAATTGCACTGTCGGTGTGTTCCCGTTTTTTGTCAATTTCCACCTTGTTTTAAAACTGATCCTTACTCTGAGTTGCTGTGTCTTCAAACTCTGAAATGAATTTACTTAGTATTCCAATACAAAGATTACTTTCCTTAGATTAGATCTTGTGGTAAAAAAATAAATATAAAACAAAAATTACCAGCAGGTCCAGTAATATGATAATATCCAGTTTTGTTGTGTCTTGCATGTATTGCTGATCTGTCATGAAATGTAAAACGTTTTTCCCTTGCTGTTCAAACACTAACTAAAACTTGACTAAGTATTACAGGAAACAGCAGCAAAAGTATTTTTTTTCCAAGTGTGGAGCTGTAATTCTTGACTAAGATTAAAATCAGTTCATTCTGGGTGATTACTTTCTCTAAGTATTACTTATATAAGATATAAAACACGTCTTTGATGCTTCATAAAGGTTAGTTTCAAACAAATTAAGATTCACAAAAGCGGCAGATGAAGTGGTTGACATTTTATAGCCGAATTAAAACAGTTGCGACCGATCTAAATCAATCTACTCAGTAGCCAGGAGGAACAGACAACGCTAAACTGTACCGCTACCACTAGCGGCGCTACGTGCCAACTCAATATCAATGCGCTTGCCATCTTGTGTATGTAGTATCTATGCACAGTACACACCTCACGACAAACCCCTATTTAGCTATTTTTTAAACGGTGGCGCAAAGAGCATTTTAGCCATTCAAAACGATGTATCTCTAAAATGCTGGGCAGGAACTTGGCCGAATGGTCCGGCGCGCCTGACCCATATACAGGCATAAAAAACACTGATCGGGATTCGTCCCCGGGAGAGTCCTGGGTTCGAACCCCGTGAAAAAAAAAATATATATATATATATCTAAAATGCTCACGGTTAGGGCTATTAGGGTAGGGGTAAGGTATTAGCACTCAAAATTCAATAAAACTTGCAATAGAACTTAATTTGTAATGCAAAATTTATGCTATATAGCACATAAGTTTTCAGAAAATTTGCATCAGAAATTAGGTCCTATTGCTAGTTTTATTCGTTTTTGAACGCTCACACCTTACCCCGACCCTAATAGCCCTAACCGTGAGCATTTTTGGATGTAGCTCTACCGAAATACTTAGAGATTGTTTTCTGTCGATTTCCGTCATTTGGAAATTACTTCCTATTTCCGTGAATTAGATTTGAATTATTTCCGTCAATCCCGACTTTTCCGTTTTCCGTAAATTAGTATGTCGTTTTTTTCGTTTCCGTCATTTCCGTTTTCCGTAAATTAGTAATGTCCCAACCCTATACTAAACAACAATGGTATCGTAGTCGTACAATGTACAATCGAGGGCGGCTTACATTATTTTTTAACACCTCAACATGCGAGGGCGATTAAATGCGGCGAGCGTCACGCTTGACGAGAGCTAAATGTGCAATCCGTCTGTCTTGGTTGGTGTTTGGCTGGCAGGGCTGCCAGTGCCACTCTAGATCAGGGCTGCCAAAGCTTGGGTTTTGCCCCAAGATCTTGGGTTTTTACTTGACGTCTTGGGTTCTTGGGTTTTATTTTGAAAATTATAGCAATTCTTGGGTTTTGAGTCTTATTGATGAAATAGATATATGTAAGAACTATTTTAACGAGAAAAGTTTTTCGGGTAGCTGCACTGTTTGGGCCATTTTATCATCTCTTTTATTTTCTCTCTATTCTAGACCTTAATTCTTTCTAGATAAGTATACAGTGAAAGCAATCGTTATACTCAAAAATGCAAATAGATCAATGTCCGTTAAACATAGAAACTGCGAACCATCACAGAAGTTTTAAAGCTTTTAAATATACTGTAGACATTACTAATTTTATGAAAAAGAAAACAGATGATGATCATCAAACAGCCAAGAGTGAACTGGCGATTGCTGCATATTTTATTGAACATAATATTCCCTTTGCTTGCATTGACCATTTCCTACCAAAAGTTTGTAAAGTTGCATTTCCGGACTGTAAATTGTCAAATATTTGTCAATGAAACGCGTAAATTTTCTAATTAGTTGCATTTCTAACCACATTTTGCATTCTTGGGTTTTCATTTAAATTCTTGGGTTATTTTGCTGTGAGTCTTGGGTTTTGTTGAAATTCTCATTGGCAGCCCTGCTCTAGATATTTTTTAGCTAGATCTAGGTAGTTTTGGTTAAGCCTGGATCTAAAATTTGGGATCTAGATCAGTGGTTCTTAAGTTTAACCTTTTTATAACGGCCGAACCCCTACGATATTCTTCAGCCTTTGGTCGAACCCCAAAGTTACATCCTAGATTTTTAACCCATTTTGTTTGGTGGGTCATAATTAGTTTTTGTTCAAACATAGTGGAAACAGTTACTGTTTGTCATTTTGTTACATTCTGACTTCATAATACAAGCAACTTGTTTCATGATAGCTTTAATTCCGGCAATTTTTAGTTTTTACCAAAATGAAGCATTGTATTTTTAGCATCTGTACACAAACATGAAAAAGATGAAGTAATAAGTTTTTGCCAACAAAATTTCGTTGCTTTCTGCTTACGAACAACGGGAACAATGCTCTTTGTAACGTCAAAAAAAGAAAATAAAACCTTAGTGCAGGGGTGCACAACCATTTTGCTAGGCTGGCCGCATCGTGTTTCACCAACGGCCGCCATTTACCTGCTTATTTTTGTTTTAAAATACTTGGTTTATATCATGTATTTACCATCTCATAGCGCCCAAAAAGCCCAGATTAATTTCTAGCTCGGTGCATAGATTGAGCTGCACAGCGAGGAGATCAGTCTTAAGTGTTTATGATGTCATAATCTATATTGTGATGCTTGTGGTACCTGTTTTGTTCGCATTGTTGGCACATAATAGGCGTACAAAAAGTCTGACACACATGGTTATTAGGCTGATAATATTCTTTTTAGTACCACAAAAACTGTTTAGAGCAGTTTAAAACACCCCTGCCTAAGTTTCACCTTCCAGTGTTTTGAAATTGAGCAAATACAAATTGCCGTTTTTAGCGACTATAGACCCTAAAGTTTGACAAAAACGAGTATTATTTGTATTGTACTTCAAAAAGACCTTCGTCGAACCCCTGGGGTTCGTTCGAACCCCGGTTAAGAACCACTGATCTAGATGATGGCTATAAAATCTAGATAGTTTTTTTTTCAAACGTTTGTAGACCATAGTAACAGACAAGCCTACAAACGTTTCCAGATTAGCACATAAACCTTAACGTATGTTTTGACTGTAACAGAAAAAACATCTAATATAGAGTGATTTATATTAAAAATGTTTATATGTGTTGTTGTTTGGCTAATATATTACATACAATTGGACTATTTTATGTTTAAATATATTTTTGGATGTTTCATTTTTCAATCTAGATCAGAGCTCTTCAACCGGGGTTCCGCGGAACCCTAGGGTTCCGTACAACCCTTTCAGGGGTTCCGTGAACTTTAAGGGTTGCACGGGGAGTAGCAATTCGAACACGAATGATTCATAGTATCATTGTTTCGAACAGCAATGCTCGCCTGTGCAATATTGTTAACCTTTGTTACACCATTGGTCAATTGTGACGTAATAAATACAACCTTGTTACACTCTAGCTAAGTTGCAAGATTAATGTAGAAACGACCGATCCAAATAATCAAGTCAACCTTTGTGATGTGCTTTGGATGTTTATGCATCTTTTTTCTTTGATGTAGCCTACTTGTATTACATTCATTAAAATTATTATGGGTCCCCTTGCCTGAAGGGGACACATATTGATTTTACTCAAAATGTTTTCTTTTTTTTCTTCTACCCAAAGTTTGTCCGACTCGTTTTTCCATCAAATCCTTGATGGATTTGGATGAAATTTACACAGATGGTAGATGTAGTTATGTAGATGTGCATCCCACTTTCTTTTTGTTGATAACCCCAGTATTTACCCCGCTAGCCCCCTAAAATGGGTATTTTTTCCCCGAAGTTTGTCCGACTCGTTTTTCCATCAAATGTTTGATGAATTTGGCTGAAATTTACACAGATGGTAGACGTAGTTATGTAGATGTGCATCCCACTTTGTTTTTGTTGATAACCCCAGTATTTACCCCGCTAGCCCCCTAAAATAGGTATTTTCCCCTGAAGTTTGTCCGACTTGTTTTTCTATCAAATGTTTGATGGATTCGGCTGAAATTTACACAGATGGTAGATGTAGTTATGTAGATGTGCATCCCACTTTGTTTTTGTTGATAACCCCAGTATTTACCCCGCTAGCCCCCTAAAATGTTTTTTCCCCCCGAAGTTTGTCTGACTTGTTTTGCCATCAAATGCTTGATGGATGTGGCTGAAACTTATACAGATGGTAGATGTAGTTATGTAGATGTGCATTCCACTTTGTTTTTGTTGATAACCCCAGTATTTACCCCGCTAGCCCCCTAAAATGGGTATTTTCCCCCGAAGTTTGTCCGACTCGTTTTTCTATCAAATGCTTGATGGATGTGGCTGAAACTTATACAGATGGTAGATATAGTTATGTAGATGTGCATCCCACTTTGTTGTCCGGATAACCCTAGTATTTACCCCGCTAGCCCCCTAAAAGGGGTGAGTTTGTAAAAAATGTCAGAATTGGCTAAAATTTGGATAGCTTGTAAAGTATGCCAATTATCGTTATTGGGCCATTGCAGTTTGGGGATTGTTAACAGCCCTTTGACGTCAGAAACATTAACGGTTGTTGCTCAAAACACCTCTAGTGGTTGAAATTTTAAACGTTGGCAGATTGGACTGAAATTTTGCAGTAGTATTGATTGAGTCATTGTGGTTTCCTACTTTTAAATTTGTGTGTGTTGAACCTCAATTAGTTACCTACTAGCCTCCTAAAATGAGTTTTTTAATTTAAATAGTTTTTACTCCATATAGCATATTTAGATATGCACAGTACCAGTCACTGTGTTTGTCTTATCACAATACCAAACTTACTCATTGTTATCTATTGAATTGCATTATGTTCAACTTTGCATGTGTGGGGACCAATGAGTTTTTGCCTGCAGAAACAACCAAGATTATAAAAGACGATGGCTAATATGGGACCCAATACAAAATAAGCATAGGAAATATATTTACGTTTTAAAATAGATCATAGTGTATGTGCAAGGGCAATATGTGCTAAGCCACCCTTCTAGTTTTATAGGGGTTCCGCAAAGTTTGACAAAATACCTTAAGGGTTCCATGTCACTAAAAAGGTTGAAGAGCACTGATGTAGATGATTCTAGATATTTTTTAGGCCTAACTCGTTTGTTTCATTCAAACTTAAGTGGTAGCCCTGGTGTTTGGCTGTTTGCAATTTGCGTTTGGCTGTTTGCTAACAGTTCAGACTGATAGGTGGGGGCGCTAAACAGGCGGTTTAAGCATAAACTTAAAGTTTGGCTGAGTTTTTACCGTTCTGGCGGTTACTTGGTCCATTTTAGTCTGTCGTTGACAAACCTGTCACTGGAGCTTGTTTTTGTTTGATTTTACTGTTTTATCATAGCATAAAAGTATACCCACTTTGCTTTGTTACACCTGTCATGTGCAAAACTGCAAATGATGATGCTTATTGTACTGGTGGTCGAAACATTAGCAATGCTGTTGTATACCTAAAAACGACCTTTTGTATAACTTGTATAAAGGTTTTGTATTATACCAGTAGCTGAGTCTGTTTGGAGACATTCCTTTCCCTACTGGCTTGGCAACCAATGATTTAGAAAGTATAATAGTGACACTGTAAATTTATGCTGCAGTTGCATTTCTGTTTTTCAAATGTATCATACTGTTCCATTTTAGGATTTGATAAGCTGCAAACTATACATGTTGTGTATTATTGATGACACTTAGCATTTTCTGTTGTACCTTATGCCAATGTAACCACTCAACATTACATGGATGAACAAGAAGCAAATAACAAGGCTAGCAGAGCAGAATTTGCTCTTGGAGATTCAGAAGATGAATACAGACCTGATGTTCAGGAATCATGTATAACTCCTGCTAATATACCTTGTTTGTTTTCACGGTATGGTTGTTTTTAGCTATGGATGTTTGTAGAAAAGTACAGACATCTTTGATTACATATGGGTCCCTTTCAATGAAACCTGTTTTTTATCAGTGTTTGTTATTCATGTTGGTCAGTGGTCAGTCATCCACTTAATTTATTCAACGGTGCCTCCTTTTAAAATACATAGCCCTTGAGGTCAATGATTCCACCTTATAAAACACAGCAGTACATGTAATTAGCAGTTGACAATAAATAACGTAAACGCAATTATGTTTTATGTTAAAGTAGTAATCCATAAACTGTAGCTTTGCAAAAATCTGTTTGTGCTTGTAGCCTTGCAGAAACAACCAGCTATGACAATGTGGGACCAACTGGAAGCAACATAGTAAAAAAATGCCATTTTAAAAGAAATAGAAACAGGAGGCAGAAAACTTTATTAGTTTGAGCAAGACATAATTGGCAAAATACACTGCTAATCATAGCATTATGTTGTTTTGCTATAATAAGGTGCTCCCACGGAGGAGTGATAGTAGTGTCTTTGTTTCTAGCTTATGTTATTTAGATTCTGTGTGGCCTGTTAGCACATCGCTTGCCAACTGGTATTAGGATGTGGCTCATGTTTGGGTCTCCCTGGGTCATAGTGAATGGTAATCTTTGAAATGATGTACCTGTTTTATTTTGTTACAGTGACAGCATATGTAATTATATAATGAATGTATTGACCCTATTATTATGTGTTTAGTGTGGATTCTTCAGACCTTATATTTCATACACCAAAGCAGGCAAAGATTTATGGAAAATATTTGTTTGGTGATGTGCTTGGGGAAGGTTCTTATGGAAAAGTAAAAGAAGTTTTGGATACTTCATCTCTTTGCCGGCGAGCTGTAAAGATTATGAAAAAGAGGAAGCTCAAAAGAATACCAAATGGTGAAATTAACGTTGACAAGTAAGTAAAAAGAATGTGTGTGCATTTGTGTTGCACTCACACAATCTAATGTAAAATAGGCTGTTAGTTAGAAAATATTTTTAAATATTTTTTTTAATGAACATGAATTTTGGAGTTTCTGCAACGAATTGATCTCAAAAGCAGGATATTTTTGTAACCTGTATCTTTTCGCAGAGAGATCCGCTTGTTGAGAAAACTTGGAAATGAAAACATCATAGAACTTGTCGATGTCATGTACAACACAGAAAAGCAAAAACTATATCCTTTATTCAATTGCAATTGTAAAAAGATAGTTCCTAGAATTGTTAATAAAATATGGTTTAAGTGTAATTTGGAGTTCTTGTGGTAATTTTGGGTCCCCTGTCTTAATAGCAACACCACCTTTTTGTTGTACCAGCATTGCACATTTTCATTTGATCTAGTCTATCTGTCTCATTAGTAGCCATGGTAGTCTTAAAGGAGATGATAAGGTGTAACATTAAGGTAAGTTTCAGTGAAAGAAAAATGATGAAAAGTCTGTTGTTTACGATGATTTAAAGAGTAAGAAAGTTAGACTTCTCACTCAACATTTAAGAAAAAAGCATGAAACTTCCACATACAAATCACTATTCCGGTTCATTAAATTATATATTGGAATTCATCCACTTAGCTGCAATTGTTTTCTTAACACATGTTATGCGACAATTCGCAAGATTGTCTCGATTAACTGATTTTGTCTGTATGATTGATTTGCCTATTTCACAAAACAAAGTGGTCACAATTTTTTTGCTATAATCTTTATTGTTATAAATCTTTAACAATTCTTTAATATAAATCATTAAATATTTCAAATAAGATTGAAAAATGACTGCTGTTTATGCACTGTGTTTTTTCCTTTTTTTGTTCATGTTTACTGTGACCTTAACAACAACAATTTTTCTGTACACATACATGGTTCTTGAATTTTGTGTTGCAAATTTGCAAGAAATGCTAGACAGCAGTATTGACAAGAAATTTCCTGATTGGCAAGCTCACAGGTGAGTTTACTGTGCAAATTAATTAGTGATGGGACGAGTACCCGGTACTCGGTACTCTGTATCCATGGTATCGAATGATTTCAGTGGTATCGATACTCGTACTTGGTATCGAAATATTTTGCCTCAGATTTCGATACTGAAGGTCGGTTAACACTATAACAATACTTCGGTCAGCACTAGTCAGAAAAAGTTCTGCCAGGTTACGTAAATTTTTAATCGCTATCATGTGGAAATCACAGTTTTCTACATGCTTCTGCATGTGTGTGTGTGTGCGCGCTTAAATTAACTACTGATATACAACCAAGTACAACACTGTATTTAAGTAATCGGTATCGAAACTATATACACATTATACTCGTACTCGGTATTGGTACTCGCTTCAAAATCTGGTATCGTCCCATCACTAAAATTGATGCAATGTAACAAGTATTTGTTTATCATGACAGCTGTTAAAAATGAAAATCATAAATCAAAAACATTCACCAGAGTTGATTCTTAGTTTTGTATCATTTTAAAAATGTCAAACTGAAATTGGTTATGGTATATTAAATGAGGCATATTTCACTAATTTAAACATCACAATGCTGGTGAATGCATTTGCTATTACTATTTAGGAAATATGTTAATTGTTGCCAACAATTCTGTCTAAAAAAGTAACTTAGTTATGCAATTTAATGATGTCTCGATTTATGATGAGACATTTGTTGATTAAAACATGTATATATTTTTTAGATATTTTGTGCAGTTAGCAGATGGCCTTGAATATTTGCACTGCCAACGGGTGGTCCATAAAGATATTAAGCCAAGCAACTTATTGTTGACCTCGGGTGGTACATTGAAGATAACTGACCTTGGTGTGGCTGAGGTAAAATATTTAACCTTGACATATCACTTTTGCTTTACACATACAATGTTTAAATGACTGGCTAAAGTAGCAACCTAAAACTGGTCACAGATACACTTAGTTCTTTAACTTATCCCGTAACACCGGACAAATTTTGCATCACTGCATATCACCAAAATCAAATTTAAATAGTTCTCCAAGAAACCAACAACACGGTATATGCAAAATAATATCCAAAATGCAAGCTTTGCCCAATTCCAGGGTAGTTCAGCTGGTTAAGGATACAACTCGGAAACCTTGTTGATGAGTAAACTAGACTTGCTTGATTGCCTTCCAGACAGTTATGTGACTTATCAGAGTGATAGACACTTTATACAGCAATAGTGATGTCATAAAAGCTGATCAGTTAAAACCCACAAGTTAGGAAGGGGAAGAAACCTTTAGGGAATTTTATGCCTAAAATAAATTAGACACAGAAGAATTTCAGAAAGCTACTTACAGACCACCTGGAAAGCTTGTTTGTACCACACATGCCGCCGATTGAAAACTAATGATTAAACATATATGGTGTTAAGATGCCCCCAGTATGTCACTAAGTAATTATTTGAAGATATTTTAGGAATTGGATTTGTTTACAAATGATGACATTTGCTTTACATCACAAGGATCTCCAGCTTTTCAACCACCTGAAATCGCAAATGGAGATGAATCTTTTTCTGGATTTAAAGTGGACATTTGGTCAGCAGGAGTCACATTGTAAGTGAATTACCCCAATAGCAAACTGCACCACGCTTGGCAGAAAAAAACGAGTTTGTGCATGAACAGTCATGTCATAAAAAAGTTTTTGAAAACTGTTACTCATTTTGAAATAACCCTGTCTTTTATTTCAAAATTTTTTACACACTGAGCGATTTGGCCTTGCCATATGGGACTTAAGTCAAAAAAATTGCAAATAAAGATTTTCTTTTGAAAATGAGTAAAATTGAACATTTACTTCGTTTCCATGGCCATTTTGAAGATGGACATAAAACATGGCCATTTCGCATAGTCGGACAAACGCGAATGGCCCAAAAGCGCATGCGTTTCCATGTCCGCAAGTTTGTTCAAGTGTGACGAGTAGCGGGAAAGATTGCCGGTTTCAAGTTCTTGGTTTCCATTTTATGTGCAAAAATGGTCAGTTCACCAAAGTTTAGAAACATTTTTTGTCAGTTGTAACTATATCAAAATATTGGTATTGCATAATATATTAGCAGCTGGAACTCGCTGCCAACAGTGTGTGGAAGTACTTTATAAAATAAGATGTATTAACAAAAGGAAACAGGGAAAGTGTTGGATGTTAAAAAGGTAATCAAATTGACAAGTGTTTGTTTTAATTTTATACACACTGTGTTCTTAACCATACTTGGTGCTTACAGCTTAAGAGGCAAACAGATGAGAACCTTGGTGAAGCTTATTTATTGCATGTGGTGTTCTTTACAATCCATGAAAATTAATTCACTTGTCCCACTTCACACATGCCTCAGAGAGAGGAGGGTTTACCTGTTCACAGCTTCATTTGATATGTCATTAAACTACATCTCTTATGTACACACCTTGCTTGTGTATTTGCACAAAATACAAATAAAACTGATGAGAAGCAAAATATTCAATAAAATTCAACAGGTTTAGTGATGTTTGTCATGCTTTACTACATATTGTATGCCAGAAAATAAAATGAATCATACAAATGTATATGTACATAATACTTAGTGAGGGTAATTGTTTACTGTTTCAAATTTAGCGATGCATCTTAATATTTGTTGGTTTTGTAGTTTATTAAATTATCCATTGTGTACCAGTTATGTTGGTCACATTTATATGAAAGTAAAAAATGTTTACATACAACATCCTCATAAAGTATGTTTTGTTCCATAAAGCAAACTTAGCAGAGCTTGACTTGATTTAAGTAGGTCTTATCATTCTCTTGTATTTGGGCTTCCAAAACATCTAAAGATGAATGTGCTTCTCTTGTAAGAGCCTGATGTGTTTATAGTTGGAAAAGATTAGTTGTTGAAACAGAGGCCAAAGGTTTTGAAGTTTCTTGTAATTTCCTCTTGCACAAAATGCTAGCAGTTTCTGCACACAGAACAATTATTAAAATCTGGCCTGGCTGCATCAGGAATGCAATATTATTGAAAAAGATGATTGTAAATTTACCTTGGTCATCTCCCCAGTGCATCTTTTTTAACACTTTAGGCCTTGGTGAACTTTTCTTGATAGAGCTTAGCAATTAAATATTTCTCAACTAATATGATGCATAACCAGTCAACAGTTCAATCCATTGCTCAGAACCCAAATCCACGGGGCAAAAATTCAATAAGCTGCTTGATATAATCCATTTCGTTCCCATTATGATGAAAAACATTTGTAGATAACTTAAACTTAACAGTCGTTTCATTTTTGCACTGGTAACAAAACACCTGAACGTGCGCGAATGGCCATGTAAAGACGGCCATAAGCCGTATGTCCACCCCCGCGGGAAGGACATACGAAAACCGCTTATGGCCATGTATTTGGCCGTGCGTCATTTGCATCACTTCCATATATGGTCACTCGGCCATATAAGACGGACATAAAGTGGCCATGGAAACGAAGTAATTGAATGGGTGTATAAATGATGAAATCTATTTTTTTGAGGAAACAGTCTCTAAAACCACATAACTGTTATACAATGCTCTCATGTTTTTTCTAAATGAAACTATTTTGCATTTTTAGATTTAACTTCACAACTGGAAAATATCCTTTTGAAGGAGATAACATTTACAAGTTATTTGAAAACATTGGCAAGGGTGTATTTCAACTTCCGAAAGAGTTGGATGAGCAGTTGGCAGATCTTTTAAACCAAATGTTGCTATATGATGCAAACAAAAGAATATCAATAAATCAAATTAAATGCCACAGGTAAAATAATTCTCTTTAGTAATAAAAATTGATTGACTGAAAATTTGTAATGGACTTACTGTTTTTTTAATGTAAAATTAAAAAAGTTTGTATTTATTAAAATGTATAAATGTAGAAATTCTTTTCTTATTATTGAAATCTCCTTTCAAGTAAAACGACTGCGACGATTCAGGGTCATTAAAATCAGATCAAGAAAACTCAGTGTGAAAAACCACTAAATCTGTCGCTATATTTTATTTGTTTTATCAAAACAAATGCATTTCGCTATAAAAAGCATCATCAGTGTCTAAAAACAAAATAAAAAGCGGGATAAAAGCAAAAAATACAAAAAACACACACCCCCAGACCAACCGCAAAAAGTTTTTACTTTTCCTTGCCCCTTTTTTTCGTGGTTTTTATCAGCGCCATACCTGCCGGTCTGCATTTGCAGTCCTGTAAGACAGAGTAAAGACTTTTTGCGGTTGGTCTGGGGGTGTGTGTTTTTTGTATTTTTTGCTTTTATCCCGCTTTTTATTTTGTTTTTAGACACTGATGATGCTTTTTATAGCGAAATGCATTTGTTTTGATAAAACAAATAAAATATAGCGACAGATTTAGTGGTTTTTCACACTGAATTTTCTTGTATAAATGTAGAATTATAAACTATGTGTAGTAAATTATAAAAGCACGAGTAAATAGAGACTTTCAAGACAATTGATTGATATACAATTGAAAACAAGCAATGTAACAGTTTAAATTGATACTTTACTATAAACATGCAAATCTATTGATGGGCCATGAAAAATCAAAGTGCCAACCTTGGCACACGGGTCAGGGGTTGCCACCACTGCTCTATTTGATTGGCAAAAAATGGTTGCTGGCCTAGACGACCTTTCAATCTTTACCAGAGCTTGTTATGGGTCCCCTTCCCTGAAGGGGACACATATTGTTTTTGTCTATATTTTTTTTTCTTTTTTTCCGTCTAATGCGGATTTGTTCCCACGTTTTGGTCAAGAAAGAATGCTTTTTTCAAATTTACACACATTATAGATATTGGTCTAAAGATGGTGAATTTTGACCCCATTTGATCCCTCGGTTCACCCACAGCCCCTCAAAATGTGAAATTTTTAAAATGGCTATACTTGCTAAAGCAGATGATTCTGGAGTTTCATACTTTTTTGATTGGTACATTGCAGCGTATTTTAAAGTATTTTGTAACTTGAAGTTGTATATATCCATTTTCACCCCTTTACCCCCAAATATTTGTTTGTTTGTTCACATGTTAATGAGGTTAGAACTACAAGACTTAACCTGCTGAAATTTTATACAGCTGTGGATAGGGTGCTCCTTGTTGGCTGATAAACATTTCAGTGAAATCGGCTCAGTAATTACTCTTGCAGCCCCAAATATATTTTTACATGCTGTCTTTTGTCAAATTTGTGCTCGCTCAGTGCACAGCTGACGCAATGGAAGTGATTGATGATAGTGGCGCATGGAAAAAATGCCTCTGCTTCATGCTTCACTTGACCATTTTTTCACTGGTTGGAATTAACATGTTACGATGTTAATTATATTGCGCTGTAAACGTTAATGTAGGTCAACTTATTCGTGTTTCGAAACGCAGAGAGACAACGCAGCACGATTTGTTACACCTGTGTAATGTGACTTCTCAAACTGAAAGCGTTAATAAAACTGTTTTCAAAACAGGTTTTGGACATAAAAAGCCCAGCTAAGCAATCTTATTGTTGGTATATAGAAACTTAACGGCGCCAGGGAATGCTATGCGGATTAAAAATCATAAATCAACAAACAAAGGGCTATTAAGGAAAAAAATGTTGAAACTTTGTTAAAGTTTAAATAGTTGGACTCATCCATTTTCCACCTCGTGAAAACAACGCACAACTCCATGTTGAAAAAAAGCCCTATTGGGCGCGAAAAGCGCCAGCCTGCCCACTGAAAAGTGAATATCTCGGCCTTGCGCATAACTGGACGTGCTATCAGGCAGTCATTTTGCACTGTGCAATTAAGATATGTTTGTAGATCATTTAAAAACGTTAGTTATGCAAATTATGCAAAATGCAAACAACACAGTTTTGCATATATCCCTTACAATTATAATAAATGGTGCGTAAATATGGCACTTTCTGTAAAATGGAATATATAGGAACCCACTATTCCAGTTTACCAATGATTGTGCCCTATTTTTACTGTTACCAAATCGCACATGCACATGTGTGGGGACCCATTAGATTATGCTTGCAGAAAAATTATGTTATAAAGTGCCAGGAAAAAGATAGGGACCCAATGAAATGTAGGTGCCAAATATATATCCACTATAAATATAGTAAATGGTATATGTGATACATCGTTAAATATGATGTAGTATAAACATATATAAACTGGCAATATATAGGAAAACCACTATTCTAGTTTTTGGCTGTTTTGATTTGGTTTATATTTTTGTAAACACAAAATATTACCATGAGCTAAACAAGTATAAGTGCTCATTTCTTATTTTCCCTTGTAGTTGGTACTGCAGAAAACACTGTGAACTCCAAGACTTTATCCAAATACCAGGAAATAATGAAACAAATGACCCTCACAGAGGAATGACAGTTATTCAATTTCTCGAGGTAAAAAGGTTCTGATGTTTTATGAAGTATCACTGTTGTAAAAATTGGCCCCTTTCTACAATGGAGATCCATATTGTTTTTGTCCTGTTTTCTCTTTCGCGCAATGTATATTTGTATCAAACATTTGGTTCAGATAAAATGCTCTGTTAAATTTACTTTTTTAATTTACTGATATTGATTTTCACAAATGTTGACCCTGCAGTGCACCCACATCTCCCTACACTGTTAAATTTAAAAAAAATTTCTTGCTAAAGTTTGTACCCATTTTTTACTCTTTCAGCCTTTAAATACTAAATTTATGTTGGAGAATTTTTCAATGCCCGTAAAACTGTTTGGATTTACTGAGAGTAATTGTTTAAAAAAAACTTCGGAAAAAAAGGAAATTGACACACATACTAAAGATGTGCCCTGTTTTTTTAAGGTTTCCAAAAACCTAAAAAAACTGTTTACAGATTTTACTTGGTGAACCAATTACATTATGAAATGACACAAAAATATGACCCAACTAAATGTAGGAATTGAATTTATGTTCATTGTCTAAGCAAAAAAGTGGTGCTTTCAGTCCACTGTGTTGTTTTTAAATTAGACTATCTTGTATAATAATGAATGCATTAGTTTTCTGTATAAGCACTACATGTGAAACACATTTTTAAGAGTGTTGGTAAAATTAACCCTTTAACTGCGGCGGGCGCATAAATGCGCCCCGACACATGCCTGGTTCTAAACAGCGATAAAAATCGTATTAGTGCGGATATTTTTTACAACTGGGGTGTGTTTGAAAGCTTATGCATATTAGCTTCAATTTATTCGAAAATAATGATATGTTAGTATTTGAAAATAATTAATTACACTAAGGAGAAAGTTAAAATTCAGAAAAAACATGTTTTTTTCTAATTTATGTTTTGCAGCCATTTTTTATTATTTTATGCTTGGTTGATTAACACACAGCTGTTTGGAGTTTGTTTCAGGGCTCTGTAGGGGCATTGTGGCGATCTTTGTTTACAATTTGATGTGTGTTCAGCTGCATTGGGCTTGAAAGTGGGTGTTTTGGGCAGTAAATTTGCCTTGGTTTGCTTGAATATACTGCTGTATCAGTCAGTTTAGCTTTACTATTCGTGTTGACAGCAGTTATTTATCAAGAAAACAACTGTTGTAGAAGCATTTTGACTTAAGAAGTTTGTGGTTGCTGACCAATATTTTGAATATATCTGGCCCTCAACTGCATTTACATTGTCAAATGACAGAAGAATCAGTGCAAAGTACCTTGGAAATGCTTAGAATTGTGTTTTTTCTGCTAACTTCTGTGAACTGTGTTTCAAACTTGCACATGTTGTGGTGTAATGATACATAATAAACATCCCATGTACAAACACTTGTAAATGAATTATGTGTGTACAGGTATTTAGTAAACGTTTAAATAAGTCCGTAAATTGTCAAGATTGCCAAAAATTATTATTGAAAACAAGTTTCATACGCTCAAAAACATTAATATTATCCTTTCCTACAGAAAAATAAGAAACTAAAATTGATCATTATGACGTCATGAGCTAATTAATGACGTCATCGAAAAAACACACATCAAGTTTTGTAAGGAATTGTTTGTAAAACAACTTGGCACTAATAATTGTAACGAAAAACACCGATAAACTGCAATTTTATGGAAAAATACAATTGAAATGGCGTCATTTCGCAAGTGATGACGTCATCGAAAAATTTTTTATCTTTAAATTGTAGGAAATTTTATACCCAACAACTTTCTCAGAGAAAGTTTTTGCCTATCTTCTATCGATTTTGCATAAAACCCTAAAGAGCAAGAGCATGTCTAAACATTATTTTTTGTAAAAAAGAATTCAGCAGTTAAAGGGTTAATGATTCTATTGGCATTTGTCAGTTTTTCCATGCTTTTTATGAGGTTTTCGTTTAAAAGTTTGCTTCTGTTGTTTGAAAGAAAAAGTTAAATCAGTATTAAAATTGAACAGGAGCTCCATGGAAGAAACAATGATTTGGGCAGTGAAGCAGAGAAACCACCTTCAACACTTGTTTTCATGAAAGATAGTTACCCTGTTTCTGAAGTCAAAACTCTGCGCGCGCATGTCCCACCACCTGGCGACCAGCCTTCATTACTTCATGAAAACAAACAAAATGTATCACCAGCCAAGCAACAGTCCAGTGCAAGATCTGTTGCAAATGAAAGGTTAACACTGCCACTTGATAAAAAAGGAAGGAAATCTTCACGATTCAAGTCTGTTTGTGATGTATCTTAATGACGCTTTTTTGCAGTTAACTGTTGTTTATCTGTGCACACATATTGCGAGGTTTAAAATATTTTTCAACATAACGTGACTCTTTACTTAGACCAGGGGTGCACAACGTACGGCCGCATGCGGCCGAGTAGACGATTTTGTGCGGCCGTGAACATGTTTATTAAAATATATGCACTGGCGGCCGTGACGTAAAAACCTCTTTTGCTAAATATTTTGACTTTCAAACTGCATTAAATAGATTTTGTAAGACTGTAAAGAATATTACCAGCCTAGTGACCCTGTGCATCACACTTTATATACGCCTATTGTGTGCAAACAATGCAAATAAACAGTCACCTCTTGCGTCACAGTATAGATTATGACGTCATAAATAACTCTGTTTAGCTCAATCTGTGGATCAAGTTTTAAATTATCCGGGCTTTTTGAACGCCATTAAATGGTTTATGTATGTGTGGGACAAGCCCTATTTTCACATGATAAATTTAAAAACAAAAACAAGCAGGTAATTGTTGGTGAAATAAGAATCTGCGATGCGGCCGTCTTAGCAAAAAGGTTGTGCACCCCTGACTTAGACCGATGGCTTATTATCACTGGTGTACGATTGCGGCGGTTTAATGCAGCGAGGGAGGTTTCTGCTTTGCTCACGCATGGTCAGTAGGCAGTCGTTTCGTAATTAAAATCAGCTGTTTTAGCGAAGTAATGCCATATGGTTTATTAGGTTAGCATAAGCATTTTAAGTTTTGGCTAAGGTTTTGCACCTTAGACGTAATTTAAACTCGATAAACGGTTCTTCACTTTGTTATATGTCAGGCAAAACGTTGTTGCCTAACTTAAAGGTCAAACAATAAACTAGATAGACTAGTCTAGACGAAAAGCCACAATAAATGGTGTATGAACCGTCACTGTCAGCTTGATCTATGCATGACGAGAAGTCACTGAAGGTCAACTTGTAGGTATGGCAAAACCCAGTAAGAACGTTTTTTCGTCACGACGTAACTTTTTTTGGACAAATAAACCAGAGAAATAATACGTGAGTTATGTATAAATTAGGCAAAATGTTATAGTTGAACACTAAAAATTACGTGAAACCGTGTCAAAGGTCATTAGCGGTCGTTGGGATTGATATTACGGACTGCACTGAAAAATATACAGAAACGTATTTTTGACCTTTATTCCGCATTACTACTTGATTAGTTCTGGGGCAGCGGTGTTCAAATGGTCCTGTAGTGGTACACAGAGGGATTTCCGTAGGTCTACCAAGAGCCCAAAGTTCTACAATCTTACTTATGATGCAGAAGAACAATTGTTTGCAAATAGTGGGATGTCTTAAACTCGTTTGTGATGTCACAAGCTGATCTTAGATCATTAATATTGTAAACAAGCGAGTTTCTAGGTTAAATAAATCCTGAATGTTGTAGTTATGGTTGAAATGTAGTGAGGAATTTTATTTACTCTATCTACAAGGGAATAGCAAAACGACCATTCGTCAAAAAGTTTGAACACCTTCGCGTGGAAACTAGTCTATGCGGCCTAAACGAGTGCCGATAAAGCGTTTGGTGGCCTTTACAAACAAAAAGGTTCCCCACCCCTGTTCTATACTGTTAGGGGTTTCTAGGAAAAGTTTTTATTGTTTTAAAACTGGCCATGGGTAGCAATATTGAGATTAAAGCTATTAAAGATAGCTTTGGGACTTTTTTCTACCGTTTTTTGTTACTGCTTTTTGTATATATATGACCACATAATGATTTATAAAGAATATGGACAAAACCTTTGAAGTTTGGAATGCTTTCAACTGATTTGTCTGAAAATATACCACCTTTCCATTAGGGGGTGCAGATGGTTTTGCCAGGAGAAACAAATAGGACTGGTAACTGAAACAATTGTGTAATTAAAAAAAAGTTTTGATGTGTGTACAAGTGAAATATCGTCAGCAATAAGCCACCGCCGCAAGGCCTGAAAGAAATCGTCGAGTAGTACTTACCAACAAAACAAAACGACCCGAATTTTGAATTAAAAAAATCGGTTGTGCGATGAGGTTACCAAATCTGCAAAATTCCTGACGAGTGACTTCTGTTGGACGTTGTTATCACCGTTCAAATGTCCGGGCAGTTGTCGAGCAACCACCGCACTGTCTCGTCATCCAAGCCGCTCTTTCCACTTGGTAGACGGTACATCGACCACCGTGATATTATGTGGTCGACTGTCTGTTACTCAACGCCACACTCGCATACGGCAGAAGTAGCCAGACCCTACTTGTACATGGACGACCTAAAGCGACCCACCCCTGTCCTCAGCCTGTTCAAGCGGATTCAGGCCCGCAGAGACAGAAGGAACCCTGATGGTTTGTTCGATGGGTCGGAGCAGTAGAAATAAAATAGGGTGCTTGGTGTTTCCCCATCTCTTTTTCCATTGGGTGGTCATCCAGTCGGTGGCATCTGAGCCGTTGTTGTCGCCGAGTAGCTCAACAGCAGCCGGTAAGAAGAGACACCCTGATGTTAATCTTTGATTGAGGTGGGCCGGCTCTATAATCTTGTGATTGGGGAGGTGTTGTTTCATTAGGGCAATGCGTTCTAGACGTAAGGCGGCTCCTTTGCGACGAAGATCAGCCGTCTGGATAGTAGTCGACTGGTGTGGGGCGCAGGCAACCGGTGACGATGCGCATGGCGTAATTAAGGCACTTGTCGATAAGATGGGCGTGGGCACTTCTGCCCCACACAGGAGCGCAATATTCGACAGTGGCGTGAGTTTTTTGCGCGTCGTTTGAAGGTGTTTGCGGTAGGTGAGTGATCTATCCAGCTACATACCGAGATAAGTTGGGACGGCGTGAAAGTCTCCCATTAGTCTGCACCTGTGGTTCTCAAACTTTTTGATTATTTTTTCAAAACGGTCCCTTTGCCATTATTATGAGGACTCGCGGTCCTAGCCTGAATTTGTATTTCAGAAAAACAAATTTTGATTGCAGGATGGTAGCTAGTTATGCAAAATTGCGCTTAATGATCCAAAGACATCTCGTCTATCACAGACAAGACAAAAAACATTACGATTGTGCGCGAACAATTGCATGTTTGTTAGTTATTATGCAATAAAGGCAATTAATTGTTACAATTGTTAGCAAATTGAGACAGTCAATTCTCAATTCTCTACTTTGATTTAAACTTATCCAGTGGCACAAACTGACGCCAAATCAGATTATAAAACTACTTTAACCATTTCGTGGTCCCCCCCCCAAATTGTCTCACGGACCCCAAAAGGACCGCGGACCCCAGCTTAAGAACCACTGGCCTGGACGGACAACTTGCGTTTGCCTCCTTGTTATTGAGGTGAAAGGCCGCTGAAACCGTTTTAGTCTCGGTTAGCTTTAGCCTCCACACCCGATTGCTGGTGTTGAGTACAAAGCTGCGGTTGTGGACAAGCTCCATAATCATATTGACCATGTGCTTGTCCGGCAACATGCGGAGCAGTTTGCAATTGAGGCCGCGATGGCAGACTGTGTCGTAGGCAGCTGTAAGGTCTGGAAAAACGGCATCATCCTTCATTTTAGCTTTCCTCAAGATCTTGAGTGAGTAGGATGACGTGGTCCACAGTGGATCTTCCGCGTCTAAAACCAGCCTGCTTCTGGGGGAGTTGTTGGTCGATGACTGGCACGACGGGGGTGTGAATCAAACGCTCAAGGACCTTAAATTGGATGCAGAGTATAGAGACTGTATCAACAAAACAAAACGCCCGAATTTTGCATTCAAAAGATCGGTTGCGGGATGTGGTTAACAAATCTGTAAAGATTCTGACCAGTGACGACTTTAATAAATGACTTTGGCCACACCAAACCAAAGTAATAGAAATAGTTTTAGGGCGATCCGGTCCTTTTAAGCTTTTAAGACGCAAAAAACACCTGATGCCTCCTCAATTCATGCTGGTCACCTCTTTCAAGTGAATGTAGCCTGCATCATGCGTCAAAAACGGCACAGAAAACAATTAAAACGTTTTACGTTTAAATTCCGCACGTCTTAACAATAGTGAATGGGGAAGATTGAAATATTGAAGTGATCACACAGATTTGACTATCCTTTTATGGTTTTGATAACGTTTTGCTCTGTGTGTTTTTTTAAGATTTTTTTATTTGGTGCGGACGAGCAAGTTATCACGCGACGAATATGCGCAAAAAGACGTCAGAAAATAGTTAGTTACCTTGGTTCTCAGAAAAAAACAAAAAAACAGTGTAATGCCAGATTACAAATACTAGCTGACAAAGGTAAGTGAAAGCGCCTGGCTGGGTTAAACAAACTGTGCACAAGGTTAAACTCATTCACTTTTACAAAATAACGTTAAAAATTTGAATGATAACAAAATAATTCATAAACAAGGTAATTACTATCGTTAAGGTTATTATAGGCTTTACATGATAACGCATAATTTAAAACCAAGTTCAAAGAACAATGGTGTTAAATCTTATTGGACACAAGAACATCTGCTTGAACTGCACTTAAACTGATGTATAAGTTCTCTGGATCTACCTGCGAGGAAACAATACAACTGATGAAATATTCTCTATTCCTAACTCCAAATTACTTACCATAAATGTTTCATAGAGTTCTTCACCCATTGCTTGTTTAACAGACTCATTAATATCAGGAAATATGCGCATGAAGTACTAAAAATACTGACAAGTTTAGATAACACCCAAAACCATGATGTACCTTAAAGCTTTGTACCTCAAGAGTAAGCGATGCTTGTTTTTGGCTATCTGCATGATCAACATTTCCCATTGCAAACAATAATTGATGGATAGCATGAAGTTTCACAAGCAGTTTTCCATTATTTGATGAGTCACGAGCCACAATGCCAATAGTTTTTGCAGCAGCTGCTTGCTTTAAGTACATAGGCAAAGTTCCAGAGGTTTCTAGACCCTTTTTTGCAGCATCTATTGTAAGTGTAAAGTGATTAGAAGTAAAATCACTAAGCACTGTAGCTGTTTCATGAAACTTAGCCTCTTCAACTAAAAAAATTACAATCATGATACCTTTTTGTTAATTTTTGTCACTCATAACCCGTGGCAAATCCTGAAAGCTGTTGGGCTCTAAAATATTTACGTAAGGTTCCTAGTTATTAAGTATTTTGTATGGATATAGTTTTTGCAACAATAAAAACACTAAAAATGTGACAGGCCTGCAGTATTCTCTTGCAGTGGCAACTATGCATGATTTGTTGTATACAACTGGTGTAATAAGTCTTGGCTGAGAGTTGCTCCAAGCATACTCGACCCTTAAGTTATTACTTACTTGCAGTTGAGTTGGCTTTAATAATGTCTTCTCGACTTGGATGAAGTAATCGCACCAGAGCATCAAGCAGCTGCTCTTTGATATCAAACTCCACCAATTCACGAATATATTCTATAACTATTAAATCACAAAACTTTTGTAAATTTACAGAACTGGAAAAAAATCTAGTTATTGTCATTCTGTTGGGCCATATCTTTAAAACTAAAAGTATTTGACAAAAAAAATGTTCTGTGGAACATGCAAAACAAAAGCCAGCAAAACAAAATCAAACAAAAATGTCACACTTTTCCCCATCAAAGAATTTAAGGGGGACTTCCGATATAAAAGATAATGCCACAAAATCCTGATAAAAAAACTCATGGCAGCATTTCTATGTCATTTGATCTCACTTATGCCCTTTCATGATTATAATGCAGCCATAGAGGTGCTTTAATAAATACTTTAATGCAAGCAATGCATAACTGATGCCACATGTGGCCAAGAAATCGTCAAATCATAGATTATACAAAAAATATTTTAATGCAGAAATGCATTGGGTCCCCATCATTCCCAGAATTTAAAAACATGGATGTTCCTGCAGGCAGAAACAAATGGGTCCCCACATATGTTTCTGCAATATGTGACATTATACATACAGTGGATCATTTTTAGATATAAAATAAATTTGTATAAAAAACACATTTTTGGTCACTGTCATTAGCATTAGGGCTGTTATCAAACAAGTAATTATTTGATTATTTGAAATGTTTAATTACTTCAAAATTTATCAAATAATTTTTTACTTATTTTTAAATAATCAAATATTTTTTTTCTAAGCAGTAAACCACAATATATGTGCAAAATCAATTTATTTGAACACATTGGTGACATTGTTAAGTAATTACGGTTACACAGAAGCACTTAAACATATGTTTTCAGCCTAATATTAATGTTCATTACTAGGGATGTTCAAAGTAGAATAATTGGGTATTCTAGAATAATTGATGCGAATCTAGAATATCGAATCCAATTCTTATATTATTTTTGACTGAGCAATCATTAACCTTGACAACAACTAAAGTAGACCAGTTTAATACATTATAAAACATATTTTTCATTTGTAATGTAAAAAAAGAACCAAACAATACAAAGAAAATACTGGAAAAAAACTTTGCACAACTGCTTTTAAACTAAATGACCCAAAATCCACTAAGCCAGAAAAATAGCATAAGGTTAAAAAATAACTTTTACGATTTAATTTAGTGATAATTAATGCCTTTAGTAGAAGTAACTATGTTGTAAGCATGCTGTGGTAATTTGATTTGTTGATGGTAGAGGACTGACATAGACTCCCTAGTGTACTAATATATAACGTTTGTTAACCTAAAACAACTGCAAAAACAGGCACCCTAGCAAAGTTAAAACATTGGGTGATTTTAAATTCCAATTAAGCTACCAGCGATTTTGCAACACAAAATGTAAACTTTGCAGCGTGTATAACTGCATTTTTATGTTCGTATGGGGTTAAAAAATGATGCAAACGTCATAAGTTATGGGATTCCGTCACTGTTTTTGCGATAATAACAGACAGTCCCATGCTTCCAATCGCTGCCTAACGCCGCCCATGACCGTTAAATTTTTGTTGTCTCGGAAATAAAGTCAGAACAATTAGATGCTGGTGAGACGTTGCAAAGTCGCCGGTTGCAAATGGCATAAGCATAATCACGTGATCAGATGCGTGACAAGTGCGCTCATCGTTAATTATGCCTCCAACGCACAACCGTCGCTATAGCGTTGTTATAGCGACTCGTGACATGGCGTTATAATGTTGTATAGCGCTCACTGATTTGACGGGCGACGATACACTTGCCGTCTTTGCAATTGGTACAATGACCGGGCGTCGAAGTAAAAGCATAACACATGTGTTTACATTTTTGCCAACGACCAGAGCACACATTTATATCGGTTTTAATTACCCGATATAAACGGCAAAAATGGATGCAAATCTAAATGGATTCGAATCCAAACGATTCGTTATTCTACTTTGAACATCCCTATTCATTACCCATTCCCCCAAAAATATTAGACAGAAAAGCATGACAATTTACTGTTCATTGCGGTATTAGTTACACCCAGGAATAATTCAAGTTTTTCATGCAAGTGTGTGGTGTACAAGTGATTAAAATGGTATAGATCACAATTCAATTCAGCCAGTATCCAAGAAAAAGCTGTAGTAATTGTGTAAAAATACACACAGAATATGTTCATGTGCTATTGCCAAATTACAGAGATTAATTGAAACATGTCTCTATCTGTACTAATTATTGTTTTAAACAGAAAACATGATGTAGCCTAGATTTTTTTCAACCATCCTTATATAATAATAACTCTGGGCCTTATGTATCCGGTATTCTAAATTATTTGAATTATTTGATTATTTGATTTGAAAGGAAAAAAATATTTGATTTCTGAAAAATTAAAAACCTTTATTTGATAACAGCCCTAATTAGCATGTTTTACAGTAGGTAGTAAATCAGAACATAACAAAAATACCACGCTTTCGGGGGAGGAGACCAATAATAAACCAAACATTTTTAAAATTCAACTTTTCATTTGTGCCTATGCTGTAACATACAACAAAAAACACATTGATAATGTAGAGTTTTGCCTGATACTTGCATAAGCGAGTTGCATAATTGGCCAGGTGCAGACTAAGTTCACGTTTTAAAACAAAAAAGATGTATAAAAAAAGATGAGGTGTACTTTTTTTACCTTCATACTGAACTTCCAAGTGGTTTGATGCCAATAAATTAAGTAATGGTTCAACCAAACTAGGGTTTGCTGTGTCCACTGAACGTTGAACGATCCTGTAAAATTTAACATTATATTCAGCTATTTTTTGTTAAAAAAGGTTAACACCATTAACTTTAAATTTCTATAAATTGTGCCTTCAAACAGTTTAAAATCTGCTGAAAAAAAACAGACATTTGGGTTTGAAAGAGTGCAAAAATAGGTAAAAAACAGACATGTTTATACACGAAGCAAAGGTTTTCACTGTGCCAGTTGAAAATCTATCATTCACCCCCTCCCCCCAATCAGTATATCTAATTTTGAACAAAATCTTGGTCTAGGGCTAGGCCCTAAGGCATTGTGAGAGTAATTACGGAGTCAACTTGATTCAATTTTTTGCGACAAGCAAGAATGACAAAACCTACAGTAATAAATTTATTTCCTGCACATTAAATTTTGTACTTTCACCATGACTAAACATAAAAATGCATATTTTGGGGTGAAGGGATGAAAAATTGGTGAATCCAACTTTAAGTTACAAAAAGCATCTTAAAAAACAGACAAAAGCAATATATATGTGTCTCTTTTGAGAAAGGACACCCACAATAAAAAAGCAAAAACTACAACCTTAAATTTTGCAAAGCCATTTGCTGAGCTTTTGGTGATGTAGAAGGTAATAATGCAATCAGTCCCTTGTAAACTTGTTGTTCATACTTATGATTTCCTTCAGCAAGCAACTACACAAAGGCAACAAACAACAAACATATTTTAATAAATCTTGAGACTATTAACATAGCAAATCATTCTATTAACCTAATCAGATGTGTTTAACAAATTCATATGTTACAATAAATTTACAATTATTCCCCCACTGGGGTGAAGCAGTGAAAATCTGCAAACATACACATGAAATTGTTCGATGAATGTATTTGGTTATGGCTTACAACCTAAAAAAACAAACATCTGCAACAGTATGAAAACCTGTAAAAGTAGCTTTGCGTGGCTCATTGTATCTTCGGATGTAGACTTTGCCAAACATTCTGAAACTGCTCTTATCCCTTGAAAACAAATTTAAACATTTTGCTTTGCTAAAACATATAAAACATAGCTTTAATAATTTGTGTACATACAATGGTTGAATCATTTGTTACTAAATGAGCATTACAACACTAGCATAATAAGGTTCTTAAATCAGTCAAGATATCTGTGGTCAAATTAAAAGAAAATCAAACCACCCTTTCCTCACACAAAAACATGTGCAATCAATGTAAGTCCTGTTAACTAAAGCTAACCATAACTTTCACAAATTAGCTCTTTGTGTTTTCGTCCTGCTGAGCAAATTGAACAAAGTACAACTAAACATTCAGCTTTATCTTCTTCCAAAGATTGGCGAAGACCAATTATTTCCAACAAAGTCAGAATTCCACCAACTTCAACAAACTCCATGACATACTTCTGACTAAAAAAATACTTTTATTACAAAAGGAATTATAACTTTCCTAAAAATGTTGTAATATGATAAACAATAAAACAATACCTACCCATTCGTAGCAGAAATAAAAATATGAATTGCTTTCAGTTGCAGGCTAATACATGTTCGCATCATATAGGAAAGGCGTAACCAGGCAGTTAGTCTATTTAAAAACAGACTTGCTGAAAATTCCAATGCCTCTTCAAGTTCATGACATGTTTTTCCGGTGTGATTTTGAATAAATTTTGATAAAATGTCCATACGAACAGCTGGTGAACCCTTGTCCCATTCTTTTAAAAAACCTCTCAAAAAAAGCATGCTAAAATTACTTTGTGGCCATCAACACACCCTGAAAAACAAATCTATAAGGAACCTCAGGATTAAACATTAGTGTTGATAATTATTGATTTTGCTGCATATCAGCAATTCAATTTTCTAACGTTGTATTATTAGTGTAACCTGTAAAACTAAATGAATGGTCAGCAGACTTTTTTGTACTGTAGACCAATTTGAGCCATGCAACATTTTGTGGCAATTGTTTTTGTTCCGCTTTTATTACAAAAGTTTACATAAAACACAAAACAGTATGAAAACCCTTACAGCAGCAGATTGGAAGCAATAAAATGATTAGAAAATAGTTGCTGTCCTAAGTTTTAGTAGAAAACGTAAGCGTTTGTAAACAGAATTTAAGCAACCCGCGAAATTGGACTGTCACGCCATAATTTACATCGCTATGAAACCTGCCTATGATGTCATTCACTACAGATTTCGCCTGTGTCAATAGTATTGAAATAGATAAAAATTACACAAAATGTTTGCTGAAACATGAGCTACATAAAGACTTAGTTTATGAACAACCATCTTTTGACTGGTGGCATCACTCTCCGGCTTGAAGTTTGTAAATTGTGGTTGGCATAACAACCATAGAAATCTAAACAGCGCCGAAAGTATTTTACAACTTTTGAATCGGTTTCAGTAAAACATTTTAATGCATTGAGTACCAATATGCATAGAAGTCGACATAGCGATAGTTAAACCTGTGGATTTATTGGTTGTAAACTCTTGAGATTTAACAGGTTCTCTGGATTTTCAAATCTACCTACGGCTACGCGAACTGCGGCTAGCAATGTTGGCTGGCCTGCTAAACGCTACATCTCTTAAATCAAACCATTCACTGCAAATACGCAACTTACATTACTACTTTATTGTGAGTAGATTTCGATTGTGTGTTAGGTATATTGCCAGTATTTTTTTGCTCTATTTTTGGTTGGCCTAAAAATTCAGTTGGCCTAACTAGAATAGGTTTCGTTGGTACGAAAGTCTGACGAATGTACCGACAATTGAGTGGAGTTGAGCAGGTAATAAATAATTTAAATCTCTTAACGTTTTTTCTGATGAGGAAGAATCCGTAAGCAATGTTTTTTCAGTTTAACAAACAATTTTCATTCAGTCGGTCAAATTGAGAGGTTATTGGCAGAATGGCAGTGTTTCATACCGGAACGGAACGAAACCGCAAATAACGTTATTCGTTCTGAGCAAATTATGTGTTTCGTTATTTCGTTCTAGACTAGACCGATATTTTCATTTAGTTCCGGTCTGACCGAACAAAATTCGTAACGGTATTTTTCGGTATTTCGGTCTTAACAAAAGAACATTTTTTGTGGTCTTTACAACTATTAAGGTCAAGCGAAAAAGGAAAGAAAGTTGCAACACACAAGAATTACGGATGTAAATTGTAGGAGCTTCAATTTTTATTATACCGTATTTACTCGATTGTAAGCCGCGGCTTTGTATTGTTTTTTAGCTGCCGTTTGTGCGGCTTATAATCGAGGGCGGCTTATATTTTATTTTATACCGAAATTATTTCTACACTCCAACATTTTAAATTATTTGGGTTCAAAACATGTATGCGTGTACAGATTATACGTCGATATACGTTCTGTTGCAGGGTTGGGTATAACGAGTCCTATCAGTCGAGTCAAGTCAAGTGAGGTTCGAGTCTCAAGTCGAGTCAAGTCATTCGCGGTTCGAGTCAAGGCAAGTCCCAAATGTTTTTGCGAGGAAAGGTTGAAGGTTTAGATCAGGGGTCTTCAACCTTTTTGGCTCAATCGCCCCCTTTCCAAGGCACTGGCTTCTAATCGCCCCCCTGAGATTTTTTTTTGTTATTTGTATAAAAGTTCAGCCATTTGAGCAGATATGGGTGGTTAGATTCACATAGCAACACGAAAGCTTCAGTCACCAGTTAAAACCTAATTTTATTGATACGACAACACGCAAGGTCCATTTCACGCAATTTAAACGCATTTGAGAACGATTTGTTACATCATAGACAAAACAAAATTACGATTATGCGCAAACAATCGCTTTTTTTGTTGAAAACAATAGGACATTACTTGGTGGAGGTGAATCCTAAATGATGCAAATACTTCGCGGTTTGGGAAGCACTTGTAGGCCTATAGCAAGGGTGTCCTAACTTTTTTTTATTGGGGGTCAATATTTACCAGGCAAAGACGCCCTTTTTTATAATTTGAACACAAATTTACGGGATTTAGGGAACCTGTGGAATTTTGTTCCGTCACCACCTTCCGTTTTGTCGGTAAAGAAAGTTCCATGGAAAGCTTTTGTGTGAAGTGGCAAGTCGACAAAACCCAAAATCTTTATTCAAACTATGGCGGGTCTTACGCAACACAATTTGAAAAAAAACAGCCGCGGGCCTTGTGAAATGCCGCCGGGGCCGCATTTGGCCCCCGCACTTTAGACACCCCTGGCCTATAGGAAGTGTAAAAGCGAAACAAGTTTGAGGTAAAGCTAGTTACTGTTGTATTTAAGTATGGCCCATCACCATACATAGCCTCAATAAAGTGCCCCCTGTGGCTAATTAAATGCTCAACCTTGGTTTCGAGATCACAAAAAGTACAAACAATCCCCAGTAAACACAATGTATTCAAATAGCAGCATGTTTAATCTGATGTGTCTATTGTCCCTGGTGTTTGTTTGCAAGACGAATTATATCTGCTGTAAGTATATGTTAGCTGAGTCTCACAGTTCTTGTACATATTTATACAGTCAGTAACGTTGAAATCGCTCCCTTTTAAGTCAAATCGCCCCCCAACTTCCAAAATTGTCACCATCGCCCCCTCGGTAGACGAAATCGCCCCCTGGGGGGCGATATTGCCCCCGTTGAAGAACCCTGGTTTAGATAGTTAATCTATTTGAACGGATGTAAATAATGGTCAAACGGATGTAAATTGTAGGTTTTTATTATATCCTAACGGCGCGAAATTTTCAGCAATTGTTTCATGTCAAATGTCCAGAACGAAATACCGGAATAAAAAATAACGGTATTTCGTTCCGTTTCGGTATTTTGAATATTTTTTATTTCGGTATTTCGTTCCGGTATTTGAGCCAAATATTATTTATTTCGTTCCGGTTGGTTATTGGTGTCAATTACATAGCGCCGCAAGCGGTCAATAAAAAAATTTGGTTCAACATGTGTTTGTGCTCCGGGAGCACATGGCATGCATGGTAAATGCGTACAGTACAGAATGAATTGCATTTCATTCGAGGTCTACCAGGCTTTATGCTTGTATTTTGCGCAGTAAGAATAAAAAAGCAGAAAAACGGAACTGCGGAAAAAACAAGAAATCAACAGCACTAAAAACAGAAAAAAATCAAAAGATGGGAAAAGGGAAATGTTCTGATTCTGATTGTTGTATGAGAGGAAGATTAGTTCCAGAAATACAGAAAAATAATAAAATTTTTCATATCATAAATTTGCTAAATGTGAGTCTAAACGGAAAATACAGGTTGTGATGTCATTTTAACCACATTACATTACCACACATTTTTTTTAACCGATGTTTATGATCTGTACGTATTTTGTACCAATATTCCAATATAAAAACATTTCTCTTTTTCTTGCTTTTTTAATTTTAAAACATTTGATGTAAAAAGTTATCAAACTGCCTTGAAATGATTGTAATCTAAATTAATTATAAATATTTTTGTAAATTGGTAGCTTTAAGTTTAAGTTACACAGACTGGTCTGGTAGCCAGCCGGTATGGATAGTATGGCAGCTGCACACCCGAGACTATTTTGATTGCACACTTGAACAACCCCTCGAAAAAAGGCTTCGGCAAAAATTTTCTATTGTTTTCTTGCGTTATTGACAAAACATTAGGCCTGGGCGCCAAATAACTTCTGTTTTCCAGATTAGTTAACCAGTGGCGCAATTGTATTTGACGGTTATTTTGAGATTTTGTTAAATATTTGTAAATCGGTTAGCTTTTTCTTGATAAGGTGCACACTTGACTGGTTCGTGCACACCCTAAAATTTCTTCTTGCACACTTGCACACTTGAAAATTCTTCGTGCACACCCGAGATCTCGGCGAAACGTGCCATAAAATCCAATGTGGGTAGCCAGTATACTGGCTATAGCCACAAATCATGTCAAAAAACAAAGTAAAGTAAGATGACTAAACTTGTATTAGTTGTATATGTATATTTTCCTCATTTTTGTTGTTAATTAATATATTGTAGCAGATTTGCACAGTTTTATGTTTACATAGTCAGTTTCGGGTATTCTACTTTAAACATTTTTACCCATTGTGATCCATTTTATAAAGCTTTGAAGGAATTTGTTAAAAATATAAATATGTTTTATTGATATTATTTTGTACATATTTTTGCAGCCCTGAGCTTTTAAAAAATGGCAAAAAAACGCAAAGGAAAGGCAAAAAAACTGAATCAGCATGGAAGTAACCTGGAGGTGGAAATGCAGAAGGCTCCCCATACATTTGTATTTTCAAAGGACCATGTTGGGACAAATGTTCAACAATTAACTTCTGATTTTAGAAAACTTATGGAACCTTACACAGCTTCAAATTTAAAGATCAGAAAAACTAACACTTTAAAAGATTTTGTTGCTGTATCTTCCCCACTTGGTGTAACGCATATGATTATGTTTACAAAATCTCTTTCTGGAATCAACATGAAAATATCAAGGTTGCCTCAAGGACCAACAGTACATTTCAAAGTTTTAAAGTATAGCTTAAATAGGGATGTCAACTTGATACAAGCAAGACCAAAGGCTTCACAGGGACAGTTTAAATCTCCACCACTTCTTGTTTTGAGCAACTTTTTACAGTCTGAAGCAAACACATCTAAAAGTGGCAAGTGTGAAGTGAAGTTATGTAGTACATTGCTACAAAACATGCTTCCATCATTAAATATTAACAGGTAAAGTGGCTATCATGTTCATATAACTCCAATTAATCAATTTTATTTGCACAAGTATTGTAATTTCCAACAACTGGTACCTTTTGTTTGAACTCTGGATAATTCCATAATGACGGTTGCCAAAAAAATCTGTTTTTTAAGATTTTTTAGCAATTTTTCAAGATGTTTCAATAGTGTTTGGTTTCATACCAAAACAAAAATTGGTTTCGGGCAAAGTTTTCAAAAAAGTTCAGGCATAAAACTTTTTACTGTAGGAATTTAAATTAAATACAGCTTCAGACCGACAAATTCGAATGTAATAAATAAAATTACTTTTACAAAACATGATTGTTGCTAACTGGCTTTGCAGGTTTGCGCAGTTTATATGTGAGAAAGTGTATTGTTGGATGTTATAAATTAGTTAACTTGCATTACCAATATCTAGGGTTGGCAAGCCGGTCAATTGACAGCACTCTATTTAACCGGTCAAATACTATTTTCAATTTTAAAATTCAAATGTGGTAAATTTTCTTGGACTTGCTTTTTAGTTGTTGGAAAGGGTAAATTATTTCTAATACCCCTTAGGTAGAAAGGTTGAGGGCATATATAGAAATTTAATCTCTGAAATTTTAAACACCTAAAACCCACAATAGCTGGATCAAGCCATTTACAGACTCTAAGCTACTTGTTTGATAATTTTGTTTGTATTTGTTTCAGATTGTCTGCTGGAATGGTGCAACGCTGCTTACTGTTCAGTTATAATGCAAATAGTAAACACATTGAAGTCCGTCATTATAATGTCGCAACAAAGCCTGTAAGTTCAGCATAGATATAATTGTCTTTAAAAATTTTGGGGGGGGAGGGGGTAAACTAAGACCTAATTATGTTGTTGGTGACTGGTAGATCATCTTATAGCTCCACCCTAAAAGACAGTAGCATTTTCCTAAAAACAAACTTATGAAATCTGAATACAGGTTCTGTTCTTATTTTTTAGTCAAATGTAAGCCGTCACATGGATGATTTGTTGAGTAAAAGACAGTCAGTTCCAGACTTAAGCCCTTTAGCTGACATAAGTGACTTACTGATGTCACAAACTAAGGAAAAGGTAAGATGTGCCTTGTTTGATTTTAAATACAAGTTGTGTTGGGCAGTTTGTTAAACTTGCCATTTATAGATGTTGTTTGTTGTGTTTTACCCAAATATTTATCCCACTAGCCCCCTAAAATGGGTGATATTTTTAAACAATGTCTGAATTGATTGAATTTGGACAGTTTGTATAATATTACATTCTGAATGCTGTATCGCATTCATGCACTTTCCGATATCCACCTTGTAAATTAGTTGAGGGGAATTTTAGGACAAGTTGATCTGTATCTTGCATATCTGCTCCACAGTATGAGCATTTCGAATTAGTTCTGTGTAATCATTAATATTGACAACAATGAAAGCGACCTGGTTTAATACATCATAAAAACATATTTTTCATTTAAACTGAAAAAAAAAACATTGGGAAAAAACTTGGAATAACTGCATTGAAACAAAATTCCCAAAATGTGAAGACCCAAACATATTAAACACACAAAGTTTTTATTGCTTGTTAACTTGAAACAACTGCAAAAACAGGCACCCAAACAAAGTTGGGACATTAGGTGATTAGTTTTTAAATCCCTATTAAACTACCTGCACTTTTGCAGTTGAACTTTGCCATGTTTACTCACTACATTTTTATATTTATCTGGGGTGAAGATCTGACCCAAACATCAAATGTTAACAGACAATACCATGCTTCTAATTGCTGCCTAACACAATTAACATTAATTTTTGTTGTTGTCAAGTTAGAAAACAATCAAACGCCAACAAGGCGTTGCAAACTGCATCGCATAATTGTAATCACTAATGCTTAACAAGCAAGCGCCATATACTAATCGCTAATTATGCCTCCAATGCATCACCCTCATTATGGCGTTGTTATAGCACCTACTAAAGGACTTGATTCCACTCTGAACACTTCTAGCAACAACCAGTAACGGTTTTGACATCATCAGGATGTTATTAGCCCCACGCTATAAAAATCCCATTCAAGTAATGAAAGTAGTTTATTCTCGAACATAATGAGTGTTCAGTTGCATAATTACATACTGTTACACCAAATATGCTTTTTGTTTGTGGTAACTGGTTACAAGAAAAACATGTCAAACTTTGTGGCTTAACAGAGTAACTGCTATAAGTTTGTCTAGCAGCTGTAAAAGTTGCATCCCAATTCATGAAACATTTAATGGCAACATGCGTCACACAAACTGGAGGCAAGAAAAAACAAACAAAGTCAAATCAAAATGTGTAAGGGGACCCATAGTTACTATTTTTATCATCAAGGGAAATGTGGAATAAATACTTTGTTCACCTATGGGTTTTCTATTCAGGTTCAAATTAATGATGGTTCAGTGTGGACCTCTGCTAGCCCATCTGCAATGGTGGGGCTGACAGAAATTGGACCACGGATGACTTTGCAGATATACAAAGTTGAATCTGGGCTTTGTCAAGGGGAAGTTATCTATCATTCCTTTAGAACTAAAACTCTGGAAGAGAGACATGCAACTGAAAAAAAAGTTAAAGCCAGGCATACATTAAAACAAAATCGACGGTTGCAACAAGAAAAACGTGTCCAAGAAAAAAGGAAAAAAATGTACAAAAAATAAAACAAGAATTATGTTTATTTTGTGTGCAATGCTGAAGGTGGTGTTTGCTATACCCACTATGACAGAAATTAGATATTTTACCACAGTACAGTGCAAGCAAGCAATCAGCAGGTGTGTCATTGTTGTTGCTCTGCATGAATATAATTGTTGACTAAGGTGAAGTTACTATACTAGTTGTCTGAAAATACACTGCAATATGGGTAGAGCTACTAACATAAGAACTCAAATCAAAAATTGATAATTTCTCATGTTAAGAGCACAGTTATTTAAATAAACAGTAAGGCTGGGATAGGGTTGCGAACTAAATTTAATGTTAGGAACTAAGTTTATAAGTTGGTTATATCGTTTTTATGAAACCTTACCCCAAAAGCCTTAACTGTCAGCATCTTGACATAATTAGCTTTCCAATACCCTTTGCACCATCCAATCATATTTAGCAAACTTTGTGTGATGCAAGTTCTCACTGTAGCAGAATTTCACAGTATAATATGTGACTTATTTTCAGCAAGTCAACTGTCAATCAATCCAATGAATAGAATAAAAGCCCCAGATGTTCTTCTGTTGTTAATTTCTTCCACCATTGGATTATTATTCACATGTATTTGTTTGGAGTCTGGTTTGATTCTTTACAGTTCATTTGGCGAGCTTGTACTTATTTGTGTATTTCATATTTGTACAGGTGTGTACTGGTATTAATATGTTCATCTGTTTAACTGCTTCATGACCTACCCTGATACTAAGTTCAATTTTTTGGGTGGGTTGCATCATAGAAGATACCCATACATTTTTAACTCTTATTATGGGTCACCTTACAGTTAGGTAACAGTTATCCAAAGTTTATTGTCCTGAAGTTTAATCCTGATGGGTCGATCACTTCCCCTCCCCCCAAACTCCTAAACTGCTATCCATAACCTAGAAGTTTTTATTGTTAGTTGGTGTATTGCAGAGTGTCTCAAACCATTTTCTAACTTCTAGTGTGATTTTTTACAATTTTTACCCCCAAATATTTGATTAGTGTTACAGTTCCACAAGTCAAAAATACAAATCCTAATGTGCAGTTGTAGATATGATGCTCATTGGGAGTTAAATTTCAGCCCAATTGGCTCAGTAATTACAGCCCCAAATATGTGTGAAAATGCTAAACTATTGACGGCCACACCACACTGGGAGCCATGAAAATAATATGATTAATAGGTTTATGCTCCCCATAGGCTTTGGAGATCTCTGTTTTACACATGAAAGCGCAAACATTTATGAATGGTGTTACTCAGCTTTGCATCAACTTCTACATTTTGCATTTTTTTGCAAGAATCATTATTTAATGTATTCGCACATTAATGGCACCAAGTCTTTGGTAGTGACCATAAAAAGATCCACAATTCAACAAAACATTGCAATACAAATTCTTGTGTACACTTTGTGAACAGATTTTATTCTTGGTTTTAAATTCTGGTCAAGACATGCCACAATGAAGTCGGCATTAAACCATCAATCTTTTCCAACAAGTAGGCAAATGGTTGTATTAAAACTCCAAGACACTAAATAAAAATTGATTGAAACAACTTTGATAGTTATTGGTTGAATACTTCACTGCAAAGATTTACCTCACTAATTCCATGAGCAATAATTATCATCAGGTCCGGGTACTGATGAGTTAAGATGGCAAGCATTGCGGTAAAGGAGCAGAGACACCCTACAAAGACGATGAAAAAAGGCCACTCCTTTTTTGGGTACACTGACACATAATGAAAACCTGCATCAAAATTAATATTTTGGTTTGCATTTAAGAATAATGTGTTGCTAAATTTAGCACCATCTTTTTAATGAAACAGTTAATATAATGCTATGCTTGGCAAAATCCTGCTGAATATTGAATGATAATTTATTCATGGAAGTGGTGCGGTACTTTAATTTTACAAGTGTATTTTTTAAACGGTATGTACATCAAGCTATGGTTCAGGTCAAATAGTGTTTCTCATGATAAAAAATACTTACTTGGAAGCAGCTCCCTGTCTGCATTTTCTGTACAGTTGGGATAAGGATAAAAAAGATGACCTTTTTCTAGGGGATATGGAATCATTCGAAATGCTAAATAAATGTTTCAAAATGTTTATGACAGCAATCACACAAAAATTAATAAACGATCTCTTACTTCCTTCCCAGGTGCAGTGCAAGAGATTTAAAGCACCATCAACATTTTTCCAATGGGGTAAATGGTAAAAAGTGTAGGCAATAGCTTCTGAGTCACCACGTTTTAAAATGTGCTCCGGTGGAAGTATCAAGTTTTTCATTTCCAAAAGGTACTGAGACAAAAAGTGTTTTTTAATGAACATGTTCAATACAAATTTGCAAGCATTGGTGCTTCATAAATATTTCAACATGCACTACAAGGCATTATGTCATTTTACCATGTTTAATGTCTTATTCAGCATGGAGCGCAAAATATTAATGAATTCTACCCATTAACCTGTGTGCTATCAGTTACATGTACCACTGGAACAACTTACTGGTAAACAATCAAAATGAAACACATATGTTCACAACCTGTTAGCAGCAGTCTTATAAATGCAAAAGTACCTTTGGTACATGTGGATTAAATTCAACAGCTCTGTGTATAGCTTCCACTGCACTCATCTCAGCTGGAGACAACCCCCTTTTAGTGGCAACTTCTAAGGAGAATTTATCACATACTGCTCGAGCTTTTAGCAAAGCAGCAGTATAGCAAATTGTGGCCGACTTTGGAAGACTAATATCTGTAATAACAAATAAACTGGTCAAACCATTGGTCTGGAGCATTCTAACCTAATTTTTCATCTGAAAAAAAAATAGTTGTGTATTTTTTTACCTTTGCCCTACAAGTTACTCATTACAAAAAACACATATAGTCAGGGGTGGGATTCAGCCGGTTCGCACCGGTTCTATAGAACCGTCTCATGAAATTTTATCAGATCAGCGAACCGGTTAGCATTACTGGTTACTGTCAATGGACTTTTTGTAACAGAACTGGCTGAAAAATATGACTTTTTTGATAGAACCGGCTGGCAAAAAATTTGAATCCCACCACTGTATATAGTTCAAAACTTGCAATCAGTGTTTACACATGCATTGCTGGAATCTGCTAGAGACAAGACTTTTCAGTGGCCAGAAAAGAGAATCCAAGACTCCTTTAGAGACAGATTTATAAAAATACAGATATTAACTGATTTTCACTAACCATCATATTTATACAATAATGCTTGTGCATCTGAATATGCCTGTAGTTCTAATAAGGCTTCCAACAAATTTTCATGAATGTTGAGATCATTGAGCGGAAATTCCTTCATCAACTGCAATTTTAAAACATTTAGCACTGTAACTGGGCACTAAAATAGATTTTTAATGACACAACACTACCTTATATGTGACTTACATCTCTCATAATTTTTACAGCTTCTTTCGTTCTTCCCAATTTCCGTGCACACATAGATAACCTCCGCTTGATATATACCAACACATTTGAATCTCGTCCTAACATACAACTATGATTAAGCAGGTGTCATGCTTTAAATTGGCATCAGGTTACTTACTATGTTCAGATTCATGCACACTGCTATGGTGCTGCAATAGTTGGCTTTTGCGATATATCACTTCACCCGATTTTAAAGCTTTTTTAAACATCTTTTCAGCCTTAAACGAAAAAATCATAGAGTTCAACTTTTACAGCAGCAGATTTTAGATAACTTACCTCCAGTATGTTGGTTGCTTCCTCCTCCGCTAAAAGAATGTAGCCAGCAGAACAGCTAACAAACAAAACAAAACAGGTATGATATGTGAGAATGCAGGAATTAAAATATTGTGTCACCAACTTCATGTGCTTAACTTCAAACCATTTTCGTAAAGCATACAATGCTTTTTGCAATACACATCACTCTAGTCAACACAACACTGGAATTATCAAAAACTGTACAAATTACATAACATAATTAGAAATGTGGGTACAGAAAAGAAGTTTGAGCAACTTTTTTATAGATTTATTATGTAGAAAAATGTCTTGTGGTAAGATTAGCAATGAGATAATTGTCAAATAGTATACATTGTAAAGTGCTATATTTTCATGGTGCTAAGACTACAATTGTTAATGCCAGCAGGCTTTTTGCATGTTTTTACATACATGCTTATTAGGATTTACTTTACAACAACATTGTTCAAATATCCTGGAGTTTCCTAAATTATTCTGTGCATTTCTGTCATGTATGACTGTTGGCTTTACATTCATTAAACCCACTGTTTCTTTTTCAATTTACTGTGGCCCATAAAACACACTACTATGACCATTTCTATCTTTTGTAGATGGCATTCAAATGAAAAAACTAGAATAGTGGTTTTCCTATATATTGCCAGTTTATATATACTACATCATATTTAACGATGTATCACATGTACCATTTACTATATTTATAATGGATATATATTTGGCACCTACATTTCATTGGGTCCCTACCCTTTTCCTGGCACTTTATAACATAATTGTTTCTGCAAGCATAATCTAATGGGTCCCCACACATATGCATATGCGATTTGGTAACAGTAAAAATAGGGCACAATCATTGTTAAACTGAAGTAGTGGTTTTCCTATATATTCCATTTTACAGAAACTGTGCCATATTTACGCACCATCCATAATTGTAAGGGATATATATTTGATGGATACATTCAGTATGGTACCAATATTTTTGTGGCCTGTTATAACATAATTGTTGTTGCAAGCAAAAACCAATGGGTCCCCCCACACACATATATTTTGAATTCGTAACAGGATGAATGGCACATGCATATGGTAGGTAAGAATTTGGGGTCAATGTAAAGCTCCAGACAACAGAGATTACCCCTTCAGGCAAGGGGACCCATAATAACATGCATTACAAAAACAGAGCAAAACAAGATGGTCTTTTTCCTGATGGCAGTTAACTTTCAAAAAGCACTTGACAAAGATTTCCAACTAATTTTGTTTAAAAATCATTTGCTTTCTCTGTGATTTTGGTAATGTATATATATCTTAACTCTGAGCTTTTGGAAATGCAAGTCTTCTCAGATTTATATATTGGTAATATTATTCACCACTCGTTTAAGACAAGCCTAAATTTGCCATGTTTTGTTTGCAGCTAATTTTTTTTCATAAATATCAAATCAAAAATTACTTAACAATGGTAAAGACTTTGTTGCTAAAAAATTATACATGCACACCCAAAAGCCATAATTCTAAACTTACTCTGGATCATCTTCAAGTGCCTGATGTGCAGCTTTAATGCGTGATTTGGGATTCCTCTCCCTCCATGCCTTCTGCATTACTAAATAGATAAAAGAAAAACATTAGTATCTTACCATGTTACTAAAACAATAAATACCAGAAGTGTTTTTTTTTTCAAAACTACACAGAAAATTGATGTTTACCAAATTGCCAACCATTTGATCACAAGAGAATACAAAATAAATCAAATTACTGCTGTCTGCATGCCGAAGACTATCTGTGTCACACGTAAAAAATGTTTGATGATCCTGTGCAGATAAGTTCATGTCATAATAAGTAAGGGGTTCCATTCCTGTCACCCACAAAAATCTGTAAAAAAATAATTTAATGCAAACTGTTGTCTAAATACAACAACATTCAACATTAACCCTAAGGAATTTAAATCCTATTTGGATTTCCACAGATATTTAGGTCATGGAATATCAGATACAGGATATTACCAAACTAATTTATTATTAATTTTTGATGTTTTGTCTTTCAAATTGTAGGAGAAATAATAGTAGTTTCATTATGAGAAATGCATGTAAAAACTAGAAAGGTGGCTATCTGATATACTTCCATTTTATCTATTCTATATCCTATGTTACCAATTTAATATACATATCATTTAATCTACACATATGATTGTTTTTGTAAACAAAAACGAATGGGTCCCCACTTCCAGGAAATCTACTAGTTGTGTTATTCATAATAATTGCTATTTTGTAAAAAAGAAGATATTGCTAGAGCAGTGAAAAAAGGGATAAAAACATGAGTTACCATTCTTGGAAGGTAAGTCTATTTTTATATTATACCTGTTGTATTCACAACCTCGAAGAAGATTTAAAGGATTTTTCCACACTTTGCATTCTGAAAAAGCAAGTTGCAGTTGTATATATTAGGTAATAGTAATTAAACTTTATGACATGTTTTTTCAAAGTAAACATGTAGTATTTAAAACTCGAGATATGATTTTGGGTAAATATAATTTAATTTTAGTTTGTTGATAAAAAAAGGTTTGCCACCCATTGCAGCAACCAAGTAGATCCCTGTAAAAAAATGAAAATTGGCTACCTATATTTTGTCATTATATGCCCCATTTTGCAATTTAAGATACACAACACTTTCTAACATCACTGAAATTGGTAATGGTATAAACCTGGTGCATTTTTTTCATTCTTAAAGAAAAATTAGTAAAAAGCACACACCCAAACTTTATGACTTGTTGTCCATTTTCTTTTTGTATTATTATAATGTTAAAAATAGTAAAAGACGTGGTAAAAAAGAACATGAAAAAGTAGATATTTCACTAATGGCAACAAATTACTGCACCTGTAATAAAAATAAATGTAACATTTACTTTGTTTGTTTTCATTTGTTATTTGAGAGTTGGTCTCTGCATCGTCACCTCCCAGCAAAGGACCCAAATGATTGACAGACACTTGCTCTATAAAAGATGTTCCATATTTCCGAAAGTACCACCACTCAAACACCTGCAAATCAAAACATAAAAAAATAACAAACAATTTTACCATTGTAATAATAGCAAAATACAATAAAGTCTTTCATATAAAACTATAAGGTTGTGATTTGCAATTCAGTAATTAAACTTCAGATGTTTTGCAAGAGGTAGTAGTTGATTCTTTTTTGTGATATTTGCAGACAAATCCCAGAGTATCTAATTGCCTTACACAATACCAAGTAGTTTGTTTGTTTTTTGCCAACAACCTGTTGCAAATTGCATCGCATAAAAGAGTCACTGATATGTTACAAACAACGTTCATGTGCTAATCTTAAAGTATCCCCCTTAATTCTTATGCCAAACGTTGTTAGAGCATTTGAACCTTTTGACCTGAAAAGACCGGACTTCTATGCCTAGACATTATCCTTGTGTTTGTACAAACGATCAGAGCACAAATGTTTCATGGTTCCAGTTACCTGATTAAATGCAACGGGTTCGATAATCTACTTTGATCATCCCTAATTAGAACAATTAAAAAACTTACCAAAATAATTCCTGAAAGCAATGAAGAAGTTCCAGTAAGGGCAACATAAAACTTTGGTGTCAAGGAACTCATGAACACACTCACTGAAATAGACAAAATCAGTTGCATTTAATCAACATCGTTTTATCAGCAACTTTTTTGCAAATTCCACTTAAGCAAATAAACATGTTTCTGGCACAAGAAAAGCAACAAAGGGGAATCAGAAGAGTTTCCCCTTTCTATAGTATGTTGATTTGAGAAAAACTGACAAATGTTTTCATTAGCATCAGTAAAGAAATTGGCAATGCAAGATTTTTAACATAAAAAAAGATGACTTACTTGCTCCAAGATTTTCAATCAACTTTAATGGACCACGCAGAAAATACACCAAAAATATTACTAAAAACAGCCAAACACCCCAAAGATAACTCCAGGACCAGGATGCACTTAGGCCAGAGATAAATTCCTTGATGCCCACCCACAAAAACAGAATACAGGCTTTTATATATCCAGCAAAATCAGAAAAAATAGCCATTCCCACACGTTACCATGTTTAAGGAACGTAGATCGACCTTTAACATAAATTGTTATTTTTATTTTAAATACCAACAAATATATAAATTAAAAAAGTTATCAACCAGCTAACAATAGACTATTATCAGTCATATACTTTCCAGTAGCATTACAATCATTAATTTAAAAATAATAGTTTAAAAATTTGATTAATTGCTTATGTAATCATTAAATTGAACAGCAACATGTATAAATCAATTAAACCAAGTTGATTTAGTATCCCGTATTAAAGTTTTTCCCAACTACACCCAAACACACTTCTAGAGGCATTTTTTGCTGAACCATAATAATATGACCAAAAACATGCAAGAAATAAAAAATAATAATACTGTTTAATTCCTACAAGAGAAAATGCATACACTTTAAACAGTTGTGACACAAAAATTGAGAATATAGTGTTGTTGCCAGGTATTCTTCATAGACTTTACTTTTTGCTCAACTGGCAATTAGATAACTATATATCACTCATTGACAATGGAGGTTTGTTTTGCACAAGCTTTAATCTGTGACTTCAACAATCTTGTGTAAATGGTTCTTACATTAAACAACTTTACAGCATTGTAGCTAACTTTTTAAAGGTGTGATAACACTAACTTAGGCCTTCCCAATTCTCATGGTAACCTTTTGAAATGCTTTGCAGTCATTCAAAAAAAGTGTTATATATACTTATGCACGAAAGCTTACTAACCACTGCAGGGTTGCCATACCATCCTTATTTCTAAGATTTGTCCTTATTTTGAAGGGCAATGTCTTAAAAAAGTTCATTGTCCTTATTTCTAAGAAATGTCCTTATTTTTGACTCGAGTCCTTATTTTGTCTTATTTTTAACAATTACTAGTCAAATCCCTCCTACAAGTAAAAGTAAACCTAGACCTGAGCTGTTGTGAGATGCACGAAGTATTTTTTACGAACGAGGAGTTGCTGGAACAGATTTTCCTGGGCAAAAAAATATGACATGTGATATGTCATGGTTCGTATCTTGTTCAAAAACGTTTGTTATGTTTCATATGAAAATTGGATTTTTCGATTGTCCTTATTTTTGGTTTCAAGTCGATGGCAACCCTGAACCACTGACAAGTACTTGTATAACTCGGTGGGAAATGTATTATAAATGGGTTACTCTAAAATATGCAATCTACACAAAGCAAATACTAGCAATGTACTATTCGAAGTTTCGAACCTTGAGTGCGAAAACAATAACATTACAGTGCTTATGTAACTATTGCAACAAAACCTTGGCTTTTAAACATGGCAAAAGATTATTATAACTGAGTCACTGACACTTTTAAACTAGTTAAGCAAGCTATGACAAAAAAAATCTTACATAAGTTTATTATAATGATTCAAAATGTACTAAAATCAATAAAAGCAGAATAGCAAATTGTGGGTAATACCTGAACCTAAAGCCATTGTAGTCAAACACACACAAGTTTATTTTATTGTAATTTTACATTTTGGGGCCTGTGGTTAATCAAGGCTTCTAACTCGCATAGCATTGCATTACTACCTATATGATATTGATATATATATTGCCGTTAAAAGCTAAAATCATAAAAAGAAATAAAGTTACAAGACAAACTTTTACTACCTGCTTCCTTAAAAGCACAATATACTTAACTCGCACAAACAAGCCAAGATTGTGACTGGCCGAGGCGAGGGCACAGTGCACACAAAGCCAAATAGCCGCCATTGCCTACTGTACCTTACCTTGCCTTACATTTTAGTGATTTTGCCAATATTTCGATATTAGTAATTCAGAAATGGCATAAAATACTGACTGACAGTGGTGAGTAAGTGGTAAGGCAAAGGCATACAATCAGTGTTTCATAGTTCATACCGGAACGGAACGGAACGTTATACCGGAACGAAATAAATAATTTTTGGCTCAAATACCGGAACGAAATACCGAAATAAAAAATATTCAAAATACCGGAACGGAACGAAATACCGTTTTATTTTATTCCGGTATTTCGTTCTGGACATTTGACATGAAAAAAATTCTGTAAATTTCGCGCCGTTAGGATATAATAAAAACCTACAATTTACATCCGTTTGACCATTATTGAGAAATGTTATGTGACGTAACAACTACCGACAATAATTCTTGTGTGTTGCAACTTTCTTTCGTTTTTCGCTTAATAGTTGTAACGACCACAACGAAATGTTCTAATGTTAGACCGAAATACCGAAAAATACCGTTATAAATTTATTTCGGTCAGACCGGAACGAAATGAAAATATCGGTCCAGAACGAAATAACGAAATAAATAATTTGCTCAGAACGAATAACGTTATTTGGTTTCGTTCCGTTCCGGTATGAAACACTGCATACAATACTATACTATGGTGGTACTAGAACCGCCAACAGTTCGGAAATTCTATTATTCGACTGACAAGTCGACAAATGACAACGTACGTATAAGAACTGAGAGTGAAAACTGCTTATATTCCGCAAGACCCTAATCTCACATCAGACAAAAGTTGGTAAATACCGATGGGCAGCGCAAAGAGCATTTGCCAATGAGTAAAAGCACAATAATGTGAAAATTCTGCGGTTAGGCCTGATAGGCAGGATTCAATGTCTTAGTACAACTTATTGTCCTTATTTCTAAGAAATGTCCTTGTTTTTGACCTGAGTTCTTATTTTGTCTTATTTTTAACAATTACAAGGAACAAAATGCAGTGAAATGGCAGTCGAATTCCAGCTACAGTTAAAGTAAACCGAGACCTGAGCTGTTGTGGGCTACACGAAGTATTTTCTACAAACAAGGAGTTGCTGAAACAGGACGATCTCGGAATTTTGCTGCTTTTCGTGACAACTGCTACGGAGATTTCTTTTGATAGTGTATTCTTGGCCTTAAAATTCTTGCGTTTCTTACTTTTTAAACAATTTTGCAGGCAGAAAAGCAAGTGTTTAATAAAGGCTTCACCTTTTTTCGAGTCACCCTTTTCAAAGATTTGACTTGACTCGAGTCACAGCTGTAGGCCTATAAAGACTCGACTTGACTTGGACTCGTCACACCATGAGAATTGACTTGACTCGGACCCGGCATAGGCTACCTAGCTCCAACAAAGCGGAAATGTCTTAATACGGATAACCTATTCAGTTGGCTTCAACCAAACAACAGCAGCAAATTTTACTTCGCGATGCGAATATTACGTAACGTTTACGTAACGAAGTCGCTGCTACAAAAACGTTCTTTCGCTGGCATTAAGCGTTGTACTCATTGTTTGGTTAAACGAATGCAGTACATGTCAAGGCCAAGTATTCGCTTTTGAGCGCTTATATTACTGTACAAACGCTTTAGCGCAATGGTTCCCACCCTTTTTTGACGCGACCCAAATACTTCCCAAAATTTTGTTTTGTGGTTTCTCGCGACCCATATGGACATGTATTCTTACTATTTTGGTTGTATTTTTGTATTTAAGCCGGTAAAGTTTTTGATAATACGTCAGTTTTTAAAATAAAATTTTGAAACAAATTTTCGTTTTTTTCGACCAAACATTTCCGTTTAGCTTGAAGTTTAGAGCTGGTTCAACGCATTATCAGCCAAACAAAGCTCAACAGTGAGCTAAGCACATACCTTATGACGTCATAAACAGAGTTAACCATTATCACGCAAAGTTGTCATAAAATTATTATTAGACAACAATTTAAAGCCCTGGGAAATGTTTGAAAAAAAAAACGCTACGCAACATATATTGTCACAAAAACAGGCGACCCTATACAGAATTATCGGATTCGGGCGACCCAACTTTGGGTCGCGACCCTTAGGTTCCTTTGAACGGATTGACGTTCTTGTTCACGCTGTTTGATAAGTGGTAATTAACGTGTTTCAAAAAAGTTGACCCTACTCTAAGAAAGGGACGTTGATGGTTTTGTTCACTGTAATGAAGTGGTGTCCGTTTTGTGGCAAAAAAAGTCGCGAAAAAACATTCAAATAGAATAACTGTCCAAAACTTAAACCTTTCCTTGCAAAATCTTTTTGGGACTTGCCTTGACTCGAACGTCTATAATGAACTGACTTGACTTGAGACTCGAACCCCTTTTGACTTGACTTGGCACTCGACTAATAGGACTCGTTACCCAACCCTGATTGGGTGTCGCAATGACTTTCTTTTGTGAAAAAGGCTCAAAGTTTAAAAAAGGTTATTGAACACAGTGAAATAAAATGAAAAACGTATGGAGTAGTTATAGCACAGGGGTACACAAAGCTGCAGCCGCGGAGACGAATGTATGCGGCCGTGAACATGTGTATTAAAATATTTGCACTCGTTGCCTTGAATATACATTTTTGCTTAAAAAAACGGGTTTGTATGGTGCAATAAGTTTGTGACTAAAAAAACTTTGCCTGAGCTTTTTTTCCAACCTTTCATGGCACAAAAAAGGGAAACCATAGTGTTTAGCCTACGGTGTGCTGATGTGGATACATGTGACTGGCTTCGTCAAAACATTAACGGCAGTCTATATTAGCCTAGTGATGCACCGAACCCGCCCAAAAAGGTTCGGACCGAAACCTATTATTCGGCGATTAGGCCGAACCGAAAATCCCCGTTTCTATGGATGTTCTTAACTGAACCTTGTGTTGTTGATGAACTCAATTTTGATAAACCAAAATCACTTTCACAATGCAGAAGCTTTACTAAACTTGTAATATTTTGCAGACAACGTGGCTCGTATTTCATAGATACCACAATTAGTTAATTTATGATGTTTCGTATTGGCGAAAATGAAAGTTTAGGCATTAATTCCACGCAATCAAAAAGTTCGGTTTCAACCGAATTTTCAAAAATGTTCGGGCCGAAACCGAAACATCGAAAACATAGTATTCGGCCGAAATGTTTCGCCAATCGATCTGTACAATATATAGGCCAGGGGTGTCAAACTCGTGGGGTTCGTGGGCCACATTGCAGTTTGGAAATTATGCCATGGGCCGGATGTGAATTTTAATCTAGTTTCATACACTTAAACAACCTAGCTTGTGCACAGTGTGAAGATCAGTCTTAACTGTTTATAACGTCATAATTTATGTTGTAATGCTTGTGGTGCCTGTTTTTTCGCATTATTTGTACACAATATGCGCACAAAAAGTCTGACGCATACGGATACTAATAGACTGGTAATACTCTTTTCAGTACCACAAAATCTGTTTAGAGCAGTTTGAAAATCAAAAAATTTTGGCAAAGGAGTTTTAACCAGGGAGTCGAACCGCTTGTCATACGGGTTCAGGTTCGGTTCGGGTTCACTTCGTTTTGTTTTTAAGGGTTCGGGTTCGGTTCAGGTTTTTAAAAATGTATATTTTCGGGTTCGGGTTTTGTTCCGGTTTGGGCAAATTATCCGGTCCGAACCGGTTTGCGGTTTTTAAACCGGTTCAAATTTTCATTCGTTTCAATTTAATTCTACCTATCATCTTCCTGGCCTTATCACACCCCACAAGATTTTTAACCGTGCACTGTTATTTTTGACACGCCGTATAAGTGTTATCTTGCGTATTCTTAAGTGCGCTGTTTTGAAAAAAAATCACAAAATATAAAACAGACTATTTTTTACTGGTTCAGTTCCGGTTCGGGTCCAACGCAAAACAAAATATAGGGTTCAACTCCGGTTCGGGTTTTTAGAAAATCGTAATTAGCGGTTCGGGTTCGGTTCGGGTTTAATGAAATTAACCGCTCAAACCGGTTCGCGGGTTCGGGTTCAGTTCCGGTTCGACTCCCTGGTTTTAACTGCGTCACGGCCGCCAGTACATATATTTTACTCATCTGTGTGGCCGTACGGCTTGTATTGTACACCTCAGGTTGTACACCCTTGACGCTGTGAGGAACGGTTTTACTATGGTTTCTACTCATAAAATATGAATGTTTATTTATGAAAAGTAAGAACAATTTATTAACTTATAATTAGATAAAAATCTAACAAAATGCTACAATTGTTGTTGAGTGTTCGTGGGCCGCATTGGAGGGCTTCGTGGGCCGCATGCGGCTGGCGGGCCGCGTGTTTGACACCCCTGATATAAGGCTACACCGCGAAACGACTAACTGCCACACAGATATATGTTTGTTGTAAATTTATGCAAAACCACAATATCTTTTTTTCACCGGGATCGAACTTTTGACGCTGGGTCAAGCGCGTCGGTCCATTCGGCCAAGTTCCTGCCCATGTTGTAGTTGCTTTTAATAGTATTTACAGGCAGCTAAAACGGGGGTTTCGCATAGTGTTGGAAATTCTTTGAAGGAGCTCACAAAACCTATGGCATTGACATCTGCAAACATGGGCGCCGGCTCCTCGGAGGCAAAATGGGGCACTTGATTAGTCTAAACCAGGGGTCTTCAACCTTTTTAGCTCAATCGACCCCTTTCCAAGGCACTGGCTCAAAATCGCCCCCCTATGAGATTGTTATTTGTATAAAAGTTCTGCCTTTTGAGCAGATGTAGGCAGTTAGATTCTTCAGCAACACGAAAGATTCAGTTAACAGTTAAAACCTAATTTAATTGCTACTACAACACGCAAGGTCCATTTCACGACTTCTAACGCATCTGAGAAAATCATAGACAAAACAATATTACGATTATGAGCAAACAATTGCTTTCTTTGGTTGAAAACAATGGTTACTGGCAGTGATGGGGAGACTCGAGTCAGTGACTCGACTAGCGTCCGACTCGAGTCACCTTTTTAAAAGACTCGACTTGACTCGAGTCTCAGTTGTGAAGAGATTCGACTTGACTTGGACTCGTCTTAGTAGAGACTCGACTCGGAGTCGTTATTTCACCAACAAAACGGAAATAATGGATAACCTGTTCAGTTGACTTCAACCAAACAACAGCAGCAATTCACTGTGCGATGCGAAGTTATTTCTGCTTAATTTTAACGTAACGAAGTCGCTGCTACATTTTGCTAAACTTTCTTACGCTGGCATTAAGCGTTGTACTTATTGCTTGGGTTTTAAGGTAATCGAATGCAGTACATGCCAAGGCCAAGTATTCGCTTTTAAGCGCTTATATTACTGAACAAACGCTCTAGCACATGCGGTAAAATATGAATTTTTGGTTTTCAAAAACTCCTTTGAAGAGGATGACGTTCTTTTCCACACTGTTTAATGAGTGTCAATTAATGTGTTTCATTAAAGTTGACCCTACTCTAAGAAAGGGACGTTGATGGGATTTGTTCATTGTAATGAAGCGGTGTACGTTTTAAGTTAAAAAAGGCGCGATGAACCATTCAAATGCTGGATTAACTATCTAAACCTTTTTGTGACTTGCCTTGACTCGAACTGCTAATGACTTGACTCGACTTGAGACTCAAACCGCTAATGACTCGACTCGACTTGAGACTCGAACCCCTTCTGACTTGACTTGACTTGGGACTCGAACCCCTACTGACTTGACTTGAGACTCGACTGATAGGACTCGTTACCCAACCCTGGTTACTGGGCTTGTAGACCTATAGGAAGTGTGAAAGCGAAACAAGTTTGAGGTAAAGCTCGTTACCGTTGTATTTAAAAAGCATGGCCCGTCACCATACATAGCCTCAACAAAATGTCCCCTGTGGCTAATTAAATGCCCAACCTTGCTTTCGATATCACAAAAAGTACAACAATCCCCAGTAAACACAATGTATTCAAATTGCAGCATGCTGATGTCCCTAGGGTTTGTTTGCAAGACGAATTATATTTGCTTGTAAGTTAAAGTTAGCTAAGTCCCACAGTGCTCGATCATGTACATATTTATACAATCAGTAATGTTGAAATCGCCCCCTTTTGAAGTCAAATCGCCCCCCAACTTCCAAAATTGTCACCATCGCTCCCTCGGTAGACGAAATCGCCCCCGATGAAGAACCCTGGTCTAAACTCTGAAGTATTTTCAAAATGTTATGCGAAGTCAGATTGGTCCGTTATTGCTCTTAATAATCAACAAAACGGCAATTGTTTGCACACAATTGTATCTGTGATGTAATAAACTGTATTTTGAATCATAATCTTACGGCAGTAATCCTGCATTAACAGATAATGTATTCTGTATGTCACAGGGTTGCCAGGTGGCCTAAAATTCGGACAAAAAACGATAAATTGGCCTAATTTCACATGCTGTGTCCGACGCCTAAAAATCATTAGGACATTTAGTTTTTTGTCCTAATATGTCCGAATTTTGCGATATGTCCGAAATTCCTATTTTTTGAAGGTTGCAAACCTTTTTTACGACAAAACGTGGTTTAAAACTGCAACTTGTTTAGGTTAGTGCCTTGTTTATGACGTTAAACACATAATTGTCTGCCAGTGAATGTCTTGCCATTGTTGTGTACAATGCAATTGTATTGTAATAAATGGTTATCTAAGGTGATGTGAAGCAGCAACTTGACGAAACAGTTTTTAACGTTACCAAACCAATGATAAACGCTACAGCAACCAGTGGCGTAGCCAGGGAGGGGCCAAAGGGGCCATGGCCCCTCCCAAATTTTCAAAGTTGTATATTGAGAAACTTTAATTTAGTGTAGTTCGTCTTTGTGATTTCTTTCAACTATCAAAGGAATATATAAATTAACAAAAATGACTGTTGTCACCAAGTTGTAAGCTAAAATACATGCTTTTATTATTTATGTAGACATGGAATAAATCAATAAAGCGTTTGGCTGTGCCGTTGAACCAAAGTTTGTCAAGTCACGTGTTTGGTAAAAGCACGCCTTCGCCGAGCATTAGCAAAAAGTTGTATTAGACGGCAAACTATATTTGGCCCCTTCCAAAATTTTCGTCTACCTACGCCACTGACAGCAACGTATTGCAATTGCCGACTAAATATTATTTTAAACATGTCATTTTTTGTCAAACATAGGAAGTTTGTTATGTTTACGTCCGCCACTTTGTGTTTTTGTAAAACTCGCTTTTATGAGTGTGGGGAACGTAAGCGCACAAAAATGGCAGTTGGCACCTCGATATTGATACCTTGTTTGCAATTATACGCTCTAGTTTTTTTTTGTCCTAAAATGTCCGATTTTCAGACAAATATGGTCCGAATCCAGTCGACATTATCTGGCAACCCTGGTATGTCATTGTGCCAATATACTTTCGCAAGGATTAATTAATGTTTAGGCTAGTGCCCAATTCAAGCTTTTGTTTTGCTGACATAATTATTCGACTGGAACAACTTTGTTAATCTTGGACCGAAGTGTCTGGACCTTCGGTGTTTTTTTCCTTTCTATCTAGACCTTTTACAAAACTAATAGAGTAACCCTGCTATACGTGTACATAATTATATACTTGGTTAAGTAATCTATCCATGCAAATTTCACCGGGGCAATACGTCACGATAATTGCATGCAAGTAATATGTTTTGAATTTAAAGTCCAAAGTCCGATACATGTGTATTTGTCAAAATTTGCACCCATTTCTGCGCCCATGCCTGCGAAGTATTTTGTCCCAAACATAGATATGACTATTTTTTATGTTCGCTATTAAGAAGTGTTATATCAAGCGTGACATTTGTTACGTTTAATGCGCTTCATCGATTTTTCGCGAAATTGATCTTATTGTGATGATACGCCATTTTATTTGCATTTCCTCGAAACTCAAAAGTGAATAAAGTAATACTAAACATTTAGGGAGATAGGGTGCTGTTTAAAATTGCGGATTAGACGACTAAAAAGTACGTTGTTGCTGAAGTTGAAGTATTGCAGATTTTGGTTTTATGTGTTTTCAGAAAATAATTTTGGCCTGGGACTTGAACAGCATGGCTCTATTTCAGGGGCTCTAAAATACGCAATCTACATGCAATCTACTAAAAAAAACTAAGATGTTGACGGTTAGGAACTTAGGGCTATTAGGGTCTGGGTGAGGGTTTATAATAAAAATAACTTTACAATTTAATCCCAGATACCTTCTGGGCCTAATTTTCTTACAATAGTTAACATGCGGTAGCGGTCAACCTTTTTGAAAGTTACATATGTTTTATAAGTAGATTGCGTATTTTAGAGGAGCCCCTATTTCAGCTTCAGGGGTGTCCAACTCGAACACATCGCCCTGTCAATTTTGGTATTAGAATATACTCGCTAGTGATGGGACGGGTACCCGGTACTCGGTACTCGGTATCGATGGTATCGAACGATTTCAGTGGTATCGATACTCGTACTCGGTATCGAAATATTTTGCCTCAGTTTTCGATACCAACGTGCGAGTACCAAAGGCCGATTTACACCATAAGAATACGGGCAACTTTATGCCAATATTTGCTTCGGACAGCACAAAATTGGAAAAAAGTTCCGCCAGTTTACGTATATCTTTTTCGCTATCACGTGGAGATTACATTTTTCGGCGTGTGTGTGTGCACGCCTGTACCCCAACTATGGCAGATAAATTAGCCAGTGATATACAACTAAGTACAACACTACACTTAAGTACTCGGTAATCGTACTCGGTACTCGGTATCGAAGGTATATACATGTGGTACTCGTACTCGGTATCGGTACTCGCTTCAAAACCTGGTATCGTCCCATCACTAATACTCGCCACTGCCAACGTATGGTACTTTAGCCAAACCATGCATGAAACATCCTAATGGTAGGGGCTCAATCCTAATATTTGGCCAAATTTTTTTGTTTAAATTGTTTAAACAAAATTATGTCGTCAAATGCGAGTTTACTTGTTGATGACACTTCAGAAACTTTAATTCTGTTTATGCGACACAAAATACAAATAGTTTTCAATGTGGCTTAGTTTTGTCAAAAAACGAACAATTTCATTAGTGGGTTGTGTAAATTTACTACTGATAATCGTTACTGAAGTTAGGATGAAGGCCAAATCCTAATGTTTACTATCCGAAAATGCAAAAGCTTGTGTGCCATTTTCAAATGCTCTGCATGCCACATTTAGCATGCATGCCACGTGTTGGACACCCCTGCTCTATTTGTTTGAATAAGTAGCTCTTCTTGCTTCAAAGCGCGTTTTGGGATATGCCTAAATGTGCTTTGAAAAAAATACCTCAAAGCCCCGTAAGACATATTTTAATAATTTAAATAATTAACACATGATCACATTTCACAATCACATATATACGTAAAAAATCTTTGAAAAAGACCTGAACCTGGCCAGATTTCTAAAGTGACCCGACATCAAAACCTACATTTTATTAATGTGCACATATAGTACAGTACAGTACAATAAGTACAGGAAAGTTGTTTACATAAATAAACATTTAGTAAAACATAATTTAAAAAAAATGTTTTTTAGAAACAAAATAATGTAAAAAACTGTGGATAATAAAAAAATATGTTTAATTTCTGTGAAACAATGTAATATCGTGCTGAGACCTGAGTGACTGCATGTTCTTCTAAAGGTGAAGAACAGTATTAACTATCTGGCCCTAAAGCAAATTGAATTTCTTATGGAAAAGTGTACAAAGAAAAGAAGTTATGTACGTGCTACATTGGCATTTCAATCCGGCTCTCCTGAAGAAATGTCTTTGTCTATTGGTGATGTCATGAAGCTTTTGCAGTTTGAGGATACATTTTGGTATTATGGTCAAAAATTAAAAAATGGAATAAAAGGTAAGCTATCACCTGACAAGGAGATGTAGAAATCAAAAGTTCCTCTTCAAAGTAAGCGTTGGTTTCAAAGTTTGTGTTGGGAGATTAAAATAAATAGTGCCGTCAGCGAAAAGTGTAACAGTATTCCACTGGTTATTGCTTGAGACTATACTGATGGCATTTTTCACATTCTCCAATTAGGAATTTGTAACCCTTAAAGGAATACATTGGTCAAATATGATTTACAGGAATAGACTATTTGCTGCACATTTAATTTGTTGCATTTCCAATTATGGTTAGAAGTTTCAAGTAGCTCAAGTCGCATTGTAAGCTTGCAAAAGAAAACAAAAAATAATTGGATTCATTCGCTAGCTCCACACGAATATTGTTTAGCAGGCAACACTTTGTTTGACTTTCTTATGGTTATCCCTTAAAATGCATGTGTACAAAATTTGCATGTCTGGCAACCCGTGAGTTTCTTCCTGCAGTTAAAAATGTTTGCTACATTATGCGACCCAACATAAAATAGGCCTCAGTGTATGTGTAACGGCAGTATGTGTTAAGCCATCCATTTATTTGTTGTCTGATTTGACAAATTCTGTTTAGGTCAATTTCCCAAGGGTTTTGTTGAGCCAGTGGTTATTCCAATCATTTCCAGCAGTGAACAAGTTTTGTTTGCTTTGGAAAAAAATCAATCACCATACAAAGATGAACTAAATTTTATGCAAGGTGAATATATATGGTAACTTCCTTGCATGTTTTGCACACCAAACATCACTGTAATAATTAAAATCATCTAGTTTTGTTTAATTTTAATGAATGTACAAATACATGATTTTCTATATATACCTGGTGTTTTTAAGATTTAGTACTGAAAATATTTTTTAGGGGAAATTATTGTTTTGGAAAGAACAATTGATGAAAATTGGGCATTTGGAAGATGTGAAAAAAAACTAGGGGTGTTTCCCATTGCATGTGTCCAGAAAATAGCCACTAACTTTGAATTGCAAAAACCAACAAATGCAATTGCTGTTGCAACAGCAATAATGCCAATGCGAGCACAGCAAGCAAATGAGTTAAGTTTTGTGGTGGACGATCTAATTTATATTCTTGAAAAGATAGACGATGAATGGGCCAAAGGACAAGTCAATGAGCATGTTGGAATCTTTCCTCTTTCATTTACTGAACAGATTTGTAACTTTCAGCAACTATCCATTTCAACAACCACTGCTGGGAAATTTTCTTCTAATAAACCGATTGATTCAGGTTTAAACACAAAGTTGGATGACAAAGATGTCATGGTTATACATTCTTTTTTAGCAAAGAATGAATTTGAACTAAATGTGGAAACGGGAATGACAGTGAGAGTTATGAAACAAATTAATGACAAGTGGTGTAAAGTCAAATACAAAAATAGACTTGGATTTATTCCGATTTCCTGCATTGATGAGACCGCCATTACCTTTACTGACACTACTGACCAAAGATGTGACATTTTTAGTGCAAAAACTGCAATAAAAAAGTTTGTACCACCTACAAGCAATGAATGTCAGTGGGATACAAAGGCTAAAAGTTTTGATCAAACACAGCAAGAGGAGTGCAATACTAATTTGTTTCCAGATGCAGAAAAACAATTACCCACCACTGAAATAAAGACCACTGGAAAAACAGCTTCAGTTACTAGAGATGTTTTTTATAGCAGAAAGACTAATCCATCTGATCAATTATACAATGATTTTTCTGACAAACAGACTGATGAAATGTACACAAGAAAAGAAAAATCATACGAATCGCACACTAATGCCCCTACCAAAGCAACAGATACCAATAAACCTATTGTCCAAGAGCCTATTAAAGACCCACAGCCTATAAGAAATCTTCAAAACAATGTATTATCACAAAAAAAGAAAATAGAACAAGTAAGTAAATTAATATTTGATTTTGTCTTTTTTACAGTAGTGTCTGATAGGGATGTTCAAAATAGAATGTCAAATCCTTTGGATTCGAATCCAGTGAGATTTGAGTCCAATTTTGCTGTTTATGTTGGGTAAGTGGAACCAATATAAATTTGTGCTTATCTTTGTAAAAATGTAAACACATGCATCATTTTACCCATCTCAAAAGACAGCAAAGAACTTGTTGGCGTCAAGTCAGGATATACTATAACAATGCCACAACAATAAGTGCATTGGAAGCATAATTATCAGTTAGCAAATGATGCTTGTTTGTTATGTAGTAATGATTACATTTGTGTGATGGGAATTGCAACGTCTTGTCTGCATTTGATTGTTTTCCAACTTGAAAACAAAAAACAATCAACGGTTATGGCATTAATAGATATTCCACTTGGGTCATTTTTTAAACACTGATAAACATATAAGTGTAGTGAGTAAACTCTGCAAATTTCATCTTTTCGACTGCAGAAGAATAGGTAGTTTAATAGGGTTTTGAATTAACCACCCAATGCCCCAACTTTGTTTGGGTGCCTGTTTGTGCAGTTGTCCCCCCCCCCCCCCCCCCCCTTTTCGAAAAGTTGTGCGTAAATTAAATAGGCCAAAATCGTTCCGTTTACCACTGCGTGATAACAGGGAGTCGTTATCTCATAGACGCGAGCCTTCAATCTCTTGTTTTCGCTTGTTATCTAATCGCCAATTGTGACATAACAAGGGTTTAATAAGGAGGTTTATGCGCTAACAATCGGAAAGTTACGTTCCGGCTAGGACGCTGGTAGCAGTTTCTTGCTAAGTGGTAACTGCACTAAGTGCAACATATCAAACTGTTTTTTGCATTTCAACAATGTAAAAGTGTTAAAAACGTGTAATGTTGTGTTGCTTTGATCCGCCAAACACGTAATAGTTTCTCGAAAACATTAGATCGATGTAAATCGAGTTATGTTATTAGGGTAATTTGTTACTTGCCAGGCACAATTTATGCCTTCTGCAGTTACCACCTTTAGTGCATTCGTGACTTTGCGCAACTTAACAGTAGGATTACCGCTTCAGCAAGAGATTTAGTTCTTTAGAAATTGGACCCTGTTTTTTTAAGCAACGATTTTGATTACCTGACAGTCACGCTTATTTTGCAGCTGCAGTTTGGCTGAGTAAGCTAGATAGCAGCGGTGAAATCAGAAAACTACAAAGCTTTCGCTAAAATTACCTGTTCTTCCTGTCAATTAGATGGGTAGAGAAACCGCCAATTTTGGAAAAAGTGCTTTGCCGCATAACGCATCGTTTTGAACGACGTGTGACATCATTAGGGATTTCCCCAAAAAAATTGTTGGACCCCCCCTTTAAAAATTTATGGATACGCCCCTGGTTATATGCATTTAGTCAAGAAAGGGTGTTTTAAATTTATTAAAATTTACACAGATGTTAGCTATTAATGCAAATTTGATCCTCCTGAAGTTTGCCCCCGTATGATCCAGCTGATCAGCCCCAGGCTCCCAAAATGTATTTATTTAAAAACAGCTGTACTGAATAAAGTATATAATCTAGGAGTTTCATACTTTCTTGGTTGGTGCAATGTAAGGTATTCTAAAGAATGTTTTAACTTCTTTTAGACAAATATATACCTTTGCATAATATGTGTACACTGTCAGGCAGATGAAAGTCCCAAGGGAGTAATTCACTGATTTATGAATAAGGCAGCTTGACGTCGGACAGACATTTTACGAGACATTCATTTTGGTGATTAGAAATCAGCTGTATTTGCGCAGCAATGCCACGTCGTTATATTAAGTTATCATGCGCATTTTCAGTTTTGGCGAAGGTTTCACACCTAATACATGATTTAAACTTGATAAACGTGCTTCGGTTATGTCAAGCAAAACGTTGTTGGACAACATAAAGGTAACAAAATAAATTTGACATTTTTTAAACACAAATGGTCTTTAAATTCTCTTTGTCAGCTTGGCCACCACATGACCATGGGTGACTAAAGGTCAACTTGTAGGTATTACAAACACAGTTAAGAATGATTTTATGTCGTAATATAGCTTCTTTATTTTTGACTAATCAATTCAAGATTCAATGCTAAAGTCATGTATAAATTAAGCAAAACGGTATTGTTGAACATTACATGCTATTAAAAACAAAAGGTCAGACAGTATTTTGGTGTCTGCACCGTGAGAGGTTACTACAAGTCAATGGTACTCAATTTGCGAAACAAAAAGTGAAAAACTATTTGTTATGTATACCTTTGTAGCAAATTGCTTTTAATTTATGGTGTCTGTAGTATAATTGTTCGGCTTTCTAGAAAAAATTGTGTTTAAAAACTGTCCTTGGACGACAATATCGAGGTCAAAGCAAGCGATTAAATAGAAAGTATTTTTTTTGTTCTTTTTTACTGTTTTTGTAATTATAGGACAATAATGATGCAAAAAGAATACGGACAAAAGTTTTTAAACATTTGTTTACCGTAAATCCACACAAACACGTGTGTGGAGACCCATTCGTTTTTGTTTGCAATAACAAATACATGTGAACATCAATTGATGTGTATGTATAAAATGGAAGTATATTAGAAAGCAACCTTTCTTTTTTTACACAATAAACAAAATTTTAAATGAAAATTATGTTTTATAATTTATCTAACTGCTTTGTTTTTATTGTTGTAAAGATTAATGATTGTACAGCTAAAATGATATAAGAACTGGATTCGATATTCTTGATTCGAAACAATTATTTTGGAATACCCAATTATTCCACTTTGAACATTTCTAGTGTCTAAGCCAGGGGTGTCAAACTCGTGGGGTTCGCGGGCCACATTGCAGTTTGAGAATTATGCCGAGGGCCGCATGTGATTTTTAATCTAGTTATATACACTTAAACAACCTTTTCGCTACGACGACCACATTGCAGATCCTTATTTCACCAACAGCCGCCAATTATCTGTTGGTTTTTGTTTTAAAATTACAAGAAAAAGGTTTACCATCTATTGACGCCCCAAAAGCCCAGATTTTCCAACTTAATGTACAGATTAGGCTCCACAATGTGAAGACCAGAAGTTTTAACTCTATTATTACGTCATAATCTATATTGTGACGCTGTTCGTACCTGTTTTATCGCATTGTTTGCACACAATAGGCCTACAAAAGTCTGTCGCATATGGCTACTAGGCTGGTAATACTCTTTTTAATAACACAAAATCTATTTAGGGCAGTTTAAAATTACAAAGTTTTGGCAAAGGAGTTTTAATTACATCACGCCTGCCAGTACATATATTTTATTAAGGCCGTACGGCCGCGGGTTGCAGGCTACACTCTTGACTGAAACTTTAGGGAACGGTTTAATTACTGTATCGTTTCTATTCATAACATATGAATTTGTATGTATAAATTAAATTTCGGTATACGTCTGTTTAAATAATGGCTTTCAACTTAAAAAGTAAGAAAAATTTAGTATAATTAGATAAAATCTGACAAAATACTACAATTGTTGTTGACTGCTCGTGGGCCACAAGTTTGACAGGCCTGGTCTAAGCTTCAGCACCATGTAATTGTTAATTTTTTTCTCTGAATGGACTGTGTTACCCAAGTGAAATTTTTTTGTTGCCTGCAGCAATGTTTATTTGACAATATTATGCACTGTCTGACAATTGTCATACTATTGCTATCTTTTGTTAGATTAGAACTGATATTGAAGAATGTTCAAGACAAAAAGAAGAGCTAGAAGTTTTATATAATTCATCCTTCGATGGAAAAGAAAGACTAACTATTGCCGAAAACAAAGAAATTGTAATGGTCAGATTAAAGCGACTACAAAAAGAACTGGAAGATTTAATATGTAAGGATGCTTAAATTTTTTTTGATTTGATCTCTGACAAGTACCATTTCTTCCAGGTCAACTTGGTGCAAAATTTATTTCCCAGTGGAAACAGGCGGTGATCACCTTGATTCTAATATTTTTCTTTTTTTATGAAATCAAAAAAGGTGTTGTTAGATTTAGGTTTAAACGCCAGATTAGTGGAAAATTTACAGACAGCAGGACAGGCCTTTTGAGTGCATACAAGTTTACTTGCTAGGAAATTGTCACATTTATTTTTAAGATTCTTCATCTGGAGTATCCACTAATGATTTAATAATTCAAATTTTCACCCTAAATTCGTGTAGAATGGACATATACCCACATCACAATCATACTTATCCCATTTTGTAATATTTATAACAACAAAACAGAAACTACAAAGGTGACAAACCTCCATTTTGGCACTGTTTTTCTGTGACAAGCTTGTCATTAACATGAAAAAACAAACACATAAAACACAAATGTGTAGAGCCTCAGCATTTGGTGAGTTGAATGAAACAAAAAATAGGGATTAAGAAATTGGCACAGTGAGCTAAAAGAGAAAGCCTGAACAGTTTCTTGCTTTCATATTGTTTCTTTTTAAAACTGATTTGTTGTCATAGTCAGTGACATATCTAACCTCTTTCCTTTACACCACATGACAAATTTCTGTGTGCATTGAATTTGCCATGAACATAACCCTAGCTTTTTTGTGTTTTGTTTTTTCTGAGTACATAATGTTTCTTACCTTGAGGTAAGTATTTGTTGGTCATGCAGAAATGACTCTTTATAATGTATGATTGTATGCATTTATCTCTGCTGTGAAAATATTTTGCACTAGTCCAAATTACTGCAAATACCAAGAATTTATCAGGAAAATTTAAAATTAACAGAATCATCGTTAATTAATAGAATCACAATTTTTGTGTTACCTGTGCATAAGCTTTGTCATTTAGCCAGTAACTCTTATCAGGCTCTATTTCTAAAGAATCCTAAATCCTAAATCTTTGCAATTAATCCCAAATAATTGTGTTATAATATATAAGCCAATAGGCTAACACCCAATGCTCATTTTGCAATTTCCTTCTTTTGCAAATTTTGCAATTATTTGCAAATTTCAAATTAAAAAATATTTTTTATGTAGGCTTACCACAACACTGCTTTTGACACTACTGTAAAAATTGGCATCTACATGCTATGTATCTGTATTATTACATCAACCATGCATTCCAGTTGGGGGTGACATGTGTTTCCATTTCCTTGTAATGAGTCATACAACTCATGGTAGCTGAAGCTGCCTTGTTTATTTAGTCAATAACACGAGGTTGTTAAACAGCCGTGGTTGGTCATTGACATTTTATGATCTGCTCATTTGTGCAATAACTGTTTCAGATGTCACTGACTGAAATGCTGGTAAAATTCAGTTCATGTGTATAAGGTTTTTTTTAACTGTATAAGTAACAAATTATGAGTGCTGAATTTTCTGACCAAAAGAATGAAGATGACGGGGTCAATTTGGATTGGGGTGTCTATGGTGACACTTTTCAAGCCAAGAAAAAGAATCCAAAAAAGAAAGAAAAAAAAGTTAATCTAGTTAATCCATTGTATGAGCCAACCTTGGCACTTGGAACATATTCAGGAAATAAACCATTGGATTATAATGTTGAATATGAATACACCAACTTACCAGATGAAAATGCAGATAGTAAAACTGAGATTGGGGTTTATCAGGATAGCAACATTCCTTCTATTCAAGTTTCAATGTATGAAAATCTTCCTGCTTCCCCAAATTTCAGTAGTGACGTAGAAAATCAGCAGGTTGATTTAGATTCTGATAACAACAGTAGCATTTGTTTTTCCGATGAAGGTATCCCCCTATTCATGGATTTTAACAAAATACAAATATTAACCAGTTGTTGTTTTTGCAGATGTTACAGACAACATTTATGAAAGCGTTGATGTTTTTAGACCAGTGGAAGGCTCACATGAGTCAAGGTATAAATAACATTGTATAGTTGGATCTTAACAGAATCCTTAAATCTTCAGCTAATCTACTGAATACAAAAGAGTTAACTAATATTGCAGAATCCAAATTGTTTTGGGCTATTGTGATTTTATTTCACACAGATTGGAAACTTAAAGCTAAAAGACATGTGTTTGTACATGTAGGCAGCCACCAACCCCTCCATCAGTGGAGAAACTTGAAGAACTAAAGCAACGCCAAACAACACAACGTCAACATGTTATTAAAGAGCTAATTGATACTGAACAGGACTTTTTGAAAGGGACTGAGATAACTATTGATGACATCTGGAAACCTTTATCTCAACAGGAGGTAATAATATTTGATGTAAGAAATTTACAAACCCCAAATGTTGTAATTGCCTGAAAAATCTTTTTTAATGTGTTGCATGTGACTATGCTGTTAAGATCAGTTTTCTTACACTGACAACTTAAATCTGTGTTTCTCAATTTGTGGGTCATCAAGCATTTTTAATGGGGTCGACCTTACCATAAGTTTACCTGCATTTTAAAAAAATCCTCGACCTCATACCTTTAAGACTGTGCAGTATTTGTACATTGTTATTTGATGTTGAGTTGTGGAATAGGATTGTATATGTGTAAACTGTTGTCAGATGTACGTCACACATAACAAACAAAAGCAATTGTTTGCAAACATTCTTAATGTTTTAGTTCTGTATGTGATGCAAGTCACGAAACTTGCTAAAAAGCTGAATGTTACATTTACTTTCAAAAGTGAATGTATGAAAAAACACTTTGTGGTAATGTAAAGGCCATGGGGTATGAGGCAAGTTATGTTGAAAAATCTCTTACGGGGGCCAAAAAGGAAAAAAGGTTGAGAATCATTTACCTAAATCATACTTTTGTCAACATATTTTGTCATGCATTAAGTTTGCAAACGTAAAGTGTAGCAATATATGTGTAATTTATTTGCAAACAACATCACCAGTTATATTTTGCTAAAAAATTTTTCAGTTACCACTTGATGTAAACATTGATGTCTTGTTTGGAAACATTGAGCAAATTCGAGATTTCTCATCAAAACTACTTGCTTCTTTAAAAGAAGAGGTAAAATAAATTCAAGCTGTGATCGAACATTAAAAGTGATGTGCAAATGTATGTGGAGTACCAATTGTACCCAAAAGTCATATTACAAACAATACATATCATTTTGGTATGCAAATAATTTTAACACAGACAAATCCAGCTATTCGCAACTCCACTTTGCACAGTTTTATGATGTGATTCACCACATTTTCCTTATTCACATGCTGTATAACAATACATATTGTCAACACAGTTGCCAGTTTCTTTTTTTAAAGCTAAAACCACATTGACACTCATCTAGTCCCTACAAAACTGAAAAGTTATAAAATGCTATCCCTGAAGTGTAAAACGTTTTGTATGTTGCTGGGCACCACAAACGAAAGGTTTATGTGGTGGAATAGTGTCATAAAGGCAACATAACATATGTTGCATGAGTTTGTGTATTGCTTGGTGGACGCTTCTGCAGATCTAGTGGTCAAAATTTTAAACATTGGCCTATTTGGTTGAAAATTAAACTGGACTGTAGTTGGGTCATTGTGCTTTAGTTATTTATTAGTTTGGGTGTGAAACCCCACCAGTCATCCAACTAGCCCCCTAAAATGGGTAAACTTTTTAAACAATGTCGAAATCAGATGAAGTTTGGACAGTTCGTAGAATGTGCAATTTTCAGGTGTCCATTGTTATATTTTACCCTGTAGTCCAGTGGTTCTCAAACTTTTAAAGCATGCGACACATTAAAAAACTTCAATTTTCGTTTGCGGCACACTTCGCAGGTAAACATAAAAAACTTGTTCAAAGAATGTTAATTTTCAACTTTATTCTGTGGCTACGGATGTTTTTCATCACCAATAACAAAAATATGAGCTTGGAAACGTTGTTATGCACACCAGTATTTCGTCATGGGATCCTAAAACACGAGGGAATGTTTGCACTTTAAAATAGGAAATATTTCGCAGCACACTTGGAAATCTCTCACTGTACACTAGTGTGCCGCGGCACACAGTTTGAGAATCACTGCTGTAGTCCCACCATTTACCTCACTAACCCCTAAATGGGTGAATTTTCTAAATAATGTTTAAATTGAATAAAGTTTCGATAGCTTGTAGAATTTGCTATTTATAGGTGTTGATTATTGTGTTTTGCCCTATTTTACCCCTTCTTTCCTTTGAAATAGAACATTAAATACGACAAACTTTAAACAATGTCCAAATTGAATCAGATTTGTAAAGTTTGCAAAATGTACTATACCACGCTTCTAATTCAAATTAATTTTATTGAAAATGACGTGAAAACAATTTGGCACATTTTATTTAACTGCAATAAGTTTCAAACAAATAATAGGTATTGGATTTTCAGTTTGGATTTTACAAGGTCCGTGTAAGTTTCAGCTAACCTGGATTGTTATTAGCTGGATTTGTCTGTACTGTATAAAAGCAAGTCTGTCCATTAATGCTTAAATTCTTTTTATTTTTGCAACTTTTTTATGTCAGCAGAATCAGATATCAAATGTTGGTGCTATTTTTATCAAACATATTCCTGAAATGAAGGAAGTGTACAAAATGTATTGTCGCAACCATGATGATGCAACTGCAATGTTGGAGAAGATAGAGGATGACGTGGAACTTTGCTCTGCTGTCGAAATTTGCTTAAACAATGTTAAGTGAGTAACATGTTTTCTGATTTATCAAATTGGCTTGACCAAAAATTCGTAAAAAATATAATATTTATTATTTAGACTAGCTTTTTTTATTATATCCCACCAATAGTCGACTTTATCTTTTTGTTCCCAATAACTGCTATCTTTGCAGGATGAAAGTTAACACTTTTGATCTTGGATCATTTTTGATCAAACCAGTACAGCGAATATTAAAATATCCATTATTGCTCAATGAGCTGCTGAAGCTTACTGCAAGTGATGGACCGAACAACAGTCATGCAGATTTGATACAAGCTCAAAAGATGATGCAGGAGGTTGCCAACAGTATTAATGAAGATAAACGAAGAAAAGATTTAGGTGAGTCTTATTTTACACAAAACAATATTTTCAAATGAAGCACAGATTTTCCAAATTATTATTTTTTTATTAAAATGTAGTTTGTTCGACCTTTAGGGCCAAGCAATAGCTATTGTACATAAAAGGTTTCAATTAGTACAGTGTCTGTTTTTGTAAGCATTGGTCATATAGCCAAAAAACTTTAGTGCTAGTGGTGAATAAAATACTAAATACTTGGTTACTGATTTGGTGTGATCAAGGTTTTGGCCAAGCTACAGCTTATGCAACCTCAGTGCCTTGCCTTACACCACCAATTTGTTTTCCACCATAATTCTAATAAAGTTGCTTTAATACAATTGTCTTGCATACCAAAAAAAGGGTTTTATTGCCCACATTTACCTATTTAAGCATGTTAAGTTTATGCCTGTTGATAACCTTGAACATATATGTAATAAGTGTTTATTTCTGTGCATAAAAAACATGAAAATGTTTGCACAAAGTACCAAGATTGTACTTTTTTTATTTCAACCATTTTTTAAAACAAAATGTTTCAGTGAGGAAATATAGAAAGGGAAGTCAGGAAACTTTGTCGGGAAAAATATCGCGACTGTCTCTTCATTCAGTGAAGAAAAAGTCTGCCCGCATATCCTTGCGTATTGGTCATGCAACTGGATTGGGAAATACAGAAACACAAGATGAAAAATTTAACGACGTTTCACGAAAGTACGGTTTACAAACATATCCAGTTTTTTTTTTAAATAATGTCATACAACTATTTTTGAAAGGTTTAAAGACCTTGAACGGGCTGTTAAGGATTTTACACACAATGTGGAAAACTTTGGATCTCGATGTAAAGAATGGCTGCAGTCTGAATTGTTGGTTTATGAAGATCTATCAGAATTGTTTGCTTCTGATTCATCAGCTACTTTAACCCAATTAAGCACAACACAACGACGCATTTCAGAACAAATTTATGGCTCTTTTGTAAGTTTGCTTTATGTTGGTGCGTTTGAAAATTGGGTTGTTTTGTCTCATATTTATGGGTCCCCTTCCATGACGGGGACACATATTGTTTTTGTCCGTATTTTTTTTTCTTTTTTCTGTCTAACTCTGGTTTGTTATACACGTTTGGCCAAGAAAGAGTGCTTCAGTTTACATATATGTTAGTTATTTATCCATATTTGATCCTAATGAAGTTTGACCCCGAATAACCAAGGGTTCACCCCCAGGCCCCCAAAACGTAAAATTTTTAAAGCAGCTGTACTGAGTCCCTTAGGTCCAGTCCCTTAGGTCAGAAATGTAAGCCCGTGATATGTACTAAAAGGTAAAATTTTAAGAAAAAAATTGTTTGCAGTGGGTTACTCATTTAGTGTTCAAAATTTTGGTTCAATGGCCAAATGGTTACCATTACAGCACATAATATGTGTACACTGGAAAGCCCAAGGGAGTAATTCACCAGTTTGCAAAAGCGGCGATTTATTGCATAGCGGGAAATCGATGCTTGACGCATAAACGGGCATTTTGCGGGGCAGTCTTTTTGATGATGAGATCAGCGCAGTAATGCTATGTGGTTTTATTAAGTTAGCACGCATATTTTCAGCTCTAGCGAAAGTTTTGTATCATAAAGTGATTAAAACGATATTTCGATTTATTTGTACATTTCAGGCAAACGTTGTTGATTAACATGAAGGTAAAAAACGATGTTTTCCAAAGATGCAATAAAAAGTCATTAAACGGTCATTGACAAGTTGGCCGCTTTATGACAACTGAAGGTCAACTTGTAGGAAATGCAGAACACAGTTAAAAATGATGTTTTGTGACAACATAGCTTCTTTAATTTTAACACATATACTCCAGAAACAATACATAAGTTAAATATAGATTTGGAGAAACGTTATTGTTAATCACTAAGGACTGCGTGCTATTTAAAACCATGTCAAAAGATCTTTAAACGGTCTTTCGGTGACTACACCACAATAGGTTACTGAAGAACTATTATATGACAATAATGATGCAAAAAAAATGCGGAAAAACCTTTTTTGAAGTTGGGTTAATGCTTTCTAATAATTTGTCCTTAACAATATTTGTTTTCTGTAAATCCACACACACACGTGTGTGGGGACCCAGTCGTTTTTGTTTGCAAAAACAATCATATATGTAGATCAAATGATGTGTATATTGAATTGGTAAATATCATATGGAATATATAAAATGGAAGTATATCAGAAAGCCACCTTTCTAGTTTGTTTGTGTGTTTATTTTGCCCCTTTATGCTTGTACGTAGATTTTGGCATTATAAATTTAAGTTGAAGTTATTTAGTTAGTCCAGTGGTTCCCAACCTTTTTTGTTACATTCCTCCCTTTGCCCATTTTCGAACTATTTATTCCTCCCCATAAGACGAAAAACAAATTATTTCACATTACAACTCAATGCAAAATTTGCTCTTATTTGCATTGTGAAAGTAGTTGTATATGCGGCGCAGTTCGTGAGAGTGCACAACGCAAGTCATCCTCAACATCAAGGATTTTTTTTTTCAGTTTTTATGAAATTCCTCCCCTAAACTCATAAAATTCCTCACTAGGGAGGAATTCCTCCCCGGTTGGGAACCACTGAGTTAGTCAATACTTGGTATTTGTTACATGTTTCTGATATAGGTTTTGTTTTGTGTGTATGCTGTAGAATGATTGTGCCCTTTCTTGTAAACTTTACCGGATTTGTTTCAGTATGTAATGGATATTTATAAAACATGTTTTGCAGCATGACCAAGTACAACTGCGAGTTCTTTCACCACTCACATCTTTACTTGCGCGTTTTAGAGGCCCACAGGCAATTATCGAAAAAAGGTTTGATAAACTTTTGGACTTTGAAAACTGTCAAAAAAACAGAGAATCACAGGAAAAGATTCAGGTAATTTTTTGCTATTGCTTGTAAAACATGATTTTATGTTGTGGCTCCTAAACAAACAGATGGCAAAAAACGTTTATGAAGCTTTGAACCAACAACTACTCGATGAGTTGCCCCAACTGTGTGAGTTGTCCAAAAGCCTTTTGCAGATGTGTTCTACTATTTTTGTGGAATTGTACATTGAATTTCAAAAGGATACTGAGGAGGTATTGATTGTTTGTTTTTGTGTTGAAGACACCTTGTTGTAAATCCCGATTTTCTAAGGAACTTGCATCAATACTCGCTTTGTTGACACAAACAGAATCATTGATGGTTACAGAACCTGTCCAAGATGATTTTGAAAAAGCATACAGAAGTTTGCATAATCAAGTAAGGTTAAACACAGATGTCACTCCACAACCCACTATATCTTTGGCTAAGGCTAAACTTTTCCTGAACACAGTTTAAATTGAACTAAATGTTGATTTTTACAGTTTATAGTGTTGATATAAAAAGCCATGATGTAAAAAGCACCATGATATAAAAAAGCCAATGGGTTTCAGAGAAGCAGGGTTAAGTTTAGTGCATATACTTTTAAAGCCGCTTGTCTATTTTATACCAGTTTTGTTTGTTTATATGTTTCAAAATAGTAATCAATGTATGTTGAAAGAACATTTTAGTTGATCAAAATTTTCTGTTGGTTATCACAACTTTTAGGCAATTATTGATCTGTCCCAATATTCCATTGTTCCTCCTTCATTCGGTGCCTTGACAACTTCATTAAGAAGAATTTCAAATGGATCATTTAATAAGGTGAAACCTGTCAAGGATGAACCTTCGTCGCCTCATTTACAGGTCGTCACCAAATTGCTTTGTATTTAAATAAATGTATAGGGAAAATTTAACTTGAAAATCTTAAACCTAAAAAATAACCAAATGAATAAAGTTACCGATATATTTCTACGTCTTGTTTATGCTTTGTGTTAAACCAGGGGTCACCAAACTACGGCCCACAGGCCGGATCCGACCCTCGGAGTCATTTTGTATGGTCCGCGAAGGTATTTTTGGTTTAACAAAACGTATGGAACATTTTGTAATAAGATTGCTTAAACCTTCAGACTGTATTCTAGTAATAGTTTTGCTCGTCTAATCAAAAAACAACACATAGGTATGATCCAAAAGCGGTTTGTTACGTCACAGACAGAGCAAAGAATATTAATTGTGGGCGAATAATTGCCTTCTTTTGTTACTTGTGATAGAATAATGGAGCATTAGTTGGTAGATGAGACACTTGTGCAACTTAACAGCGGTACCGTCTAAATACAAACTAGATTGTAAAACGACTGAAGTCCTTGTCGGTCCCGTCAAAACTGCCTTTACGAGTTCCGGTTTGAGAAAGATTTCGACGGGTTGTAACCCTTGCGGCCCTTGCGAATGATTATTAAAATTATCCAACCCTCTGTGAAAAAAGTTTGGTGACCCCTGTATTAAAGCATGGGATTTAAAGAGAATACGTTACACTTTCTTTCATATCTTTGAACATGCTACTCATGCATATTTGTAACAAAGAACAAAATTTCAGCAGTCTTTGGAGAATCGCAACCTTCTGATAAGCAAGTTTTCACCGGAAAGTTTGTATGTTGCAAATCAACAATGGCAACCAAACAATGAAGTGGACTTGCATTGTAATGTTAATGAACTTTTGGCTGTGATGAAAAAACAGGATCCAATGGGAAACACAGATCGGTGGTTTGTTGACAGTGGAGGTAGGAAATTACAAAAAAATACAAAATAAAAGTTTAATTTATTTTATTTTTAGTTGTCAAAGGGTTTGTTCCTGTAAAGATTTTATCTCCCTATACACAACCAACATATGACAGCGTTTATTCACCACCACATGATGCATGTCCATACACAAACGTGTCGTCCCCATCCACATTACACATTCCAGATACTGAAACTGCGGGTAGTAACGTAAGTTCTAATTCCTCCCAACATTCCTCCGCCTTACAAGATCCCTACTCCGATGAGGATGAAATGTTGGATGATTTGGAATATGGCGAAATCAGTCACAAGCAGTATTACCGTGTTGAATATGACTTTACTGCGCGTTCCACCCTGGAATTATCTGTAAAATCTGGAGAAATTTTAACTCTGATTGTCTCAAGAGATTTGGAAGGAAACGAGGAATGGTGGTTGATGTCAAACAGTTCTGGTCATCAGGGATACGTTCCTTCTAACTACATGATAAAAGCTGAATATTTGTAAATCTATATTTTTTATACTTTGATCTTGCTGTAAAAGTGACAAATATCGATTCCCCAATCATCCTGCTAACCATCCCATGTGTTTGTTGCTCCGGCCGCTAATGTATTTTGCAAGAATTCATACTTCTTTGGTGGTTGGCTGTCGACACTGCTTGATTGAAAATTTGTTCTGTTGCTTGATACGCTCCATTAATGGTTTAAGCTAATTAAAGCAGATTAGCGCCTACTAAGCATGTGGCGCGAAGCCACCACATCAGTTTCGATCCTGACGCTTGGGTGCAGCCCATTATTGCATTGCATTAATGTCGCGCTAATGCAAATCGGACCCGGGCAAAATTAAACTAATTCAGGATAAAATTCACAGCCGTCGTATTGTCAGTCGCTAATAAATAAGTTGCACTCCCGGGATTCCGTCTATTAAGTGCACGGAGAGCGAGATAATGGATTGTCATGTCAAACAACCTGTTCCTGCGTCATGCTGCGTCTTTCTCTATTCTCATTCCCATGAGTCATTTTAAAATCTTTGTTCTTTTTCGAACGTGATTTTGCCGCGTTGGCCTCCTTGTGTATCATAAAACATTAGACAGGCAAATGAGCTTGTCAAGATTGTCGTTATAACGCACTCAATAAAATCGTTAACTGAGCAGTGTGTTCTTGATCGTCGCCCATTAAAAGCTCCACTGGGCAGCCGCAAGTTCCATATTCTCTCATTAATTATTAACAGTGGAAACCGCTGCATCGCTTTTCCTTGGTGACCAATCGGTCAATTTACATGGCGTGACAAAGATGGCTGTTAGTCCTCCAACTGAACAGAATAGATAAAACCTGGATAGATTGCTGGAACATAGTGAGGACAATGTCGAAGTGCGTTTATATCGTCAACGATCGATTCGCCCGTCCCTTCCATTAATGCTAATGTAACCCTTGCCGCGTTCTCGTGCAGTGATTTATCAATAACAGTAATTAAATGAATATAAAAATCAAGAAAATTGCCGTTTAGGTTATGAGAAGCGATGTATAAAATATGAATGAGATAATAGATCACTTTGACCTCACGGGAGTGACCACTTCAACAGCTGGTTACTTTATTATGTTTCGTGAGTTAGGGTACGTATTGATAGACAACAAAAAACGATGATGTACATGAAGTCAAATAAAAACATGACGCTAGGTGGAAAGTGCACGCGAAGTATTATTTTCTTCTCTTTTTGCTGGTAGTTCCACTGGCGAAGTTGTTTTAGCACACCAATTGTTTGTTACACTTCCAACTGTCTGTCCTTCAAGAGAAAAACCTCGACCGTTAGACGCTGCTGCTGCAACCGCAGCCACCATCATAGCACGGGGATAATACGCTAGGGTTGATGTTATTCCACGCTCAGATTCGTTGGTTTGGGGCAACTTCAAGTTGGGCCACTGGTAACTTTGCTGCTCGTTGGACAACGGAAAACGTGGCAATGGATTGTATCTTGATGCGCGACATGGAAGGGTAGTTTGGCTGAATACTGAGGGTAACATTGTATAGCGATGATTAATGTGCCCCGTCGGTGTTAAAGAATTGGTATTGAACAGAGGATTTGGCATATTTGATGCATATCCAATCCCATCAACATCAGATGCTATCTGGCGCTTCCATTTGTTTCTTCGGTTTTGAAACCAGATCTTTATCTGCAAATTGCTAACGCGTTTTAGGTTTTCTGCTGTATTAAGTTAAAGATTGAAAAAACAGCTACTCAGCGATTGACTAATTTAGAACACATTGTCTGGCCATGGTCTAATTGAGGTAAATGCAGTGGAAAATTCGCAAAGAGCCATATATATGCATTTTTGGGGTTAACTTGTGACTAATTTCCAATCTTTAACTTAATACAGCAGTTCCATCATTTTTGTGGGTTGACTTTTTAAATTATAAGATTGGAAAGCAACAAACAAAGTAATCAAATTTTTCTCTTACCTGAGTTTCTGTTAAATTCAAATTTGCTGCCAAACTCGCTCTTTCGGAACTACTAAGATAGCGCTTTAGGTCAAATGTAGATTCCAGCTGAAAAATTTGATTTCTAGAAAACACTGTTCGCGTTTTCTTTTTTCTTGGTTCAGTGAAATTGGAATTAGCGACGTTTTTTCCTTCACGCAAATTGTTTGTTTCGGGAGGAACAAGGGAATTGTCAATGTCCGAATGGTTACTCTTCAACGGTGAAGAGCTGCTTGAGTGTGAAGAGTAATTCGACATACGAGATGATGATCGACTTTCCCCGTGTTTACTAGTTTCAGCCAATGAGCTATGTCTTGTATGTAGTTTTTCTTCTGTATCTTGATTTTTTTCACGTTCCTTAATCCCCGTTTCCTCATCACTAAACAGGTCTATTATTTTATTTTGCTTTCTTTTCATCTGGGGCACAGAACGATCGACAGGTAAATCTTTTTGTTCCACTTTTCTTTTGAATTCTGTAAGTTCTGGTATTAGAGATCCAGTGTAATCGTCATCGGATTGACCACGACCTATCAAAATACGAACAAACAACTTTGGAAGGGTTTATGACTTTTTTGGTTTTTATGATATACATTCAAAAAACACGTTATTTTAAAAACTTGACTGTATCTGCTTAATAAGTTGGTCCTAAAGTGCTTGAACATTTCGCAAGCGCTTTTCGTTTAATTGTACTAAGGAGTGCACATACCTTTTCGCTATTGACAAAAGCGAAGGTGTTATATATGTTTTTGTAAATTAATATTGTAAAAGCTCGATTAAAAAAATTCTATTTATCTAATAATACCATTTTTTTATTTATCTTAACTTTGATTACAGATTTAATGATCTAACTCAGGGGTGCACAAACTTTTCGCCATGACGGCCACATCACATGTCCTTATCATACCAACGGCCGCCATGTGTTCCTATTTTTTTTCGTTTTTATATTTTTGATGTTTATTCATTGATTTAGCTGACGATTTGGCAATCAGTGTTAACTGTGTATGACGTCTTTTTCTGAAATGTTACGTTGTTTGTGCACATAATAGTCGTACAAAAAAGTTGGCACACATTGCTACTGGGTCGGTGTAGTAAATGTTTCCATGCCTGTAAAATCCGTTCAAACCAGTTTTTCGCAGCTAAATGTCCAACAAAAAGGTGTTAATCAATTCACGGCCGCCAGTACGTGTATTTTAATGCGCATTACATTTACCCGCATAAATTCATCTACGCGGCCGTAGGTTGTGCACCCGAGATCTAACTAAACTAATTGCTCATCATCCGTAACTAATTCTTACGTCACAATTCATAATTCTATATTGCGTGTTTGCTGTCGTTTGTTTATTTTGTTATGTTATGTTTGCAGCCAATGAGCTTACAACACTTTCGCGGTTGTATTCACGTCAGGTTCAAAAGTCAAATATACAGGTAAACAGTGCAAGAGTGTTAATTAATGCCTTGCCACTACATTTAAAAGCAGATGCGCGGCCGCACAAACTTGTATCATCAGCTGCAGATTGCGCAACCCTAGCCTATAACCTGTACTTAATGTCAGCCCTTCGTATTGCGAAACTATGGCAAGTAAAATGGATCAAAGAAATAAGCAACAAGCAACGTTTCCGAAATACGGATCAGTTTATGACAAAACAAAATAGTCGTTGCATTAGCCTTGGCAAATGTATGATATGAATGAGTATTATTGTTGACCTAGTTTTATTTTACATCGTGGCGGAAAACACATATTACAAGCAATATTTTAAAGGTAATGCCACATATATGTGGGACATATTTTTAACCGAATCATTGATAGACGTATTACCGAAGTATTGCTGCAATTTTACGATAAGTGGTAAACACTTGGTCTAATTGCATTGCGCATTTTAGTTGCGGTTAGACCACACATTTTTAATACAGTAGTTTCAAACGATTGTTGAATTCGGCTCAGCCGGGTGTTGCCGTCCGTTCACGCCAATTTCACACAATCAAACACGCTTCACTTCACAAGATGATTACAGTTGCTGAATTGATTTAAGTTTTATTTTACTGCTTGAAATGAACAAAAATCCGCCTAATCTTCGCCTTTTCGGATAATATATTTGTTATATTAAACAACCATTGCCCGATGTTTTGCCCTAAATATTGCGATAAATGTATATTTTTTTACATGTTTGCTTTGTGCTTAAAACTCTGTTATTTTGACATCAAAGGCTTTGTTATCTGCCTTTCCTTAAATTAACGCTGTGGCAAAGTTATTTTACATTTTAACAAGTGCTTACCTGTCGTGGTAATTTTAGCTTTAGTGGTTTGCTGATACGTTGGTGGTGAGATTTGGTTCATAAATGTTGAAGCAAAACTACTCTTCATTTCCTGTAAGCGATTTAAGTAGGGGTGGAAACCTTGATTCGATTGCAAAAGGTACATTGCATTTGTTGCCGGATGCCTCAAAGCAAAATCTTGCCAAATTCTCCATGCCGGTGACAGCTTTTTGCAACACGACATTCCATGAGGTTTGTTCAAATCATGTGTTTGTATGTTATGATGTGACAAACTATTTGTTGAGCTTGAACCAACATCCTTGTTGAATGGAATTCTGTCTTCAATTGGTGCGTCATGAGGAACCGACTCCAACATTATTTGGTGTCTTCTGACGTTTTCTTGTAACTCCTCATTTGTGTCACCACTGAAAGATCGTCCATCAATGTTTGGACTGATTTGCGACATTTTTCTTGAATTGTCTGTTTGGCGATAGTTTGATGATCCCAAGTTACAAATATTTTGTTGGTTGATTTTTGACTCTTTCAGCAAGGCTACATCTCGCCATTTTTCGTTTCGGCGACTTTCCACGCTGTAATCGCTTTGTGGTAACTTTTCTTTCCTAAAACCAAGAATATTTGCAATGGAAAACTCGCTTTTATTGGTCGACTTTATATCTTTCTGGTATTCTTTGCACTCAGTGGAATCAGAAGACAACTGGACTTTCTCTGTTTCGCTTTGAATCATTTCTTCTGCTGTTTCCGACGGTTCTATGTTAAGGGGATTGCTGCAGATCAACGACATTTCCCAATTGTTAAGTTACACATTAATAAGTAGAACTGGAATGCTGCGAATAAGGTACAAAAAACATTAACGTCGGGTACAAGGAGAAACGTTTTCCTGTCTAAACTACGATTCACCTCCTAAGAAACCTTGTGAGTTTGCATTCACATCCAGGCAAATGATCGACTGATTCGCTTCGGTTGCTGATATAAGTGCGCCCCATCTGTTCAGGCGCGAGATACGACCATAAACCATCCCTATTGCCTGTAATAAGTCATAAACAAAATGTCCCACTATGTTCACACGAATTTTGCTCGGCGCCGCAAAATCAATTAACTTCTTGATACATGGGACACAGACGGAGCAGAACAAATCGTTAGGGGAATGTTAAATGGCGGAACAACGAACGCCCTAATGGCGAAAAAAGATGTCGAACGCTTAATTTAAACCCCACGCAGGGCCTATATCTGCACTTGTGTCGTAGACATGTTTTTACGAAGCCTTGTGCATGCTAAGATTTAAGTCAACATGTTTACATCACTTATGCACTGTCAACTTAGATTGACTCGGTTGACTTTGCAAAAGCAAGCGCCTCTTGCTGCCTTTTTGGATTGACAGGAAACATAAAGCACCATTGCATTTTTTATGGCATAAACAGATATAGCGACACAAAATCGGCGTAAGATTTTTAATATTGCAATGAAACAAAATATAGCATCAACTTTATTGTTTCGATCGATATAAAACAACGACAAATGTTGATTCATTAAAGGGTGCGCCGTGGTGCTATCCCGCTGAGAAACACTTATAATCTCGGCGGCTGTGTGAAATCGCGGTTACACGGTGGCAGTAGCGAGGACAGAATATAGTTTTAATAGTTATTAAACAGTGAACAAGGTTTGATGTTAACGCGGTTAAGTCGATGTGACATTGAGTTCCGTAGCAAACTAAATAAAAACGCTTTGATATAAATTACACGAGGCGAGATTCACTAATTCACCCTTGAGAAATATAATTTTACAGATTGTGCCGAGGTTTAGAACATCCATAACAAATGGATTATACGTTCCGCGTAATAATGCACAAAGCATCTCAAGTCACTACAAATGACGAATCAACTTGTTTATATTTACAGCGTTATTTGCTGGTCATGTAGATGTAAGAAATCTTTGTTTTAAAACAATCACACAGAACAAAGTTGTCTGATCTGTCAGGGTTGGTTACAAAATAAAGATGTCGACAAATGCTTAAATCATTTATTGTTCCCAAAAAATATTTTAAGTTTATTACATTTACAGGATTAAGTCAACATACACAACAAGCAGTTTGACACCAATTATAAAAGTGATCATGGACCACCAGTTGAGAACCACTGGCGCAGGACGTGTGCCTCCTGAAGAAATGTATCTACCCTCTTAACCACGTGATCCACGAACGTGGCAAAAATTTGAAGCAATGATGTAAACATATTTTCCACCAATACACGACTTGTTCTGTACGCAAACTAAATTTTTGGCCTTGTTTCTTGCTGTAAACAATCGTGTTTTTTGGGGAACTACTTGCTCTAGAAAATTTGTCAAAAACGGTTGTTGCCAAAAATCGATCGTACAAGGATGCATAATCTTGTAGAAAACATATTCAGGTATAGTATGTTTTGTAAATCTTTTTTGCTGATGGGTGCTTTTTTCTCATTTACCCTTTAACGCAGGGGTGGGCAACCTTTGTTACTATAGGGCCAATTATAAATGTCAAAAGTTGATCGAGGGCCGCACATGTGCATCACACAAAGTGATTCTTACCAAATATGCTTAACTATACCAGTATAATTCGTATTTGATTCTAGCCACATTTTGCCAGATTGCAGAAAACTAGCATCAGGCATTAATCAGCTCAAAAATATGTAATAATTGGACTCGTTTGCCAGTACTTTTGAAATCCAAGCGTCTGTGCGGGCCGCAGAATTTGTATTAAAGGGCCGCATGCGGCCCGCGGGCCGCAGGTTGCCCACCCCTGGTTTAACGAGTCGAGTTCAGCGTTACTTTATGGGCGGATCGTGGTCCACATCCTGGACTGAGACGTTATATGAGGACCTCAAATATGTCTTTTAATTTACGGCTAAAACACTGTGCTGGGTATACATTTATGTATCTATTCTACACAGATTCAAAGAAATCCTGTCGAAACGTTGTTTGGTGAATAAATTAAATCAGTTGCATTTTTTTTGCAAACAGTTTAAAATTATAAGCTGCACGCGTTTGAAATTGATATTAAAGTTACATTTTGTACCGCTTATTATTTCATGTGTCAAAATTACTTTATTAGGAGAACTTGGATATCATATGCAAAAGTCGGAAACTTATATTTTCAATACTAGCATTGATTGCATAAAATGTTTAAAAAGCATATCTCACGATGTAGCGACTTATGCAATATGTATTTGCTGTAGTTATTCCGCATAGCTCTGATTTGTTGGAACCGCTGTGATCACTGTCGGAAGTTCCAGGTCCTGAGACGAGTCTCGATTAGTCCTGTTTATTGGTGTGCTGGTCAAACACTTCGAGTAATTGAGAATTTTTTAACCGGTTTAGAACCCAGTACGCCTTCGAGCACAAATCCCGATCAGTTTTTTTATGTCTGTAAGTGGGTCAGGCGCGTCGGACTATCGGCCACGTTCCTGCCCATCCTGTCCTTGATTTTTTTTCACGGGGTTTGAACCCAGGACACTCCCGGGGACGAATCCCGATCAGGTTTTTTATGTCTGCATGTGGGTCAAGCGCGCTGGACCATTCGGCCAAGTTCCTGCCCATCCTGTCCTTGATTAATTGAGAATTTAGTACGGATGGCTCTGTGCACCATCTAGCGTCAAGACGATTTTTAAAAACCTGGAAATTTCCGATTTTGGCGCTACACTTACTTGTTTTTGAGTGTGCGCAAAAAGAGTGTTGGTTAAAACAACATGACAATTAAAAAACAACATGTTTCGCTGTTATGAAAAGTCTGACAGATTTTTTTTGGCTTTTGGTACGTTTCCAATAAACATTGTAATGCACATGTCCCATATTTAAAAACTCCCAGCATACTTTTATTTTAATACTGGTATGACTACATTTATGTAAATAAAGTTACGTCAACAAATCTTGAGGTTTTTTATCCTCGGAGGGCAAGAAACGCTTGTGGTTTTATTTATTTATTTATTTTGATGTGGTGTCTACAACGTTGCAGTTCGTTTTAACAAAGTTCGAGGGATAAATTTGAAGTTATTTTTTTTAAGTTGTTTAAATACTCCAGAATCTTCGCTCTTTTTAAGTCTGATTTATGTTGCTTTTATCGTTATATTCGATGGACAAATTACTGACACGAACACAATACTATCTAAATTTCACTGCCATTACAGTGGGAAATGTACGTTAACTGTACGCCCGCGGCAAGTCGAACGTTTGCTATAAAACCCTGTCTAACAATTGAAAATTTTGTACACATTAAAGGCGGCATTCCTTTCAATAAAAACTGTTTTGTTATCATGCGTAATGCACAGGCAAGTACTCTTGAAAGCGCTATACAGTTAACATAGACATGGACACAATTAAATGTAGACATTATTTAACCTTTGTCCTTCCCGTGACTTCATTTCATAACCACATTACGTTACCGCACGTGTTTTTCGCAGGTGTCCGAACGTTGGAACTGGAATGTTTCACACAGTAATTACCCGTTTATCGCATTTACACTGATCAACGCATACTTTTCACCTCGTAATTAGCAGTTAAAGTGCTTGGCGCGCGGGAACAGGCCAAGTGCCTGCTATTTGTGGTCGCCACATGCCAACACCGTTTCGTACCTATTTTGAGAACACAAAGACTCCCCGCTGGGTGATTATTTTCTTTATCACAGAGAGATTTATATGTTCGATTTTTTAATACCTTTTAATAAAGTTCTATAGATTACTGTATCCTTTCTAAAAGTATTCACTATGATTTTAAAACAGCCAGTATACTCCAGCTTAACCAGCGACGCATTTTCTTTCATCCGCAAAAGTAATTGTGTGTCGAGTAGCATACGTCATTATTCCTGGTCATGCTGAACCGCGTATCCTTGCACTAATGTTTCAGATGGGATCCCGTGGGCAGCCTCATGCAAATTTCATCCCCCAAACAGTGTTAAAATAAGATAGATTACTTCCTGATAAAATCTTCGACGCCACGCAATAACATTTTAAATACTTTGTGGGTCTGTAGACCGATATGCTAGTTGGCGTGTTGCTTTCGCCCGCGCCTATTTCAAAATGGAGCAACTAATTGCTACTTGATGTTTAAACGAATGCATGGCTCCAGGACCAATTCATAATTCACGACTTCATTACGAACAAAGCACCTTTTCCTGCTCCACTTAACTGCAATATGATACAAAAACAAAGGGTTTACCACAAAACTGCTATCATTTTGTTCTTTTCTTTGGCGTTTGTTTTTATACTGTATGTAAATAATATACGTTAGGGACGAATATCATGTAAGCATATGCTGTTTCAAGACAGTACCATCAGATAAAATTAGCCTACGTTTGCTGGCTGTCACATATAATGGACGATTTTGCGACTTCTCCCATAAAATATTTATTTTGTAATCGACTTTTGTTCATTTTTGCATTACAGAAGTGGATTAAATTGAAATAAATTTGTAATTTGAGTTGGTTCGATTGCGATATTGTCGTCATAAAAGGGCTAAAATGTGAAGATTACTGACAATACCCCATATCGTCATCACTTATATCTTGTCGTAATTTGCGAAAATGAATTTTCCAAAAAACAAGATTAAGAGAAAAAGCAGACGAATTACCTTATTTCGAATTGTAAATAATTAAGCAACTCATAAAAACTCTTTTTTTCCACTAGTGCAGAACTACAGCCTAATCTGTCCTTTTGTCAACAAATTTGATTGGCAGTTCTTTAACCAAAAAATGTTTAATCCGGAAGAGAAATTACATAAACGGCAGTGATAGGTCTGTATAAAGACCTGGTATAGCTACTTAACAATTTTCTTCAAGTGGCACAAAGCCACCAAAGTGGTTATCGGTATTTCGTACATACAAATTCGAGAGAAAATCTTTTTTTATAAAAATCAACCTCAAAGTGGGTAATTAATTTATTGCTGTCCGTGTAGTTGGTATTGTTAACTGTGCAATTAAACTTAAAATAAAAATTCAAAACGCAAAAAACGCCTTTTTCATTATTTCGCAACTAATTTATAATTGTTTTCAACAAACAACAATCTGTATTGTTTTGCTTTGACATATTCAGAACCTTGCTAATACTAACCATTGTTATTTAGATTTCGTTCACACATTGTAGTTTATGGCAATCGTTTTTATTTTTTTTTGAACTCATTTATTTGTTCATGCGGTGGTTATTACACATGGCAGTTTGTTTTCTTTTTTATCTTCTTGTGGTATATTGTCATATATATCTTCTTCGTCCGTTGAAAGAACTTCGCTTTCTTCAGGGATGCATTCCTGTCGCTCGGTTTCGTATTGGGAGGTACCTTTTCCTTCTATTCGTTGGCGTTTAAACTTAGTTCGTCGATTTTGAAACCACACTTTTACCTGCACGAAAAAACAAGTACATTTAATAGCTATTCTGGTAAACCTATTTAGCAGAAAGTATTTTTCCGAGTGTCATGTTACAAAAACCGTTTCGTTTTTGAAAGTTGTTTTTCTATTTTTTACTTGGTTCTTACTTACTTGTGTTTCTGTAAGTTTTAGTGTGTGGGCAAGTTGCTTCCGTTCTGCACCCACAACGTAATGATTTTTGTCAAATTCATGTTCCAAACGAAGAAGCTGGCCAGGTGTAAACGCAGTTCGTATCCGTTTCGGTTTTCTTTGGAACGGATTATTGATCAAAAAGCCAAAACGCGCTCGAAGAAGTGGATCTAACAAACAAACTCATTAAAACTGGTGCTAAAATTTTCAAAAGCGTTATTATTCAATGAAATATCATGTAACACTTTTAGTGGGGCCTAATAACCACTACCTGCAATGTGGTACTGAAATTTGTCTCCAGTTGAAGATTGTGGAAGGATCCATTGGTTGTTAAATGTCGGTGGCGATAACGACGTATGTGCAGGAAATGCACTGTGGACTTGGGGACCAGCTCCGCTTTTAAAAGTAGTGGGGCACGATGTATGAAGCGGGTTCATTCTGGGTATACACGATGCCGCTATTCCTGCGGCCAAAGGTAAACCAACACGGCCAGGGAAGTTGGTTGTAGCGACTTGCAAAAATGCTTGTCGCGATAAATGCTCTAACATGTTGTCAGGCTTTATCGCCGGAGGTGTAAATGACAATAGGTGATTTGGAACATTCAATCGCTGCATGCATGTATCCTGCTGTTCTTGTGAATTCAGTAATGCAGTTTCTGTAATTTTTTGAGCCTGACTGCTTGTGATTGTATCTTCTGGATCCAAACCCAAGGAACAAGTTGTATCTGACGGAGAGTTTGAAGTTTCCATTGGACCCCGTTCACTTTTTACTTTACTTAAGGTTTTGCAGACATCAGCATTGTTGAAAAAATCAGCGGGTTTGCTTGTCTCCGGGCGCTGAAACGCGTGAAACGGGAATATTCGGGATGACATCGCACTCGCGCGAAATGAACGATTTTTATCCAACTGTGAATGTTGAATATCCCTGATTTTGTTCTCATCCATATTTAAATCATCTTTAAACTCATCGCTTCTAAAATTCCCGGGCGTTTTTGCCGCTTTGAGTTCTTCTCCACGAGTATCCCGTGAATAGCAATCTTGCCATTTCGTCATAAAGCTGTTATAATCGCTTATGTTACTGTCTGCACAATTCTTGTATGCTGAAACTGAGTTCGAATACTTGTTGTCTGGTGATCTCCTATGAAAATATGGGTGGTAATGTTCCTCACGACTTCGTCGACAACGCTTTGCTTCTGATGATGGTCCACTCAGTAAACTTACTTTGTCAGTTACGTTCATATCTTTACTTTCTCCAGCTACGAGTGAAGCAATGTCAAATCTCGTTTTCTGCTTCTCAAAAAAAATTCCCGAGGAAATCATGTCCTTGATCGGACGCTTTTGGTTGAGAATCATACTCAAATATAATTATTATTATACTATTTTTCAATTGTATATTGATCTGCAACAAATAATAACAACGCTTTAAACTCTAAACAATACATACAATGTTAAAACATTATTACGGCAAGTAACTTTGTCACTCAGACTTTGCCTGTGGCGTGCGCACGGTTGTCAGAGTGGTTCTTTCCTAAGGCTGCGTCACGAGTAAAATAAAATCTTTTTTTCTAAAAACTACATAATGTTGTAACAGGTCCAAAAGAAAAACTGTAATTGTCCCAATCCTAATTTTAACTGAAGGTATTGACTATGAACTACAATTAACATCATCGCCATAACTTGTCTCTTTACTTAATGAGTGCAACAGCAGTAAACGTGATACGTGTGTCACCGCGACTGCAACGTAACTGAAGATCCGCAGAACAATATAAGCTGCGACACCTAGCACAGATAATTTCGACTGTGAAATTTGCGATGACATCTCGTCGCACCATTCAGGATAAAATGGTCCTCTTATCTAAACAACAATTCGAATAATAGATGTCCGATAAAATCTCAGAAAAAACGTTAGAAACCGTTTTTCCACACACCCTCCCATCTTCTACAGTAATGACACATATCAATTGCTAGGTGATGAAAATAATAGGGATAATTCTCGCTGATCGAGTGCAGGGCAATAAAACTTTTAACGGGAAGATAAAAGGACGTGCCGCTTACTTTCTTGTCTCTGATCGTCTCTATTGTTCAATTTGTGTGAAACAGATTCGATCGTCAAGTGTTTTGTACCACTTATGTCGTAAACAGTACTTGCTGTCTTGCAAGTTGCCTGTAAACACTATGTACCATGTTACTGAACCAGCGACAAGAGAGAAGTTCTTAAATACCACTAGAAAAAAAAACTTTAACAAATCTAAACTTTTCGTCAAAAGCCAGCATCAAGTAAGCCTTGCATGCAACGACTAAGTAAAAAGCGGCCCGGCTTGCGACAACTTTTCTGTGTCTTTCAATTCCTTAATTCAGGCTGTTAAGACTAATCTCTTCGACTATTGTCAATCAGACTTTTCTCCGCAAGTGCTTGTAATCTGAACGAAGACGATTTCATAAACGACTAAGAATAGCAACCTTTATCAGATTACGACACAATCACCAGCATTTTATCGTTAGGTCACGGTTGAATGGTCAATATTGTTTCTGTTTTCAAGTTTTATTTGTTACGGTTTTGTAAACGTAAAGTAATGAAAAACATAACACCTTAGAAAAGCATAAATGCGATACGTATGTAAAAGCTGCTTCTACCTGTCCCTTTTTAATCTTCATTTATTGTTGACATCTATAGGCTATATAACTACACTTTTTTCGAGAATTGCCAAGACACAGAAATTTTTAGTTGGTCTGGTTTTTGCTTTTATTATTTCTGTTAAGAATATTATGACCCTTTGGAAGGTGCTTTTTTGACATTTTTGTCACAAACTAAAATTATCACGTTTCCATTTTTTAATAGCAATTCTGTTCAAATATATGCAAACAAAGTTTTGCAGTAAACATATAACAGTACTTACTTGGTTAACTTTTCAAAAACGCATTTAGAATAAAAACCTTCGGGGGTTTTATTCTTAAAATATTTTAATATTTGTGCCGGAACCGTCTTTGGTGATTCAAATTTCTAACTTTTTTCAAGTCATTTAAAAATTTTCAACTTAAACTCAACTTTTGTGACTCATTTTTAGGTTAAATATTCGTATGAAGTGCTACAGACGTTGGAAACAAACTGTCAAAAAAACGTACACCACAGAGATTTTGTTGTTGATACATCGTACACTTTTATTGGAAACGACCGTATTTGACTAAGCGACACTTTATAGCAGGGGTTCTTAACCAGGGGTACGTGTACCCCTTGGGGGTACGAAGCACTAAAGCAGGGAGTACGACATGCTGGGTGAAATCATACCGTATTTAGACATATTTGTAAAGAATGCGTAACAAGTTACTTTGTTATATGTTTAAAACGGGTTGGTTTTGTACTACTTACAATACTGTTTTAATGCATGCATCCAGCACGCAAGTTATAAATACCTATTATTACAATTATGTTAATTCCTATTATTACCATTTTATTAACTTCCGTCGGCCATTTTAGACAAGGGGTACGAGAAAATTTAATGAAAGCTCAAAGGGTACGAGCGCTAAAAAGGTTAAGAAACACTGCTTTATAGTGTTCTACAGTCTTGTCAAGTTTTTTTTCTCTTTGTGCTCTTTTAACGTGGAAATAATTGGTTGGTCTTTCAAAGAAAAATTATTTTACTGTCTTTAAAACTATTTCACTTGTACATACGACTGGAGCAAAATACCTGTACGCAATAAAAACTACCTGTTTCAAACGGGTTATACTGTGCATAAACATAGCAAAAAATTACAACCAATGTAACGCTTATATTATATACAATCGCGAAAATACGAAATCTGTTTGCTTTGCAATTGAGAAGATTGGTGTATAGTTCGATCGGTGAGGTAGGCTTATTTTTGTGTGCAAACAGAAAGATCGTTTAGCGGCTTACATACGCCACCGTGTGATAAAATAATTTTAGCCATCATCAGCACGGATACTAATTTTGTCAAGAAAGGTTTCAATTTAAGCAGTCTCTATTGAGACAGAACATATTTTGATTTAGATTTTTTGAAAAGTTGCATATAGCGCTGTTATTTTTGGGCCTGAGATCCAGGACGCTACAAAGCACTTGAAACTGCGGGCCTTAGAACACTTGTGAGTATAAGTTAGGCCTACTATACGTCCTCTTTTTGAAGGACATGTCCTCCATTTTAACAAAAAACAAGTTGTCCTCCGAGGACAAGAAAATACGCCCAGACGTCCTCCTTTTCAAAGAATTTCTGATTTATCAAATATATATGTGACAATTATGCCTTTGAAAACAGCCAAATATACATCTTCAGCTCATTTTTTAAAGAACACAGGTACATTTTACATTTTTTGAAAATACAAGCTTAATTTAGTATTGTACTTTATCGAAACTATTCTGAACCGTCTAATTTCTAAGGCTTTAATTTTTTTTTGCATGTTCTTTTCAACAATGTGTTTTATTTTTTCATGTTCTTTTCAACATTCTGTCCTCCTTTTGGGGGATGGAAGGTAGGCCTATCATAAGTGGACCGCGCAACACTTTCTTATTTGAGCCGCGACCTGACCTCTAACGGGACTTTTTCAGCTTGTAAAATTTGACGAAGTGACAGTTTTTAAAGACGTCACAACACGCAAATACAGGTTGAAAAGTGGGCTGACTACTAAATAATGAGACCATTAAAATCAGTTTCGGATTGCGCATGGAACGTTTGGGTATACATTCTATCACATTTGTCGTGTTACATTTTTATTTTTACAGTTGATCAGTTAGTTTTGAAACGACCTCAAAATTGAAATACAAAAAAACAGCTAGCCTAGCATCTATAATTGCATGCAACTTTTTTAACCAGATATTTCATGTTTGAACTTTGATGTGTAACGTGCCAAATTTTCGAGGACATTTAATATTTGTACTTCTTTCAAAACGAAATTTAAGGTTACCGAGTTAGTTTACTTCTTTTAAAAGTTTTATCTCAATAAGTTATATCTCAGACACGACTAAACATAAATTCAAGGATTGTGCGCAACCAATCGCCTTTGTTTGTAACCTTTGATAAAATAATAATATTGCTCAGCACGGCCGACTATAGTACACCCTGCATAGAGGAGGGCGACAACTTGCCCGTAAACCGACGATAAATAAGAAATAGCTACGTTGTGTATGTGGGATATTTCGGGGAAAAAGTACACGTTTTTCTCTCTTTTAAAGCAAACATTGAAAAATATTGGTGAGTGGGGAGGGGGGGGGGGGAATTCATAGGAGTCCCTCCAACCAACATTATATATATATCGGTCTTTATTGTGAATGACGTCACCGTCTTATTGTGACGCGTGTGGTGCCTTTTTTCACACAATTGTCTTAAAAAAAGGCGTAAACATGATATGGCTTCTATGCTGGTAAAACTCTTTCCAGTCCCCAAAAAGGTGTTTAGACCATTTTTGAAATCCAAAATTATAATATGTAAAGTTTTACTTATGTCACTGTCACCAGTACATATATTTCAGCACACATGAAACATATTTCCCCATGTTGTGCGCCCCTGGTGTAAGTAACTGCATGAACCCTTTTCAGCATTACCAGAGAAAGTATATCCGACTTTTTTAAAAGAAGCCAGGTATTCCGCTTAGCTACAATGTATTTTTGTAGAGGAACCGCTTGAAGAAAAGTTAAATGTTTGTGAAAACAAAGGCTGAATTCGTCTATCTATTTGTTGCTTATACACACGAAAGATCTCATATTACATAAGATTGTAGAAAAACTCTAAGCTCCTCGCGATCCCCCTGAAATCGCGTGGCGGACCCTCAAGGGACCACAGACCCCAGTTTGAGAAGAGCTGATTTAGTTTTTTTTCTTCTCAAGTTTCCTACAGGATCATGAACCAATGACGCTAAATCGTCGCATTCCTGTGCTTTGCTTGCAAGGAGATTGCCAAAATAAGGCATCATTTACTATACGTTTTAACAAATTTGTCGTTCAACGGTGTATAGCTGCAGCGCGTCTACCATCTCATCCACCAATTGCGCCCTCAACTATGTCGCGCCTTTTAACGGACTTGTCTAAAATACGAGAATGCGGGACGACGGAAATCGAGGTCTAAAAGAAGGGACAGACGGGAAAAGTGCCAAACTAAACGACGGGAGTGGCGGGACTACGGAAAAGAGCATTTTCAACGTGACTAAAAGACGGTACTGTGAGAAAGTTTACATATAGTTCTCGTAGCGCTAGACAGGACTACGGAAAAGCGTTTGTTAGACATGACTAAAAGACGGGACTGAAGTATCCTACAAAAAAAGTAACTCCAAAATACGTTTGCAGCTACTTTTTCATCATAACTTGTGACAATAATACATTAAAACCAGTGGACTGTAAAATCCTTGGTTAAACAGAATCAGTCGGTTTTTAATGAAGGAATATATATTTCGCCTATGTGGCATCATCAGTTCCTGTAATCGATATACAAATACGAAATAAAAATGGGTGCCAAAACAAACACGCTAAAATAAATAAAATAAAAGCAGGAAAACAATATGACAATAAAACAAGAGATGCTGTTACTAATTGTCAAAGCTAACTGAACCAACCTCAATCCAAAACAAAACAAGCGCAACACTGGGCACAGGATCGAGCGAGAAAAAAAAATAAAGATAAGAAGCAAAAGGTAGAACAGGTACGCGCATGCAGGGAGATAACAACAGCGGTGGGGGCCGATGGAGTTTTTACCGTACCGGAGGAAGGACCATTTCTTGAATGTTTATTTTGGCGTTTAATATCCTTTGCATTTGGCCTCGCACATGTCTAAATTTTCTTTTTTAGGGCTTTCAACAAAGGTAATACAGAAACATGTGGCGATGTCAGGTTTTCTTTTTAAAATATGATTGTGGTTGCTGGCGTAATGTCGCAATAATGCTGCATTGTCGTTTTTTTCTGTGTAATTAAAAGTTTTCCAAGATGCTCTGCGTCCGCGCCATCGTACAGCAAACGGGTTTTTGGTCTGTCCAACATAGCAAGCATTGCATTTATCGCATTTAGCCACATAAATCCAGTCGAGGGGGTCCGAATAAAATAATCAACCCTGTTAGGTATACATGGTGGGGTTCGGTAGGAAAAGAAGTCCTGCTAATAATTTCATGCTCCGAAAGGAAGAAAACACAAAAAATCTATTGTTTACATTAATAGTTCATGCACTTTGCTGGACTAAATACGTAGATGTTATATCAAATCATTTATAGCAAATTAGGATAATAGCCTATAGCTTCCCATTAAAGTCAGCCACCAAGTTTAATTTTTCCCCTTTGTTCTTTTTATGAAGACGTTTGTGCCGTACATTAACATTAATAGTCTTTAATAACAAAATTTGAGACTTAATTAAGATATCAAAGAAAAAATGGAAACAACAATTTAGGTTCTATTGACTTTACAATTTGCCTCAGCATCTTTATATTTTCCCGCTGCATGGTGGGAAGTTTCCCAGCAGTGAAGAACCACTGCGGTAAACAATTAAAAGCAGAGAAGGTTTTTACTAGAGATGTACCGAATATTCGGTTTGCCGAATTTATTCGGCCGAATCGCTCATTATTTGCAAAGATTCGGTTTCGGCCGAATAATTTGTTGCGATCCGGCCGAAACCGAATCTTTTACGAACACAAATTTGAAGCGTAAAACGTGTCTTTTCTGCTTATTAAGCTCCACGCAATCTTTCAAAAGCCCAAACATAACGAAAATGGCGTCGATTTTTACCTTTTTAAACACATTGTCGTTTTTCCCATAGTCAAAAAAATTAGTAATTCATTGGCAGGTTGCCAATCATTCTTGAGGCAATTTTAAACCTCACAAAACTTAAATGAGGACGAAACAGAACTATCCTGCACTAATTGCCTGGTAGATAAACATTTTTTCACGTCAAACACGTAGCGTACAGCTTCGCGTGACGTCATAAATGATTCGGTTCATTCGGCCGAATTTATTCGGCAAAACCGAAAATTCGAAAATTAGCCGATTCGGTACATCACTAGTTTTTACTATGACAATAATTGCTGACTCAGCAAACTGATGACTTACACTTCACAGCAATATAATTGCTTGTAGTTATTGCCATATTAAAAAAACAATAGTATCTAAAATTCCAGCGAGCGGCTTACAATCGAGGGCAGCTTAGGCTACATTATTATGGGGCGCCGTTGTCGAATAAATTAAGTTGCCGCAACTTAATTATTTCGATAACGGCGCCTTAAGGCTGTTTTGAAAACAAGCAAAAAACTTGCAAGATAGCTAAGTTGCAACACTAAGTTGCCGCAAGTTAGCGAAGTTTTGTTGCAAGTTAGCTAAGTTGCCGCAATTTAGCTATCTTGCAGCAACTTAGCTATCTTGAGTCGCAAGTTAGCCATCTTGCTGCAACTTAATTTATTCGACAACGGCGCCCTATACAACACAGGGCTGCCACTGAGAATTTTAAGATATCCCAAGGTTCCTTTTACCAAAAATTCCAAGATAACCAAAAAATGGCAAATACACAGTTTAAATCCTAGCTGGCACAGGCAACATAATCTTTGAAAAGACGCCAAGAAATACCAGAAAAATACAAAAGAAAAGATATTTTTTTGCACATTTTTTTACTGGCACATGATACATCGAAAAGCCTGTAGTAGCCTACTGGCCTGACTCACTAGTTTTGACAGGGAATTTCAATCAACTTACACGGCCTCGAACACAAAAATGATGAAGCAATGTTACGCAAATCGTTACATGAAAAGATGATTTTTGCAAAAGGATAATTTTTGTTCGCAACAATAGTATTAATTGTATCTTAATCGTATTAAACGAATAATTTTAAAAAATCCCAAGGTTTAAAAAGTTTTTCCAAAGATCCCAAGCTCAGCACTGAAATCCCAAGATCTTGGGAAAAATCCCAAAGGAGTGGCAGCCCTGCCTCAACATGCGGCTTACAATAGAGGGCGGCTTACAATGGAGTAAATACGGATCGTATGACCAGACTTTAAACAATTTTGTAGAAGAGACCATCTCATAGCGGTCGCATAAAAATCGCCTCGTAGGGCTTTACATGTGTAAAGACTATGGTACAACACTTAGTGCCAGCGAAAAAAAGTTTTTGCATGTTGCAAGTACTTTATTACGTAAAAATTTAGCAAAAATAAATACGAATTTTATGTAGACTTTGGTTGCCGGTTGTCAAAAAGCATTTTTTTGCTTGACATGCATTTAAAGATTACGCATGAAGCTACTAACTAACATAAACGTGAGAACAAAAATCACTAAAGATTGCTAAATTCGGATAGATGGCGTAAAGAGCAGGGTAAATTCTGGGTTGGGAACTAAATAAGGGTGAGAAACCAAGTGTTTAAGTTACTTTTTATGTAATTTTTTATGAAAGCTTATGCATAAACTTTTGTGATATGTATGCCTTGCGGCCAGTTGAACGCAAACGCATTTGAGCTGGTTTTCGACTTTCCTTGCAGTTGCGGGTTTTAGACAAGTTGCGCTTTTTCAGAATTTTACGTACTACGTCGGACGTTTGCCGATTAAAACTTGCATGATGTCCTTAAATGTAGATCAGTACTATTCAGTAATGAGTATAAATAAGCTGTTGGTGCCACTGCCAGGCATGTTGTAGATTGTAAAATAGGATGTTATTCCATAACGTCGGTTGTTTGCATATGAATTGTGAATGTTGTGATACTATTAGTATTACTAAGTATGTTATAAAAGTAAAAGTCACATAACTTAACACTTGGTCTCAGTCTCAGCTCTCAGGTCAAATTTAAATTTTTAGGTGGCATTTTTTATCTTGCTTTTTTGTATTGATGCTTTTATTTTATGCTTGTTTGTGTTTTCAAAGCGCTTTATTTCTAACAAGCACACTAGACACTACACATTCTTTTAAATTGTAGGGTTTCTTCTTTTTCAATCTAAAGTAGCAAATTTGTATGGTCACTTTGAACATTTTGTGAAGGATTTTTAGTTGTTGTCTGGGACTCTGGGACAAAAATATTCTGCCAGAATGATAAAAACGAAATTGGAATATTGTCTTAGTTTTAAACATGGTTGATGCCTTGATGGCTCAATATTATAGAGGCTGTGGGACTGGTAGATTTGTTTAAAATCATCTGAATATTTTCATCTTGCATGGTCCATTCTTTAATATAGTTAGAGAACATATTGAGCTGAGAATGAACAAAAGAAAGTTTTTACCACCAGCTTTAACTTTGGCAGAAACTACAATTATTAAAAAATCTAGACAGGGAACAATGGGATTGTTCCTACATGTATGTTTAGGAGCTGCATTTTTATGCAACATGATGTTTGGTCATGTTCTCTCATTCTGTCAGAATACTGACATTGTTGCAAGCAAAAATGAGGAATCGAAATGTTTCATGGGAACATGCACTAACAGTACATGTATTTGTACAAATGGTTGGGGTGGTTCATTGTGTGATTACTGCCATGGCAGAGTGATGGTAAATCAATCCTCTGGTAGGTGTTAGAGTATTAGTATTCAACATACGACAAGTTTTTTTACATTTCTCTTGGTCATCCTGTTGTGTGGTCATAGACCATTCCGTTTTTAATTCGTTTAATTTATACAAATGTCAAATATATTAGTATCTGATTGTTGCCCCTTTTGGCACCCATTGTTTCTTTTAAAATTGAAAGTGCAGTACTTTTATTGCCAACTAAACTGTCATATGTATATATTAGTGATGGGACGAGTACCCGGTACTCGGTATCGATGGTATCGATACTCGTACTCGGTATCGAAATATTTTGTTTCAGTTTTCGATACCAACGTGCGAGTACCGAAGGCCAATTTATACCATAAGAACACGGGCAACTTTATGACAATATTTGCTTTGGACAGCACAAAAGTGGAAAAAAGTTCCGCCAGTTTACAGATATCTTTTTCGCTATCACGTGGTGATTACATTTTTCGGCATGTGTGTGTACGCGCCTGTACCCGCGACCATGGCAGATAGATTAGCTAGTGATATACAACTAAGTACAACACTAGACTTAAGTACTCGGTAATCGTACTCGGTACTTGGTATCGAAGGTATATACATGTGGTACTCGGTATTGGTACTCGCTTCAAAACCTGGTATCGTCCCATCACTAGTATATATATGTGGGAAAGTCATCAATTTTATGTGGGAAAGTCTCTGTCTTTCAAAGACCACAACCTTGCATGACGCAAAAAAGCATATAAAATAGTTGTTTCTAATTGGTAGGATAAAAATGTTTTATTGTCAGGTTACATAACTGATGGTCCTCATCCTTATCTCAACTCAAGTGCATGTTCTTGGCTTATAAAACCAGCAATCAAGTATGTTACAACAGTAAAGTTGGTTTATGTTAAAGGATTTTTTATGGCAGTTTATTTTTATTGCTAAAATATATACCATTTACAAACAATTTAATAAATATGCTGAAATATCACCAAAGGTACTACTGTGCACAGACTTAAAATGTAATTTAATCAAAAACATAACTGCCAGAGCACTTGTACCGTTGTCGTCATCAGTCATTGTTGAAACGTCTGCATGATGTATTCGATATACACAAGTACTCAAGAAGATAAGTTTTTGATTAATTTACCCGTTTTTTTTTAAATAATAACTAGTGAACTACAGTTTCATGTCATACAAAACTTCACCAACTTTATCCAAATTAATTGGTTAAGGATGACTATGGTTATTTTTTGTTTCATGATGTAGGGGTCTTCTGACATTTCTAACCTGCATAACTCAGAGAGTTACTCATTTCAACAAGTGACAAACTTTTCTAGGACTCCATGAGACGCTATTTGTGCACAAATCATAAAACAAAACATACATGAACAAAAAGAAAACATTGTGACAAAACGAAAACAAATTAGTCAAGGGACTGTCTGTTGCATTGTGGTTTAACTATTAATAGCTACAACAACAGCCTGGACAAAAATATTTATTTAAATCATGAATATGTGCAAAAAATAAAGTATAATATTTACTGAATATGTTAAAACTGATTAATTTACACGGTCAACTATATTTAGATTTGCGTGGTTACCTTATTTTTTGACATCAACAAGTTTTTGAAACATTATTTATGTGTTTTAATTTGTACAACTTAGGCATTCTTCCCTAAAATTGACTTTGTTGGAGTTTGGATCGGAATGTGGTTGGGATTATCTCTACATATATGATGGAGATTCAGCATTTAGTCCCCTAATAGGGACATACAGTGGATTGGTTGCTATCAATGGTAATATACATGTGGTAAAACAAAAGTAAAATAAGTGTTCAAACAATCTGGTCCAAATTCTTCTCTTTCTAATTATGGGTCCCCTTCTGTGTTTCAAATTTATACAGATGTTAGATATTGATCCAAATTTGATCCGCCTGAAGTTTGACCCTGAATGACCCAGCTGTTCACCCACAGACCACCTAAACATATTAAAAAAACAGCTGTACTGCCTGAAGTACATGATCTAGGTGTTTTATACTCTGTTGGTTGGTGCAATGTAAGGTATTCTAATATTCTATTCTTTTTTTTTTTCTTTTTTTTCTTTCCGCCCTTCAGTTTGTCCGCCCTCTTTTGCCATGAAATGTTTAATGGATTTGGATGAAACTTTCACATATGGTAGATATAGTTATGTAGATGTGCAATCTGCTTCGTTTGTCAAGACAAACCCAGTATTTAGCCCGCTAGCCCCCAAAGTGTAAAATGTTGTTAGTGCGCACCACAAACGTTAGATTTGTGTGGTGTTATAAATGCAACAAATGTTACTAATGTTTGTAGGTTGTCTGGTGGATGTTTATGCAGTTGACAGTTAAAGGGGTGTAAACAGCCTCATGATGTCAGAGGCATTAACAGGTTGTTGCAAAATTGGTCAAAAGTTTTTAGGTGGTCAAAATTTTACTTCCTCCTGTTGAAAATGACCAATTCCAATTGTTAGGGCAAATTTTTATATTGTGTCGTAATTGCATGCCATTGTCTTCACACATATCATTAGTGATGATGACAACAGAGATTGTCGATACTTCTGAACAATGTATTCTATATACACCAGTACCTTGGCAGTAATGTTTATGATCAAATTACTTAAGTCCGTGTATAGTTAATGTTCCTAAGTACATTCAGTTTTTTTTGTGAACTTTACACGAATATACAAAATGTAATCAAGTTAAGCAGCAAATGACTGACAATAAAAATGATTTTGTGTCAGTTATACATTTGCATGTAACCAGTTTAATCAAATCTATCACAAACAATTATGGTTGTATATATAAAACTTGTAAACCTTTAAATAACTTTTGTCTGCATTTTTTGTGTGAATGTGCATGTTTTGACAGAAACAACACACTATCCAGAACTACTTGCAAAATCTGGGACAGCATTTTTACAGTTTTACAGTGATGTTGCATACAGATTGTCTGGCTTCAACATTTCATATTCCATTGATACGTGTTTGTACAACTGCTCTGATCGTGGAGTATGTACAGGTACGAAATGTATGTTAAAACCTAATTATGGGTCCCCTTCCCTGAAGGGGACACATATTGTTTTTGTCCGTATTTTTTTTTTCTTTTTTCTGTCTAACGCTGGTTTGTTATACGCATTTGGTCAAGAAAGAGTGCTTCAGATTTATTCAAATTTGGACAGATGTTAGGTATTAATCTAAATTTGATCCTCCTGAAGTTTGACCCCGAATTACCCAGCGGTTCACCCACAGGCCCCCAAAATGCAAAATTTTTGAAACATGGTTTGTTATATGCGTTTGGTCAAGAAAGACTGCTTCAAATTTGTTTAAATTTTGTCAGATGTTAGTTATTAACCAAAATTTGATCCTCCTGAAGTTTGACCCTGAATGATCCAGGGATTCACCCACAGGCCCCCGAAACGTAAAATTTTTAACGCTGGTTTGTAACGCTCCTTTGGTAAAGAAAGAGTGCTTCATATTTATTCAAATTTGGACATATGTTAGTTATTAATCCAAATTTAATCCTCCAGAAGTTTGACCCCGAATTACCCAGCGGTTCACCCACAGGCCCCCGAAACGTAAATGTGTCTAACGCTCGTTTGGTCAAGAAAGACACTGTAGGCAGAAGTCCCAAGAGAGTAACTCACTGGTTTACGATAGCAGGAAGGCTCAGCTTGATGTCGGACAGACGTTTTACGAGACATCGTTTTGGTGATCAGAAATCAGCTGTTTTGCACAGCAATGCTATTTCGTTTTATTAAGTTATCACTCACATTTTCAGTTTTGGCAAAGGTTTCACACCTTGACGTGATTAAAACCTAATAAGCGTGCTTCGGTTTCGTATATGTCAAGCAAAACTCGTTAATCAAAATAAAGTTGAAAAAATAAACTTGACATTTTTGCAAGATAAATGTTTTTTTTAAATGCTCGTTGTCAGGTCGGCCGCTGCATGACCACGGGTTACTTAAGGTCAACTAGTAGGTATTACTAACACAGTTCAGAACTTTCTTTCGTCATAACGTAGCGTTTTTTTGCAATAAATCTAGGAATCAATACTCAAGGCAAGTATAAATTAGGTTAAACGGTGTTGTTGAACAGTAAGGACCACATACTATTGAAAACGGTGTCAATAGGTCAAACAGTCATTTGGCATGTGCACCCTGAGAGGTTACTACAGGTCAATGGTTTTGCGAAACAAAGTTAAATGAAAAACAATTTGTTATGTGTACACTTGTAGCAAACAACTGTTACAGCTTTCCAGAAAAAAATGTGTTTAAAACCCGACTTTGGAAGACAATATCTGGGTCAAAGCAAGAGATTAAATTAAAGTATTTGTTTCGTTCTTTTTTAATGTTTTTATAATTATATGACAATAATAGTGCAAAAAGAATACGAACAAAAAATTTTTATTGTTGGGTTAAGTTAATGCTTTCTAAAAAAATTTTGGTTAGTTTGTGGCTATGACATTTTGCTTTTAAACAAACTTACTATCGGTAAGGCCACAAACCTTGCCTTGAAACTGTAACTTTATTAGGTAAATGGCTTGATTATGATGGCACATATTCAATTGTTGAACAATGAATGATTCCTCATAGTTTCGTACAATGCAAATCAGACGCAAAGCAACAGCAATATTTGCAACAACGTGTTCCAAAATTAATAATGTTTCAATCCGTTGTTTTTCGGGTTATGACCAATGTTATTTGATGGGCAGTCTGTCTCTTGGTCGTGGAGTTGACTATTGTTGGTGTTGAATGCATTAGTGACGTCGCAATGAATTTAGTTTCACCATCTTGCTTTTTTGTAAAACTCGACGCCTACTTTGGGGCGCGTGCACGTTAAATGAAAGTACTGCAAAGTTCAAAGGAGGGAAAATCTGAATGAATCTCACCGTCCGTTACTGATAGTAAGAGAAAAAAAGAAAATTTTAATTTGTATTTTTTTGTTTGTGGGATTCGTTAAAATGAGAGATTGTGTGTAAGACAGTGCAAATTATTCATTGTTAAAAATGACTGGCCCAGGGTCTGTACAAGTCAGATTGTGTCATTATTATGTTTGTGTGCGACATTTAGAATAAATCTGGCTAATACAGGTCGCTCATGTTGGCCAATGTTTATAATGTGGCTCTTTGTGGTAACACAATAACAAAGGTGGCTCTTAGGCATTGGCCGGTTGGCCACCCCTGCATTAGTTTTTGTTTACAAAAACCATCATATGTGTAGATCAAATGATGTGTATAGTGAATTGGTAAATATCTAACAATGATTGTGCCCTATTTTTACTGTTACCAAATCGCATATGCATATGTGTGGGGACCCATTAGATTATGCTTGCAGAAACAATTATGTTACCCAATGAAATGTAGGTCCGAAATATATATCCATTATAAATATAGTAAATGGTATATGTGATACATCGTTAAGTATGATGTAGTATATATAAACTGGCAATATATCGGAAAACCACTATTTATGGGTCCCCTTCCCTGAAGGGGACACATATTGATTTTACTCGGAAAATTTTTTTTTTTTCTTCCTTTTTTTTTTCTTCCCAAAGTTTGTCCGACTCGTTTTTCCATCAAATGTTTGATGGATTTGGCTGAAATTTACACAGATGGTAGATATAGTTATGTAGATGTGCATCCCACTTTGTTTTTGTTGATAACCCCAGTATTTACCCCGCTAGCCCCCTAAAATGGGTATTTTTTCCCGGAAGTTTGTCCGACTCGTTTTTCCATCAAATGTTTGATGGATTGGGCTGAAATTTACACATATGGTAGATATATTTATGTAGATGTGCATCTCACTTTGTTTTTGTTGATAACCCCAGTATTTACCCCGCTCGCCCCCTAAAATGGGTGTTTTTACCCAAAGTTTGTCCGACTCGTTTTTCCATCAAATGTTTGATGGATTTGGCTGAAATTTACACAGATGGTAGATATATTCATGTAGATGTGCATCCCACTTTGTTTTTGTTGATAACCCCAGTATTTACCCCGCTAGCCCCCTAAAATTGGTGAGTTTTTAAACAGTTTCAGAATTGGCTGAAATTTGGATTTCTTGTATAGTATGCCATTTATAGGTGTCGATTGTTGTGTTCAACCCTGTAGTCCTAACATTTACCCCACAAGCCCCTAAAGTGTAAAACGTATTTGTATGTTACTGGGCACTACAAACGAAAGATTTCTTTGGAGCAATAGTGTTACAAGGGCAACCAGTGTTGCTCGTTGGTGGGTTGCTTGGTGGTCGTTTTTGCGCCATGGCAGTTAGGGGCTTGTTAACAGCCCTATGACGTCAGAAACATTAACGGCTGTTGCTCAAAATACCTCTAGTGGTCAAAATTTTAAACATTGGCAGATTGGGCTGAAATTTTGCAGTACTATTGATTGAGTCATTGTGGTTTTTATATATTTTTTAGTTTGTGTGTCGAACCCAATTAGTTGCCCTACTAGCCCCCTAAAATGGGTCAGTTTTTTAAAACGTTAAATAGGACATACTTCAAACAATATCTGAGGTGAATCTAATTTTATAGTTTGTATTCTACATAGTATTATTATTTAAGCCCAGTGCCGATCACTGTGTTTTACCTTACAACACCCGACTTTCTCATGGTTATCTCTTGAATTGCATTATTTTCAACTTTGCATGTGTGGGGACCCATGAGTTTTTGCCTGCAGAAACGGCTTAAAGTTATAAAAGACGATGGCTAATATGGGACCCAATACAAAATAAGCATAGGAAATATATTCATGTTTTAAAATAGGTTATAGTGTATATGCAAGGGCAATATGTGCTAAGCCACCCTTCTAGTTTAGTTTTAAATTTATTTTAGAGTTATTAGCGTGGATCCTTATATTGTTACATAAAATATATTCGGTATAATGGAGCTAGGGTGTTCCAGAAAGAATGGACAGATTTTAGTCGAATTAAGTGATAAACCTGTATGCCTTGTTTGTTGCAAAGTACAGCAAACAAAAAATCAAATCTGATGCGATGAAATATAAAATCACTTGTGTGCTTAGGGTGTTATTACACGGAATTTGAAAAAAAAAAAAAAAAAAAATATTTGGCCCGCCCGAAAATGTTGTGCAATTCATGCGGCCCGCAGTACTAAGTAGGTTCCCACCCCTGGTTTAGCATGTTTATGGGTCCCCCCAAATTATGTATAGATAGATATGGGCCCCCTATATATCTATACATAACTTGTTTTCACAATTTTAATTATGTATATTATATATATTGTTTTTGTCCGTATTTTGTTTTCTTTTTTCTGTCCAACGCTAGTTTGTTAAACGCGTTTGGTCAAAAAATAGCTTTAATTTTTTTTCAAATTTGGACAGATGTTAGTTATTGATCCAAATTTGATTCTCCTAAAGTTTGACCCTGGACGACCCAGTGGTTCACCCACAGGCTCCCAAAACGATTTTTTTTAAAACGACTGTACTGACTATAGCACATAATCTGGGAGTTTCATGCTTGGTTGGTTGGTGCAATGTAAGGCATACTAAAGAATTTTGTAACTTTTTATTGGATTCACCTTTTCACCCCTAAACCCCGAAATATTCGGTTTTAGTTTTAGTTCAGAAATACAAGCCCTATGGTGCTGAAATTTGTTAACAATTTTCGAAAATGTTAACAATTGTTTGAGCAGGGTATTCGTTTAGTATTTAAAATTTTGCCAGTTACCTTTACAGCCCATAATATGTTTACACTATCATCCAGATATAAGTCCCAAGGGAGTAATTCACGGGTTTACGATTAAGGCAGCAGAGCGGGAGTACTCAGCTTGACATCCGGACAGACGTTTTGCGAGACAGTCGTATGGGCGATTAGAAATCAGCTGTTTTTTTGTGCAGCAATGAGGTGTTGTTTAAGTTATCACACACATTTTCAGTTTTGTTGAAGGTTTCACACCTGCGATGTGATTTAAATTCGATAAATTGGTTTCGGTTTCGTATATGTCAAGCAACATAAAGGTGTAAACTTAACTTCGAAAGCCGCGATATATGGTCTTTAAATTCTCGTTGTCAGCTTGGCCGCCGCATAACCACGGGTCACTAAAGGTCAACTTGTAGGCATTACAACATAGATTTTTTCATCATAACGTAGCTTCTTTATATTTGACAAATCAATTCAAGAATCAATATTAAGTCAGGTATAAATTAGGTAAAACGGTTTTGTTGAACAGTAAGGACTGCATGGTGTTAAAAACGGTGTCAAAAGGTGATTAAACGATTGTTTTTGCGAAACAAAGTTAATTGAAAACAAGTTGTTATGTATACCTTTGTAGCAAACGACTTTTTAATTTATAGTGTCTAAAACAACAGTTAAGGCTTTCTAGGAAAATTTGTGTTTAAAAACTGACTTTAAACGATAATATTAAGGTCAAAGAAAGAGATTAAATTGAAAGTATTTTCCTGTTCTTTTTTACTGTTTTTTTGTAATTATATCACAATAATGATGCAAAAAGAATACGGACAAAAACTTTTAAGGTTGAGTTAATGCTTTGCAAAAAATTTGTCCTTAAGAATCTAAAAATAACTGCAACATTTGATTACCATAAATCCGCACAAACACGCGTGTGGGGACCCATTCGTTTTTGCTTGCAAAAACAATCATATCTGTAGATCATACTATGTTTATAGGAAACTGGTAAATAGGACATACAATATATAACATGGAAGTATATCAGAAAGCCTTTTTTCTAGTTTTTTTCTAACATTATAATTACAGATGGTGTGTGCATTTGTGATGATGGTTGGAGTGGAGTTGCATGTAAATATCAAGTGAATGCTGAAACAAAAGTAAGTATTAATTGGTTAGCTGAGCTTTCCGGTTTGTATATGTATACAAAAAAAGTACAAAACTTTAAGACAGAGCTTATAAAAAAGCAATTGTGTAAAATACATTTTGATATTTTTACCATTTTAACTTTCAGAAACATTATTACAAACGTTGAAAATATAAAGTACAACTATTATATACTACTCATGGTCCATGTGCCTTTTCACAGCACAAAACTGTAAATTGTATTTTTCCTTGTAAGTGTGGGTGACTTGCCTGAGAGGGGTGTTTGTTTTGTCCTTTACACATAGTTTTTGTCTTTTATCATTTTTTTTAATAGAACATTGAATGTATGAATTGCAAATACATAGGAATACCACCTTTGTAGTTTTTCACCAACATGTTTTTCCAAACATAAGGTAACAAATTTACTGCAGTTGTATTTGTAAGTATGGTGAAAAATGTGAATAAGCATTGGATAAGAATGGAGAATATATAAGTTACAAATATAAAGTCCAACTTTCCAGTTAATGTTAAAATCATTGCAATTGACAACAATATAATGCAATTATATTTTGTATTCAGGATTGGTTAGCACTGTCCATTCCCCCCAATATTACCCCAAGAGCATCTTTTGATGTTGCCAGTGATATAGATGTCATGTGGATGTATGGTGGATTTGCATTTGTAGACCCTTACTCTGAACTTGTAGCTTATAATGCTTCAACTGAAAAATGGCTCATCATTGAAAATAATGGAACTTTTCCTCCTTCAAGATACAGCCACAGTATGGTGTTTTACGACAATAAGTTGCTTGTATTTGGAGGAAAGTTATGTGAAAATGAAACCAGTGTGAATGATTTATGGGAATTCGATACAACACTTTCAACATGGCGCTTGGTTTCATACAATACTACTTTTGATAATGTTCCTGGTCAATATCATTCAAGCCTTACACTTTCGGGTCACTCAGCAAATCTGGTGAAGCTTTCTAATACGTCAGAATTCATGTTTGTATTTTTTGGTTACCATCCATTTGAGGAGTATAGTTCATTTGTGTACAAGTACAACCCTACACAAAAACTATGGAGTCGACCAAAACTGTTTGGAAAAAAAATATCTGGATTTTATGGTCATTCATCTGCATATGATGAGTATGGAAGTCAAATTTATGTACATGGTGGATATGGGGTGTCAGGTCTTTCGCAGGACACTTTTGTGTATAATCCAAGGACAAATTGGGTGAGGATAGTAAAAAATGGAGGAGGTCCAAGGTACTTACACTCAGCAGTGTTTTATGGTTGGACAATGTATGTATTTGGAGGCAACACGCACAATGACACAAGCCAGAGCACTGGAGCATTGTGCTACTCATCTGATTTTTTGACATACAACTCCTATTGTAACAGGTAAAACTTCAATATAAGATGCACAAATGGACAAATCTTTATTTTGAACAGAGAACTAGAAATAAACTTTACATCTTTCATTTTGCAAAAAAGTGAAAGGCATTGCAGTATGGTTTCAAACTCCTAACACTAAATTGCATTTAGTAAGAAAATTGTGGCACAAAGAACTTGTTTTGGCAAAGATATTTTAAACAAAAAAACAACAACTATTGACTAGTGTGGGTCCCCTTCCCTGAAGGAGAAACGTATTAAATTATTGATTGTACTCGATTTGTATCTTTTTTTCGTCCCAAAGTTTGTCTGAAACGTTTTTCCATCAAATGTTTGATGGGTTTGGATGAAACTTACACAGATGGTAAATATAGTTATACAGATGTTTTGTTTTTTGTTGGACTTAATAGCCCCAATGTGCACACACATAGCGAACAAACCCATACGCCATGCAGTGTGTTGACCTGCGCACTGCTGCAAGCTTAAAATGTAGAGACATCGTGCATCATGATATCGGCGGTTTTAACAAACTAACAGAAGCTGGCGGTGTTACGTTATTCTACTGCAATATCTATATTCGACTTTTTGTCCACCTGTCAGACAAACGGCCAACACAAATTTCCCGCGAGTAGGACCGATTTCCCGGGAAGGAACTTCCCAACTTTCCCACTTTTTCCCGCCATGTTAATGCCATTAACTACATTAAAAAACAATATTGTAATAAATAACAAACAGATATACAGTGTAGCAGAGTGAAAGAACAATCTGTGCTTTATTGCTTTGTGTGAAAACAATGGCATACAATGATGCAACAATCACAATTCCGGATTCTAAAGATAGGTATTTTCGATCATCCTAAAAAATTGCATATGCCACTAATATAGAATGTTTGTGTCATGTAAACTCACTAGCATGACATAGTATACTCATGGTATTCCGAGTAAAACACATAACTTCTAAAAGTTAACTTTGTGGGCCACACTACTCTTGGAGGGCTGCATGTGCAGGCTATGTGTTTGTCACCCCTGTTGCAGAGAATGCCATTACATGTGTCAGTTGTTGTGTTTCAGCCTGTAGCGCCAACATTTACCCCACTAGGCCACTAAAATGAGTGAATCATTTTAACAATGTCCGAATTGAATAAAATTAGGATAGCATGTAAATTTATTATAAAATTAGGATAGCATGTTGCCATTTATTATGGGTCCCCTTCCCTGAAAAGGGACACATATTGTTTTGTCCAAATTTTTTTTCTTCTGTCTAACGCTGGTTTGTGAGACGCGTTTGGTCAAGAAAGAGTGCTTTAAATTTATTCAAATTTACAGAGATGTTAGTTAATAATCCAAATTTGATCCTCCTGAAGTTTGACCCCGATTGGCCCAACGGTTCACCCACAGGCCCCCAAAACGTAAATTTTTTAAAACGGCTGTGCTGACTATTTTTTTCGGATTCACCCATTTTTCACCCTTTAAACCCCGAAATAATCGGTTTTAGTTTCAGGCCAGAAATACAAGCCCTATGGTGCTGAAATATTTCAAAATTCGTTTAGTATTTAAAATTTTGCCAGTTACCTTTACAACCCATAATATGTGTATGCTATCAGTCAGATATAAGTCCCAAGGGAGGAATTCACTGCTCAGCTTGACGTCCGCACAGACGTTTTACGAGACAGTCGTTTGGGTGATTAGAAATCAGCTTATTTTTTTGTGCAGCAATGCTGTGTCGTTTAATTGACTTATCACGCGCAGTTTCAGTTTTGGCGAAGGTTTTACACCTAAGACGTAATTTAAACTCGATAAACGTACTGCGGTTTTGTTTATGTCAGGCAAAACACCACTGATCAACATAAATATGACAAAATAAACTTAACTTTTTCGAACGCCGCGATAAATGGTCTTTAAATTCTCGTTGTTAGCTTGGCCGTCGCATAACAACGGGTCACTAAAGGTCAACTTGTAGGCATTACAACACAGTTAAGAATTTTTTGTCATAACATATCTTCTTTATTTTTGACAAATTAATTCAAGAATCAGTACTTAAGTCATGTATAAATTAGGCTAAACGGTATTGTTGAACACTAAGGACTGCATGCTGTCAAAAACAGTGTCAAAAGGTCATTAAACAGTCGTTTTTGTGAAACAAAGTTAAGTGAAAAACAAGTTGTTATGTATACCTTTGTAGCAAACGACTTTTTTATATATAGTGTCTAATATAACAGTTAAGGCTTTCTAGGAAAATTTGTGTTTAAAAACTGAACTTGAACCACAATACACAGGTCAAAGCAAGAGTTTAAATTAAAAATATTTTCCCCGTTCTTTTTTTACTGATTTTTTGTAATTATATGACAATAATGATGCAAAAAGAATATGGACAAAAACTTTTTAAGTTAAGTTAATGCTTAGTGAAAAATTTGTCCTTAAGAATCTAAAACTAACCGCAACATAGGTTTACCGTAATTCCGCATAGACAGGCGGGTGGGGACCCATTTGCAAGCAAAAACGATCATATGTGCAGATAAAATTGTGTATAGTATATTAAATTGGTAAATATCGTATAGAATATATAAAATCTGATAAGTATATCAGAAAGCTACTTTTCTAGTTAGTGTTGATTATTGTGTTTCACCATGTGGCTTTAACATTTACCCCACCAATGTCCGAATTGAACAGGGGACGGCAACCGTTTTTGTATTGAGGACCGTTTTTAAACTGAAAATTTATCGCGGATCGGTATTGAAAAAACTACAAATATTCAGCAATGAAAATGACTAAATTAATTTATTATCCCCGGGATGCATGGGCAAAATGTTTGAAAGCATTTAACCTGAAAAAAATATGTGGACTGACACCTTTTTCACCCGTACCCAGAAATATTCGTTTAGGTTTACTGGTCCTTTATGTCAAAAGTTTTAAACAATTGTTTTGTTTTTAGTGGGTTTTTTGTTTTCTGCTTAGAATTTTAGCCCAATCGGCCTAGTGGTTACCTTTACAACCCCCTGTGCCCTTGCCGGATTTTAGAAATATTCACATCATATTACTACTGTTACTTAATTGCACATACTCATCCTTGGAGACCACTCATTTTTGCAAGGCAAAAACCATCATGTTAGTAGGTCAGATGGTGTTTAGAGTAAATTTTTAAAAAGAAAATCGAACATATAAATTGGCACTATATAGGAAAGCCACCTTTCTAGTTTTATATTATAACACTGTGGAATCCATCGTTGTCAATGGTTTTTAGTGTGAGAGCATAGATCTTAACCTTGTGATATTTGGTACAAATAACTTTTTTTAAATGAAGGTTTCCGCAGAAACTAAAAATTGCCCAACTGATCCAGAATAGAGGATTATAAACCTAAAGCAAAAATATTTCTTATGTTTAGGTGGAAGTATGTACCAACACCAAATTTTACTGTTGATTTTGAAAGATTTGGGCACAAGGCTGTAGTATTGACCACTAATGGACTATCAAATATTTTTGTTACTAGTGGATATAATGGTAAAATGATACCAAATATTCTTACTTACAACCCAGTTCCATGTCACTATCATCAGGCAAATGAATCAATTTGCAATGGTAAATAACCTTATTGCTCATTTCAATTACTCAGTGATCATTTGCATGTAACGGTCTAACTGTTGTGCTTCAATTAAGGTACATTTGACGAAGGACAGTGCATCTGGGACAGTGGAAAATGTGTTTCCACCTCATCCATTGTTGACACAGTCAATTTAAATATAGATCCATTGTGTAGAAACTTGTCACATGATGATTTTGAGAAAAAGTGCCAAGAATATTCAGGATGTGAGGCATGTTTGTCAAACTTGTACAACTGCACCTACTGCGAAGATAAAAATACATGTCATTACAGCAAAAATAATCCATCATGTTTATCAAAATGCAATGATGACAATTATTGCTCTAAATTTAAGAACTGTTTCCAGTGTGAAAGCTTTGATTCAAAATGCAAGTGGGTTAATGGTCAATGTAAAAATGGCAGTACAGCACAATCAGTGTGCAACATTAATTCAACATGCTACCAACAATTAACCTGTAGTGACTGTACGAAACATTCCAACTCCAAGTGCATGTGGTGTCTTAACAAGAATCAATGCATTCCAACCAATTCCTATGTTGTCCACTTTCCATATGGTCAGTGCTTTGAATGGACAAACGTCAAACAAACCTGTAGAGATTACAACTGCTCATCCCTAAAAACTTGCACATTGTGTCAAAGAAACAGTAAATGTGGCTGGTGCGATGATGGGACTGAAACTGGCCGTGGATTTTGTTTGAATGGGGCCGACCAAGGGCCAATTGCCATTGGCAATACACATAGCAATGAGAAATGTCTATCAAAAAGTTGGTATTTTTCAACATGTCCCAGCTGTCAATGCAATGGACATAGTAAGTGTTTTGCTAATGGGACATGTATTCACTGTGAGAACAACACAAGTGGATTGCAATGCCAAAGATGTTCTGAAGGCTATTTTGGGGAAGCATTAAATGGTGGCAGTTGCCAAGAATGTGCTTGTAATAACAAAGCAACAAACTGCCATGCTTTGTCTGGCAACTGTTTTTGCTTTACGAAAGGTGTTGTTGGAAATTTTTGTGAAAAGTGTGACTACAGTTCTGGATACATTGGAAATGCTACCAACAATGGAACTTGTTACTACAAACTTACAGAAAACTACCAATTTCAGTTTACCTTTACCATACCTGCTGATGAATACATTACAGGGATCAACTTTCAGAACACTCCAGTTGCCCAGGATGATGTACAAATGAGTTTTGAATCTGAGAAGCCTGTGACAATTACTTTAGGATCATCAGTGACATCTCAAAACGAGGCACACCGTACTGTGGAAGCTCAAAACGTTTCAAGCTTGCAGTATACATTTAATGCAGACCAGTACAGCTTGGGGACCAACTTAAATTCTACAATCTTAATACATGTGACTGATATACAAGTTCCTTGTCGAATTAAGGTAATACATTTTTTTGTGTTAGTAGTGTATTTAAGAATACTTTAGTCCTTAAAAGGCAATGATCTTTGCAGATATCCTTGATACAGCGAAGTAACAGACTCCTGCACATTTTGCTGATCTTATTTTCTTCCTTTCTTGTGATCCTATTTATGGCAGCATTGACATGGAAGCTAAAAATAATGTATGATGCTTACCGACTCCGGGCAACGCGGGCAGTTGAATTAAAACAGATGGCAGCAAGGCCATTTGCTGGAATGAACTTGATTTGTGATGAATTACTGGTTTGTTAAACAATTGTGTTATCAAACATTTTTTTTTATTTTAGCAACTTTAGTTTTATTAGTCTTCAAAACCTTCAATGAAGCCAAAAAAACACTTTGCCATTGTACATTTTTTTATGAGAACACATTATGACTTATATTTTTTTCATAGCTGACAGCCCAATCTCTTACTTTTAATTGCTGCTTTTTGCAGCTTTAGTGGTTCCTGTGAGCTGCAACTTTAAATGTTTGTTTTTCAGGTGAAAGAAAACGCATGCAGCCCTCAATCAGAAATTAACTTGAATGCTGAAACTGCATTGTGTGAAGAGAAATGTTCCACAGACTCTGTATGTCTGATGACAGTGGTGTTGTGTATGCCATCTGAAAGTGAGGATACAGAAAACACCAAACAGTATAGTTTTGAAGCAAACATTATGAGAACGTTTGGCAAGTCATCTTTCATGTTTGGTACGACTCTTGCATTGGAAAAGTCACGAAGGTTAAAAATGGTTTGTGAGTCCCAAAACAACACTTACAATGAAAGCTTTCTTCAAATGTTGCCGTCATGCAAGCAAAACAGTTCGTAAGCACACTCATGCAGCTTATTTCAACAACTAAGTTTTTAACAAAGCCAGTACTGTACCACCAGTTCTCATGGTTAAAGTTTATGGTTAACTTTTGAAAAAATGAAGAGAATTACATCCTAATAAACAGAACACAACAGCAAAGCAGCTTGTTAAATCCCGTAATCGTAAACCGTTTAGTATTTTTTAGAAGTGATATTATGTGCTAGGATTGTTAGAAGTGTCAAATACGATGTTCGCTAAAACAATTGCGCATTGTTAATCAAAGCATCACTTTGTTGTCCCAGCAACCTGGTGACAAATACTTCAGTATGTCCAGCGTTTTTGGCGCAGCGACATGTGCGATTGACAAATCATTTTGAAGGCTCTTTGGCGAAAAGGTAATGCTGTAGTTCGGTTTTCACGGCAAATTGGTGCAAATACAGAAACGACACTAAAATTCTATTCTCTAGACATGGGCAGATTTAATACCTTCGTTTCGGAAGCACGGTTTCCTAGTGGTTTACAACTCTTTTACGTTTTATCTACAGTTGGTCACTTGGTTTAAGTTTTCACTTATCTACAAAATTGGGACGTTATTTGTTTTAGGGCTGACTTTGCACGTTGTTTAACAATGGAATTTTTTTGTTTTATTGTCCTTTGTGCGTCCTGTTCAAGTTATTAATTTTTTCACACAGAAGTTCTATAGCAGTACAATATCACTGTGTAAGTATCTGTAATGTTGTACATTGCGTGTTTCTGTTCTCGATAAAATTTCGCGTTGTTGCCACGTTCTTCACTATCCAAAAACACCCTTGCAATGACAAATATTTTTTGAAAAACAAGTCGGCGGGAATTTATATGCCTGAAATATTTTGTTCTTTATTTCTCTGTTTAAACCTGCACTTGTATGAAGATTTATAGACGCTTGAAAATGCAGTAAATATGCTCTGTAGTATTCAGGGTGATCCTATTGTCCGTAGGCCAAAACAGTGTTTGAGTTGAAGGATAATATCGTAGCGGCATTTGCAATTTAGAGATAAATAACTAATGCGACTAATGATGAAGAGAATGTGAAAAGAAATGTGAACAGCGCGTTTTTGCAATTACATACTTAACAAACAAGGACTAGGCAGAAAAACAAAAAGTAAAAATTATAGCTGTCCAACGGGTATTTACTATTAACATATTGCAGACACATTGCCTGCAGCTTGCGATCAAACCGAAATTTTAGGATAATAAGTAAATCTGATTAAAAAAATGAAAATAGGGATAAAAAAGTGTATTTTTGTACCTGTTGTATTTATGGGTCCCCTTCCCTAAAGGGGACACATATTGATTTAACTCAAATTGTTTTTTCTTTTTTTTTCTCCCCAAAGTTTGTCCGACTCGTTTTTCCATGAAATGTTTGATGGATTTCAATGAAATTTGCACAGATGGTAGATATAGGTATGTAGATGTGCATCCCACTTTGTTTGTGTTGATAACCCCAGTACTTACCCCGCTAGCCCCCTAAAATGTTTTTTTCACCCAAAGTTTGTCCGACTCGTTTTTCCATCAAATGTTTAATGGATTTGGGTGAAATTTGCACCGATGGTAGATATAGTTATGTAGATGTGCATCCGACTTTGTTTGTGTTGATAACCCCAGTATTTACCCCGCTAGCCCCCTAAAATGTTTTTTTACCCCCCAAAGTTTGTCCGACTCGTTTTGCCATCAAATGTTTAATGGATTTGGATGAAACTTACACATATGGTAAATATAGTTATGTAGATGTGCTTCCCATTGATAAAATGGGTGAGTTTTTAAACATGTCGGAATGGGCTGAAATTTGGATAGCTTGAAGAAGAGGCCATTTAGAGGTGTTGATTGTTGTGTTCAACCATGTAGCCCCAACATTCAACCCACTAGCCCCCAAAGTGTAAAACGTATTTGTATGTTATTGGGCACCACAAACGAAAGATTTCTGTGGCCCAATAGTGTTACAAGAGCAACCAGTCGTATGTTACTTGTGTTTGTGAGTTGCTTGGTGGACGTTTTTGCGCCATGGCCGTTAGGGGGTTGTTAACAGCCCTATGTAGTCAGAAGCATTAACGGTTGTTGCTCAAAACACCTCTAGTGGTCAAACCTTTAAACATTGGCGGATTGGGCTCAAATTTTGTAGTACTATTGATTGAATTATTGTGGTTTCATAGTATTATTATTTAAGCCCAGTGCTGATCACTTAATACAAAATATTTTGCGCCACCTTGCGGCGGAAAATGCGCCATCTTGCAAGTGACTGTGTAGACCTCTCTGTTAGCACCTGTTGTGCCTACTAAACTCGCAATATCCACTAAATGCTGGTTAGCCTAAGGCCCTGTGAAGCCTTTACTCTTGCTGTAAGTAACGAACGTATAGTCACGATTCGATCGTACACATGTAACACTTTTTAACACTCGACACAGTTGTTTCTAACAGTGGTTGGCTGGTTGCCTCTTAATCATATTGTGAATTATCTTCACTTGTATGAGTGTGACATAACAAAGCTATTATAAAATCCATTGTGACGTCGTACGCGCAGTTGGGCGCCAAGTGGCCCAGATTGGCATTGTTTATTGAGATGTGTGACGAGCATCAATGCGTTACGAACATTGCTATTTACAGTTTTGTCTGAAATTGCAAGATTCAATACTAAAACAGCCGGTCAAAATTTCTTGACGGGGGGGCCATGGCACACTGTCCCCCCATTTGCTGGTGCGTTGCAAGTCCCGAAAACTTTTACAGAGGCGTCGCAACAAAAAAAGTTTGACAACCACTGGTTTAACCTATGAACAGGGTTGCCATACCGTTCTTATTTCTAAGATTTGTCCATATTTTGAAGGGCAATGTCTTAAAAAAATTTATAGTCCTACTTCTAAGAAATGTCCTTGTTTTTGACTTGAGTCCTTCTTTTGTCTTATTTTGAACAATTATACTAATCAAATCCGTGCTACAAGTAAAAGTAAACCTAGACCCGAGCTGTTAGATGCATTTTCTACGAACAATTGGAGTTGCTGCGACGGATTGTTTCTGGCCAAAATATTGCATATGATATGTCATATAGCTCGTAAAAATGCAAAGATTTGTTCAAATCGTTTCGTATGAAAATTTAATTTTTCGTTTGTACTTATTTTTGGTTTCATGTCGATGGCAAACCTGTCTACAACTTACATGATAACCGATGTCTACTGGAAATGGGAATACTTTTTTTTATTATGGCCATAAAATAGAAAAAAGCCAAACTCTGAAAAAAGACATTTTGTAGATAATGTTCGTTCACCGACGGAAAATACGCTATTATGGTCAAAGGAGAAGGTAAAAAACATTTATAGGCCTACGTTCAGCAACTGTTTCAGTGTTGATAGTTAAACAAGAACTATTCATTTTTTATTTCGTCATTTGCACTAACAGCCATAAACAAAAGAAACTACGCCTTTGGCTATGAATCGCATTGCCAACGGGGACAACGGCGACGCCATGCATAACGGATATCATTTCAAGAACCTTACATGTGGACACTGTATGTTTGCTTTATCAACCTTACCAAAGCCGTTAAGGGTTACTGTTAGATTCAAACTCAAATAATTGAACGTTTAGTGCACAAAGGCATCCATACAGCAAAGCGGAGTACTGTGACTTGGAAAAAATACCACTTCACGAAAAAGGTTAAGCGCTCAAGAACGACCACCACCAGCTTGGTAAAACCTCATTCTACGTGCCTCGGAGACAAGTGAATGTGTTATATGGCAACGGCAAAGATAAATGTACTTTAAAAAGTCTTTCACAGTAAGACGAGGAAAATGAAATCGTTTATTGAATGCACTTCCGTTTGCGTGACTTTGGTGGTCATTTATATGTCTGTGTCGTTGTCGTCAGCATGTCCAGAAGGTTGCTACTGCAACGGAAAGGTTGTTTCATGTCGTGCTGCGGGCCTTTATGTGGTACCTTTTGGCATATCCAACAGAACGGAAAGAATGTAGGTATTTAATGTTAACTTTAAAGGATTTTTAATTACCAGAAAACACTTTTTTAGATATTTGCAGCACAACAATATTTCACGAGTTTTGAGAAACGACTTTGCTGGCCAAACAGAACTGCGCAAACTGTAAGTGGTTGCTAAGATACCTAATTATATTTTTAATAAAGTTTGTTGTTTTGCGGAGAATTATCGCATATCAAATAAGAAAATTATGTAATAATTATCTAACTATTGTTGTAAGCGATCTCTCCAACTGCACCAGAAGCTTGGTGGTCACACAATGTGCCACAACCGCCTTGTTTACATAAGTTAGCTATTAGGGCCGAACCAGACGTTTGTGGCATGCGTAAGCCGCATTCCACTGTCATCCGACCATGACGGTGTGCGGGTGGAAAACATTTGAGTGTAGTGATTCACACGAACATCGCAGTAAAAATTTACCTGTTTACTGCATTTGTGTTTAAAAACTATTACTAAACCCATTCTTGAAGTTTTTGAACTTGACGATTTCTTGCAAAAAATATCATCGGGTAATGCCTTTTTCAATCAGTCAACACAACCGTCAATAAAACTTTAATTGTTAAGTCGCAAAAGCAAAATACGCATTCCTGCCATGCAAGGTGTTGGGCAATTTTTGGTCACGCTTGTTAACTAGAGCAGAACCGTTCTCTGTTTAAACAATCTGAAACGCACAACTTACAGTCTTTGCCTCTTTGGTGCCAAATGTCCCACTTACAGCTTTCACGCGACAAAAGTTCGGACAATACTGGTAGTTGAATTTTCCACAAGTTGTATGCCTATCATTGACACGCAGAATACAATGTTTTGCAAAGTTTGATATTGTGACGATTTCAGGAATCAATCCTAGATCCATGATAAAACTTTATTGAATATTCTCATAATATTTGTGTTTGTTTGCGACATAAAAACAAAGACGTTAAATCGAATATCTCTCATCGTAGATTAAATTCAAAGACCATCTACACACAGTTGTAAGGTCATTTGTTTTATAAATTGCCAGCGCGTATGTATCATGTAGGTCGTATGTAGTGCATTTTTTGCAAAAATCGGGAGAAAATTGAAGACACGGTATGTGAAGTAGCCTTATTGTGTGGCATGTTCTTGTCATTACACAGCGAACGTACAGTTTTATGAAAGATTTTTCACCAATCTGACTTGACAACTGGTACGTATGTGGCCGAAGCAGGCCTTTTGCGTGAGGAATATGCAACCCGATTGTATTACCCGCGATCTCCGTTAAAAGGAAGAATTACCGACTTGACTTATCTCAAGTTCAAACTTTGCCAAGACTTAACAAATATGTAGCTTATCCACAACACCGTGGTCGCAATGTAACTAGAGTAGCAACCGCCAATGTTGGTATTTGTGTGTTTCGTAACCAAGTGTAGCCTATACAAAGCTACGCAGATTGCTCTTCTACCGAGAGATCGTCTAATACTATGGAAGTATATTTCTTGTTAGTTTTTTTAAATTCACTTTAAGGTGTGACAATTTTGGATAATCTTCTGCCTGCGTTTCAATTAGGGCTTGTTTCGCTTGTCACATGGGTTCATGTTAGGTTTCGGGTTACTATTTGATGATGTTTTTCGGGCTTCGGTTTGAAAACAACTTAAGTATTTTCGGGTTCGGGTTCATCTAAAATCCTAGATTAAGATGCCCTACAAAAACAGCACAATTTTGGGGTTGTTTGAAATCAAGCTGCAACTGCCTATCTGTACGTTAGTAAATTATAACCCTACAATGGGTTACTACAGGGATAAAGGCCGCTGGCCCAAGTAGAATCCATGCATGGTCCCTTGATGGTTCACGGAGCGACTTTCGTGAAACCGCCAAGAGCCCATGGCTCTACAATCGTACATGATGTCAGATCAATGCTCCTTTATTCCATCATTATTGACAAAGAATGCAATTGTTTGTACATGATCTAATATATTAATCAGGTCTGTGATGTCACAAACTGCTTTTAGATCATTGATTTGTCGTAATCAAGTGAATTTAAGTAAAGTAAATTCCACATTGAAAAAAGTGAAAATTACTTTTTAGTTGTTAACTTCAGTTTTCGTGCTAAATCTTTTTAGCTTAACCTTAAACAATAATTGTATTCAGCTTGGGCTGTGAATCCCACTCCAGAAACTTGCGAATCAACGGTAATGTAAATCAATACTCAATAGTTTGGAAACCACTGTTCTAGGCCTGAGAAATTGTCCATGCGGCCTACATTAGTGTCGATAAAATGCCTTTTTGGACGAAAGGATTCACCACCCCGTACGATAACTCCATTCGCAGTTGATCTTGCTGCTGTGATGTAAAGTAGCTTAGTTTAGGGCAGGGTTCTTCAACAGGGCGAAATCACCCTCCCAGCCTCCCAGGGGACGATTTTGTTCACCGAGATGGCGATTGTGACAATTTCGGGAGTTAGGGGTGCGATTATAAAATACTAGTTGTTCAAATATATACAAGAATTGGGAGATACGCTATACGACTTAGCTAACTCCAACTTACGATCAGTTTTTATTCGCCTTGCAAACAAAATTGTGTTCAAAACCCGACCTTGGAGGACTATATCTGGGTCAAAGCAAGAGATTAGATTTAAGTCTTTGTTACGTTTTTTTAATTTTGTAATTACATGACAATAATAGTGCAAAAAGAATACGAACAATTTTTTTTATTGTTGGGTTAATGCTTTCTAAAAATTTGTCCTTGAATGTAAAAATCACCGCAACATTTGTTTACTGTAAATCCGCACAAACGCGCGTGTGGGGACCCATTAGTTTTTGTTTACAAAAACAATCATATGTGTAGATCAAATGATGTGTATAGTAAATTGGTAAATATCGTATAGAATATATAAAATGGAAGTATATCAGAAAGCCACTCTTCTAGTTTGTAACAGGGGACACTAAATTATGGCTTCGTATACGACGGGCAATATCTTTCAAATATAACGGTATATATAGCTTTTATTTAAACTTGTCTCGCTTTCACATCTCCTATACCAGCGCGTCCCATACTGTACTTTTAATTTGGTAAATCTAGTTCAATTTTGTGCGGAAATAAAAAATAGGGATGCGATTTTGACTAAAACGACGAAAGGGGGCGATTTCACGAAAAAGGTTTAAAACCACTGATTTAGGGCTATGTGGTTGTATATATTTTTATCTTAGGCGTTTTTAGTTTTGGTACATATTTATTTATTATTATGGAATGAAATGAACTCATCAAACTTCGATTTACACAACTGCTCCAAACGCCAAACGTAAAAACTGCCTGGGACCAAAACAACGGTAAAAGGAGACTATCTTGGGTGCAGAACGGTGAGATGCAGCTGCAGGTCAACATATACGTTTTGCGAAACACGATTAAGAACGATTTGTCTCACGTAATTTTCGACAGTGAATTAACTCGTCAACGTTAAATAAGTTTCCAATACATCGTGTTACCAAACCCTCGTTAAAACGTCATTAAATCTTCGTTCTCGATTTGACTAGCGTACAAGGCCAAAGTTTACTGCTGGTCAACTTACACATATTGTTTTTCGTTCAACAGTTGAAACGATGCTTTTCCGCAACTTGGTTTGGTAATTTGTTTATGTGAGTAATACTAATTGTCTGGTGAAATTTTTAACTGCTAAACAAGCTTAGAGGTAAGTAGTCCATTGGAAGGTTAAATTATCAAACAAATTGTGCACATAGTTTTCTGTTCTTTTTTACTACCTAATGTATAACGTAGTAATGATGTAATGGATGTTGACCAAAGCATTATTCTCCTTTGTTTTGCATTTAAAATGATCGCACCACATTAATAAGGTTGCCAAGTTCGCTGAGTGGTTGGCGCAACGGCCTTGTGATCACAAGGTTGTGGGTTCTAATCCTATCTCTGTCGCTAATGTTTTCCTGAGCAAGAAACTTGAGCGACATTGCTCAACCCAGTGGTTCCTGATGGGTTGAACTAAATTGAAGTCACCAACTGCCTAAAACTGAAAAATATCAAATAAAAAATGATCAATGGACTAAAAACAGGCAGCTCAACATTGGAGTCATTGTGAGCATGACGCAGTAAAATGAAACAAACAACAACAACAGGTCACAAATTTGCAGACACACATGTGTGGGGACCCATTCGTTTCTGCCTGCTAGAACAGTTAAATATCTGATAATGATATGGACACACTATAAATTAGGAAACAATGTGTAATGATTGCAAGTATGACAAATAGTGTGTGTGCATAGCCATTAAATAGGATGTAGACTTTGGAAATAATAAATATAAACAGAAAAGATACATATACTAGTAATTCTTTAATATCCATTTGTTTCTGTTTGCTTTTTTTATAATTCCGGGAAAAATGATAGGTACACATTTGAATGTGGATACAAAAAATTTCGTGTATTTTTGCATCCAGACATCTTAATGATAACAAGATACAATGCATACAAGAGGGATCTTTTCAATCACTGATCAATCTAGAGATACTTCTGCTGAACAACAACAATCTTTCAGCAGTGCCATCAACAATATTTGGAGATCAGTTGGTGAATTTAAGAATGATGTATGTGTTTTTGGACAAAAGAGGATTTGTTGCTTGACCAGTGAGCTACTTCTTGCAAATCCTCTATTTTGTTTAGAAACCTTCAATCCAATCCGCTTCACTGTAATTGTCAACTTGTATGGTTAACTGAATGGATGGTACTGCAACCTACACTGACTGTGTCTGCAGTGTGCATTATACCCCAAAACATGCAGCTACTTCCACTGACTGAGACCAGTCAGCTTCCATGTCCAGGTGAACAAAATCAAAACTTGACTTAATCCTTTACCATGCAAATGTGTATTTTATATTATTATATCCTACAGACTGCAAGAGCAATTAACTTTTTGTTCCTTTTCCTGGTGGGCTGCATCTTGATTTTACTGTTTTTTTTCTGCAAGGGGGTTTGTTCATGCACTATAATATGCCATTTTTGATGGGTTTGGATGAAACTTTCCCAGCTGTTAGATACCCTCATGTAGATGTGCCAACTGTTTCATTTGACTCTTAGCCCCAGCGGTTACTTGTTATATCTCGAAGTGTGAAACAGTCTTATCTGTTTTTATGTCACTATAAACAAAATGTACCTGTGGTCTTATAAAGGCAAATATATTACTTATATATATATATATATATATAAGCTATTGCTGCCAAGCGTAATATCAAGTTTATAGAACTCTTCTGGCAAATGTATTTTTATTCCGACGTTTCGACATCTTATACAGGTCGTCTTCATCAGGGTAAATAACACTGAATGCGACTAGTTTACCCTGATGAAGGCGACCTGTATAGGACTGCCTGGAGAAACAAACAATCTTGTAACAATTTTTAACTATTATAGGACCAATGCGAAACAAGTTTAGAGAATGTATGGAGTATAAATGTTTCAAAATAGGTCATAGTAATGTTTTCAATAAGGTAAAGTAATAAGCAGACATGGGGCAATTCGTATTCGAATGCATTCGAATACAGGTTTTGCCACCTTCGTGCTGTATTCGAATGATTTTGGTTTTCGTTCGATAGTGCATGAAATCAATTCGAATAGTTGATGTTATCTTTTGAACCAACAATTCATGAATACAAAAGCTTGAGTAAAGTTATTCGAATACAATTCGAATTGTTGTAGGTTTTTGCCAACCTAAGAATTTGCAAATTCGAATACACAATATTTTTTACGAATACAATTCGAATTGTTGTCGGCCTTTGTCAAAGTAACAAATCGTAAATCGAATACATGACTACATTTGTACGAATACAATTCGAATTGTTGTCAGCCTTTGGTAACGTAAGATATGTAAAATCGCATACATGACTTCACTTTTACGAAAACAATTCGAATTGTCGACTACCTCCAGACTAGGAGTAATCGCGAATATTTTGCTACATATTTTCGCCGAATAGATTCGAATACAATTCAAATGAGCAGTGAATGTGACCTGATTTGACAATTGTTGTTTATGTTACGAAACAATGACACATAGAAGTTCAATTGTGACGTTACATAAATAGAATTGTGTTACAAAGCTTGCAAAATTGGACATGGCAGGTGAAGCATGTTTTGGAAGCAAACATCTAACGGAGATTTAAATCAGTTATGCTAATGTGGCAAAAAGCTCATTGGTTTACATTTTTATCAATAAATTTGCAATTCATAAACCCATGTTACTGTTTGATCGAATACTTTTTAACTTCGGGGCTCTTTTATTTCTTTTATTTTCCGCAACTACAAGTATCCGAATCGGTGCATTCAAATACTATTCGAACTGTTTGCTTCTTACAACAACAGAACAATTCGTGAATACAAATTACTAGAACTATTAATACGAATACAATTCGAATTGCTACATCTCACAAAGGACGAAGTATTCATGAATACGAATATGCGCTTGGGGTTTATTCGAATTACACGTTGTTGTTGTTTGGTCAACTATTCATGAATACTAATGCTTGACACGTTTTATTCAAATACAATTCGAATTGCTGCCACCTTAACATAACAAAACAATTCGTGAATACGAATACTGGACTCGAATTATTCGAATACAATTCGAATTGCCGAACTTTAAAAAGTGCGTAGAATTCATGAATACGAATACATGCCTTGGTTTATTCGAATAGTATTCGAATTACTTGTCGTTGTAGTTTGGTCAACAATTCATGAATACAAATACTTGACTCGTTTTATTCGAATACCATTCGAATTGCTGTCACTCAAAAATGACCAAAGTATTCATGAATCCGAATACAGTCATGCAGGTATTCGTTAAGTATTCGAAAACAGAACGCATGTATTCGACCCCATGTCTGGTAATAAGTTAGATCCCAAAAGTATATGTCTTTAAAACTTTTGCCTGACCAAAACACACAAAAAAGATTCCATTTTAAACATTTGTTCTTAATTACTCCAGGCATAACTTACACATCTTCTGTTAATATGATTTAAAAAAATAATAATCTTGAAATAAGTCTTTTAGCATTTTGGCTTGTTAATAAAATATATAAAACTGTGTATGTTTCAAATAAATCTCTCCGATTAGTAACAATGACTGTAAAATTTATTTTTAAAACGAGAAATGTGCCTGTTAGTTTTATGAATTACAAGTTTTAAAACAACAATAAAAAATCCTAACGTTTTAATATTTTTAAGATACATCAATGCAATTGACTCTGAATACTTGTGAAGCAGTGTCTTGTCCAGAAAACTGCATATGTGGTGCTGGTGTTGTTGATTGCAGAAATCGGCAACTTGAAGTATTACCAGCCCTTTTTCCACAAAATGTCACAGAACTGTGAGTTACCTTGTTTTTAGATTTTATAAAATTGAACAAATTTTGTTTTGTTTTTTTAGACGACTGGAGCAAAACTTTATTCGAATCATTCCAACAATGGCCTTTTGGCATCATAAGGAATTGAGAAGAATGTAGGTCCTATCACAATAACGATGCATTATTGTAATAAATGCAAGGTTTAAAGTTACAGCAGTTACATTGTTTGTTGCAACAAATATAATATTATCCTGGCAGCAGATTTATTAACCGTTTAGATGTAAAATAGTAATTATGTATCTTGTCTTTTTGTTCGTTCATTCTTTCAAAAGCAGTTGGGCCTTGAACACATATTTTACTGTACTTTTATTTATTTGTTATTTCCATTTTTTCCTTGTGGTTTCCAGTGATTTGAGCAACAATATTATCGATGAAATTCAAGCAGATGCATTTCGTGGCCTTCATCAACTCACATCCTTGTAAGTAGGTGTGAAAGTATGTAGATCACAAAACAAATATCAAACTCAACTCTTCATTATTTTTAGGGTTTTGTATGGAAATGAATTGACAACTCTTCCACCAAATGTATTTCAAGATCTTACGCAACTTCAAATGTTGTAAGTTATGATAAATATAAAAGTAGTTATTTATGATCCTTACAATTAAGTAGGTGGATAACGATTCTCACTTTTTTTGCCTTTGACTTTTTATCTCATGTGGTCCAATTTTGTTCTATAAAAAAACTATTTCTGTTCTTTTAAACTACCGTAATTTTCCATGTATAATGCGCAAAATTTAATTAATTTATTTTCCTAAAATCTGGGGTGCGCATTATGCATGGGTACAACAATTTTTGAAGAAAATCTCCCTCGAAATAAAACTTGAAATCACACCTTTCTTCTTGTTTGTTGTCAATCGCGCATCACATTCAGCCATCCTGCCAAACACACTTAGTCAGTAAAATTCATAATTGACGACACATCGTTTGGTACGATGGTGCAATCTTTTGATGGTGTGTTATTGTCAAATATTGTTTTTTTTAATCTCCATCGCAGACCGGATATCATGTGGAGGCCGCCATTACAGTACTAGTTTAAAAATCGACACCTATATGGCGCTAGATATTCGAACTCGGCGGCGGAAATTCGGATCTGATGCGCAGAACGGATGCGCAAGACACGTCAGCTATATAAAGAGCGAGAGTTCAGTTCTCTACCTATTAGTTTCAATTCACAGTTTCATCAAGATGGCTGCTGTTCACTTCAAACACGCTCCATACGAACACAATGCTCTCGTATCAGATGCTTGCTCGATCACCTGCTCGTTTGCTGTCACAATGTACCCTACACAAATCCGAAACATTTCTTCGCTATCGAGTTTGCTAGCGCATGCGCAGTGATACTGACCGGCAGAATAACATCCGGTTGTTCCCAAAGATGCTCTTTTTTCTGAAATAATTTTACGTTTACGGACTTAAGTAAGAGTCAAAGTTTGGGTGCGTATTATACATGGGTACAGGCTTTTTTCCAGCATTGACATGCCATTTTTAGGGTGCGTATTATGCATGGGGGCGCATTATGCACGGAAAATTACGGTATGTCTGATTTTAATTGAACTAGGACACTTTTTTATCCCCATTGAATTGGTTTTTGCAGTAATTACATCACCTTTTTTCTGTAAAATTATTTTTTCTTTTTTCTGCAATATCTCTTTTTACTAAGATATGCAGGGTTGCCGTACCATACATATTTCTAAAAAAAAATTTTATTTTAAAGGACAATGTCTTGGAAAAATTTATTGTCCTTATTTCTATGAAATGTCCTTGTTTTTTTTTACTTAAATCCTGATTTTAGCTGTTGTGAGATGCACAAAGTAATTTCCATAAACAAGGAGTTGCTGGAACAGATAGTTTCTGGCCAAAAAAAATATGACATGTGATATGTCATGTCTCATATAAATGCAAAGATTTGTCAAAAAATCTTTGTTTGGTTTCGTTTAAAAAAATAATTTTTCTTTGTCCTCTTTTGGGTGGTCCATGTCCATTGCAACCCTGAACATATATCTAACACATTCAAAAAGTGTAGATTCAAATAGCTTAAAAAGTTATTTCCCAAGCTTGAAAGACAAAGTTAAAAACCCTATTAACTATCATTATTCACAATAATGTGGAGTTCAATTACTAATAATCTACACTAACACTGTCATCATCTTTGTTGCACACTAAATCTTGAATCATACTTTTTCATATTGGCATGCATATCTGTTTTTTTTATCTTTGGTGGGCGGGCAACCATAACTGTGTTATACTCACAAAGAGTTCTCCACTGAGCTGCCTGTTTTGTTTCTGAGTCTGTCGGATCATTTTTTGTTTGATTTCAAAAATCACAATTGTCCAAGACAGGATTTGAACCAACAACCTTGTTAACACAAAGCATTTGTGTCAATCACTTGGCTATCAAAAAATGTTCAAGTTTTTTTTTCACTTTCTTTTTTAATTTATATAGTTGCAACAGATGATTAATGATTTTCTACCTGTTTTGTATAGATTGTTGAATGCAAACAAGATAAAATGTCTGCGACATGATGCTTTCAATGGATTAGTTGCTTTGAATCTTTTGTAAGTGCCTGTTTGTAATGATTTAAGGGTTGTTTTTGTTTTTGAAACAAACTATTTTTAACTTTTTTCATATTTTTGTAATATTTAAAAGTGGCATCCTGAAACAATCATTTTAGCCTAAACATCTTAAAAATATTATTAAAATCAGTTGATTCATCAATCATCATGACAACTACATTCTTTTACTGTGTTGTAGGTCCTTGTATGACAATAGGATTCAACACCTTGTCAAAGGAACATTCAAATCATTGCAAGCTATTGAAACATTGTAGGTTTATCTTTAATATATATTTTGTTTTAATTCATTTCCTTTTTACAAAAATGAAATTTTATTAGACATTTGGCACAAAATCCCTTTATTTGTGATTGCAAGCTTCGGTGGTTAACAAAGTATTTGAAAAAAAATCCAGTTGAAACATCAGGTGCAAAATGTGCTGGACCTTTAAAGCTTGCAAACAAAAAAATTGCTTTGATTCGGGGACGGAGATTTAAATGCAACTGTAAGTAGAGCTTTGCCCAAATATGTTTGATGGAATGACTACATTTAATTATTCTGCTCTTGTATTACCCAATTGTTTTGTGGTTGATGTCCTAATTATAAACTTTGTAGCCACCATTGCACATAACATTTTTATGTCAAAAATCGACTCCCAAAATTTACTTATGTCAATACCTTTATGCTGCATCACTCAACAGTGTGCAATTACAGTGTAGCTGCAGCATCTATTTATACTAGAGATGTACCGAATATTCGGTTTGCCGAATTTATTCGGCCGAATCGGCCACTTTTGCAAAGATTCGGTTTCGGCCGAATAATTTGTTGCGATTCGGCCGAAACCGAATCTTTTACGAACACATATTTAAAGCGTTAAACGTGTCTTTTCTGCATAGTACCAACGAAAATCGCGCCAATCATTATCTTTTTTAACACATTATCACTTTTACCACTGCAGACAACTAATCAGTAATTCATTGTCAGGTTGGCAATCATGCTTGAGGCAATGTTAAACCCCACAGAACTAAAATAGGGACGAAACACAACCATTCTGCACTAATTGCCTGGTAGATAAACTTATATTTTCATGTCAAACGCGTAGCTTACGACTTCGCGTGACGTCATAAATGATTCGGTTGATTCGGCCAAATTTATTCGGCAAAACCACCGAATATTCGGTTTCGGCCGAATCGAAATTTCGCCGATTCGGTACATCACTAATTTATACCAATTGTTTCCATAACTATACATTTTATAACATCCCAATACACAGATTTTTTGGGGCATTTGTTTTCTCGCTTATGTGTAAATTGAACTAATACTTATCTCATGAATGGGTTTTTAACACCCACAGATGATATAGAATCTATGGCAAAAACATTATGTTCCAAGGAGACATTTTTCAAATTCTTAAAATTAAAATATTTTGTGTAATTTTTACACATGTTATGTAAGCATGTGGAGCTGTGGTCTCCCTACTTTTTTTCATACGTTGATTCTCTCACAGATCTTAAAAATTGAACTGCAAAATCTTAATTTTTACAAATTGCTGGTCATCTGACAGTGTTGCAATTCGCTTTCACAACCGTGTGACTGCAAATTGGGCGTATTTTGCACATAAGATTTTCAGTTTTGTTTGCAGTCTCTGATGATAAGAATATAGCCCAAATCGGTTCATATTTAGAAACATTCTAAACATTCATTTTTGTGGAACATAAAAATAGTAATATGTACTGTCTTAGTACTGCAAGCAACTGTTGAAACTTCAAACTACTTTAGAAATGTTTTCCCTTTTTAAAAAAGTTTTGTGTTATATGACTTTGTTTGCAGCAGCTAAGAGTCAAAAAAGTTTTGAAAATGTTGATTGCTTACCCGAAGTTGACTGCCCCAGGCATTGTCAGTGTGATGCAACAACTATTGACTGCTCTGGTCAGGGAATGCAGGAGATACCAGATAATCTTCCACCTTATGGCTCTACAATGTATGTAAACATAACCATTGACAAAAACATCCCCCTTTTCACCTTAAAACATGGTTTGCAGAAATTTAAGCGGCAACAGTTTTAGTCTGGTTGCAAACAGAGGTTTTTTCAAAAAGTTACAGAATGTAAAAATGATCGATTTATCTAACAATCAAATTGTTCGCATTGAGGATGGAGCATTTGCTGGTGCTGAAAATGTTGTTGAACTGTAGGTATTGATAAGTGCATGTTAAGAAATTGGACTTAAAATAATGATGTATTTCAGGCATTTAAACAACAACATGATAACTGAAATACAAGGGTCATCATTTGATGGACTACTGGCTTTAAGAACATTGTAAGTTATGAATATTTTGGTTTTGCTGTCAAGTACTTTACAAAGTTTGACTTTTAGAATTTTGAGGAACAATCGATTGTCATGTGTCGGAAATAATTCATTTCATGGACTTTCTATGCTGCAACATCTCTCTTTGTATGGAAACCAGATAACAACAATAATGGATGGATCTTTTAATTCACTATCATCACTTCAGACACTGTATGTATTACAGCAAAAAATTGCTTGTGAAAAATTACCAAATAATAACTATGTGCCAAACTATGCAACAGTTTGGCACATAGTTATTATTTGGTAGAAAACTGGCAACTTATCATAAATAGACAAATCTAATTTAAAGTGTACACAACAAAGCCATGAAAAATGGAGAAAATATTTTTATGCCTTTGAACAAGAAATTAGACATTTTTGTACATGTGATAGACAGTGATAATGCTGAACTGTTTTCAAACCAGCATTAACTACTTGTCTCATTTATAAGTTTTATACTAGGTAGTTTATCAGATGTGTGTTACAAGTTTGTCTTTTCCCAAGGCATGGTAAAGATGGGTCCCCTTCCTTGAAGGGGAAAATGTGCCATCTGCTTTGTTTGACTCAATAACTTCAGTATTTAACCTGCTAGAACCTGAAGTGTAAAATGTTTTTGTATGTTGCTGCACACCACAATAATAGTGTAATTAAGGCCACCTGTTTGTGATCTGCATTGCTTCGTGGTGCACATGAGGGGTGTTAAGAGCCTTATGACACCAGAAGAATTAGCAGTTGCTACTTAAAATACCTCAAGTGGTCAAAATTTTAAACATTGTCCAATTGGGCTATTTTTTACAGGACTGCAGTTTCATTGTGGTGTGGTATTTTATCAGTTCTTATCGGGGTCTGGAACCCCAGTTAACCTCTAGCCCCCTAAAATGTGTGAATTTTTTAAACGATGTCAGAATTACATGAAATTTAGACATGTTTAAAGAATACCCCACTTTGAGGTGTCCTTTGTTGTGTTATACCCTGTAAGCCCCACTTTACCCATTTCCCCTACTATGTGTATAATTTGTAAACATTGTCTGAATTGGATACAAGTTTGACAGTTTGTGCAAAATGTCATTTTTAGGTGTTGCTTGTTATGTTTTGCCCTACAGCCCAATCAGTTACCCCATTAGCTCCCTAAAATGGGCAAACTTTATTAACAATGGCCAAATTAAATCCAATTTGCATAGTTTGTAGCTCAAAAAGCGTGTTATAATTTATACATAGACTTTTAAATTGATAATTTTTTATCGCCTTATTTAAACTCATACCACCAAAATATGACGGTTATCTTGTAAAATGCATTATTTACAACTTTGCATGTGTTTGGGACCCTTAAATTTTTGGCTTGCAGAAACAAACTAAGGTGATAAAAACGTTGGCTATTATGGGACCCTTTAGAACAGGGCTACTCAAACTTTCATGCTGTGCGACCCCATTTTCAAACAAAAATTTGTATGCGACCCCTTGATGGGTATAGCCCAGAGGTGCACAACCTTTTTGCTATGAAGTCCGCATATTTATTTTACCAAAGGCCGCCAATTGCCTGCTTGCTTGTGTTTTAGAATTACTGATCTAAAGAAATACTTGTATTATGTATATGTACCATCTAATAGCGCCTATTACCGAATATTCGGTTTGCCGAATTTATTCGGCCGAACCGGCCACTTTTGCAAAGATTCGGCTTCGGCCGAATAATATGTTGCGATTCGACCGAAACCGAATCTTTTACGAACACCCATTTAAAGCGGTAAACGTGTCCTTTATGCTTAGTACCAACGAAAATTGCGCCAATCATTATACTTTTTAACACATTGATGCTTTTTCCACTGCAAACAAAAAAACAGTAATTCATTGTCGAGTTGGCAGTCATGCTTGAGGCAATGTTAAACCCCACAGAACTAAAGAAGAACGTAACACACCCATTCTGCACCAATTGTCCGGTTTTGCGTGATGCGATTTTGCGTGATGTCATAAATGATTCGGTTGATTAGGCCGAATATTCGGTTTCGGCCGAATCGAAATTTTTGGCAAAAGAGTTCTTATTTATGTTACGGCCGCCACTACATACATTCCAATAAACATGTTCACGGCCGCACAAACTCGTCTCTGTCGCCGCACTTGTGCACCCCTGACATAGCCTATCCCCTGGGGTAGCCTATGCACGAGAATGATGTTTAAACAATAAAGACCCCAATTGGGGTCGCGACCCACAGTTTGAGAAGCCCTGTGCTAAACTATACAAAAAATATATGTGTATCGAAATAGGCCATAGTGTAATTTCAATGGTAAAATGTACTAAGCCATCCTTCTAGTTTGGCCTGGTGATTGTTTTATTCTGTCATCAACACCCACATGTTACTAATTTAAACAAACCACTTACATAAGCAAATAAACATTTTATTCTGGTGTGGTGAGAAAAATGATTCACAAAAGACTAAGGTTGGAATAAAAGTTTTATTTTGTGAGAGATATTTGGCTTTTTTAATTTTGAAATAGCAATACTAGCTAATCCATTGCGTATGATTACTATATTTGTATTGCAACATCAAATAGCTTGGTGGTATGTTTTTGTTGCAGAAACTTATTGTCAAATCCTTTAAACTGCAACTGCCACATGAACTGGTTTTCTACATGGTTGAGAAATAGTGTAGTTGCAACAGGAAACTTACGATGCACAGTCCCATCATTTTTGGCTGGCCTCCCTATTGCTGATATTAACTCCCAAGATTTCCAATGCAGTAATGAGGAACTTGAGATGTTGCCCTGTATGTCTGCCAGAGTGTGCCCCACTGGTTGCGACTGTCAAGGTAGCTTTACTTAAAAACATGTCACCAATGGGTTTCCATGCAATATGTAAATACTTTACTTCTGGCAAAAAGCTAAAAAATCTCATTTCAGGATCAGTCGTGTGGTGTGGTAATGCAGGTTTGACAAGTTTTCCAGTTACGGATATACTACATGATGTGACCGAGCTTTACATGGAAATCAATGCTATTCAACTCATACCCAGCACAATTAATCAATTTGTTTTCATTACAACACTGTAAGATTCCAGGAAAAGTTTGCCTAATGGTTTAATCTTATGTAGTTTGGTTTATTTGAAGAGACATATATTTAACACACTTTGGTTTGTTATTGTAAACTCAGCATTGACCTACCAATCTCATGATGAGGTAGTCAGTTTTATCTGGCCAAGTCTCAAATGGTTTGTTGGCAAAACAACAACAACAACAACAAAAACGCGCACATGTGACATATGCAGTGATGTCCCCACAGGGAAAATGTAGATATCACAATGACATTATCCACAAAATACAGATAAAACTGGTTAAAGTTGCAGCTTACCGACCCCCCTTTTAAAGAGGAATTTAGCAATTAGTTCTTTAGGCATAATGACAGCGTATACTGTATATCTATGAAGGAACAATAGTATTTAGCATTGACAGTTAGGCTGTATGTTGCGTCTGGCTTTTCAGATCAATTTCAGGCTTGTTTTATTAAAGCAGGTTTAAATCTGAACCTCACATTTTGCAGGGACATGAGCAATAATCAGCTAACATCAATTAACAGCAACCAATTTTCAAACTTAAGTCGACTTACAACATTACTTCTCGCATACAACAACATTCGCTGCATTTCTGGAACTTCATTTGCTGGATTGATGTCATTGAAAACTTTGTGAGTATCAGTGCAATGGTTACAGAGTACTGTGACATTATGCATACACATGTTGCTGATGATTTTCTGTTTGTGAATTAAGATACCTATCTTCAAAGTATATTTTGCATATAAGTGCTGATTTAAGTCAAAATTGTTGTAGATTGTTATGGAAATAGCTTATAATTGATGTAATGCAGGTCACTGCATAGCAATGATTTATCATCTCTTCCAGAAGGAGTGTTTCATGGACTTACAGCACTGACACATGTGTGGGTATTTCTTTTGTTGCAAATTTGTCACTTATTATGGGTCCCCGACACATCTTGGTTTTACTCTTTATAGGTCCCCTTCCCTGAAGGGGACACATCTTGGTTTTATTTGATTTTTCTTTCCGCCCTGCAAATTGTCCCCCCTCTTTTGCCATAAAATGTTTAATAGATTTGGATGAAACTTTCACAAATGGTAGATATAGTTATGTAGATGTGCCATCTGCTTCGTTTGTCATGACAACCCCAGTATTTACCCCGGTAGCCCCCAAAATGTAAAATGTTGTTAGTGCGCACCACAAACGTTAGATTTGTGTGGTGTTATAAATGCAACTAGACATATGTTGCTAATGTTTATAGGTTGTCCAGTGGTGGATGTAGTTGACATTTAGAGGGGTGTAAACAGCCTCATGATGTCAAAGGTAGAACGGGTTGTTGCTCAAAATACCTCCTAGTGGTCAAAATTTTAGACATTGGCTGATTTGGATGAAATTTTACAGGACTGTCCATTGGTTCATTGTGGTTCTATATTTTATACATTTGGGTGTAAAACCCATCAGTTACCCCACTAGCCCCCTAAAGTGGGTGAGTTTTTTAAACAGTGTCGAATTGACTGAAATTTGGACTGCTTGTATAATTTGTCATTTATAGGTGATGTTTGTTGTGTTTAACTCTGTAGCCCCAATATTTACCTCTCTAGCCCCCTAAAATGGGTGAGTTTTTTAAACAGTGTCGGAATTGACTGAAATTTGAATAGCTTGTAGAATATGCAATTTTTGATGTCGATTGTTGTGTTCAATCCTTTATCCCCATCAGTTACCCCACTAGCCCCCTAAAGTGGGTGCATTTTTTAAACATTGTTGAAATTGGCTGAAATTTGGATAGCTTGTAGAATATGCTATTTATAGATGTCTATTGTTGCGTTCAACCCTTTAGCACCCACATTTTTCTCAGCAGCCTCTTAAAATGAGTGTATTTTTTGTCAAAGTCAGGATATGAATGAAATTTAAACAGTTTATAAAGCACACTATTTTAAGTAGTCATTTTTTCTGTTTAACCCTGTAGCACCATGATTTACCCCACTGGCCCCTAAAAATCGATTTTTTTAAACAATTTTTAAATTAAATTAAATTTGGACAACTTGTAAAATCTGCCATTTACAGGTCTCAATTGTTCGATTTTAAAGAACTATTTACCCCTTTTTTCTTTAAAATAGAACATTAAATAGGACAAAAGTTAAACAATGTCTGAATTTTTTAATGGAATTGTATAGTGATTGTATAGTGTACTTAATAGCATGAATATTTAAGTCAATTATTGATCACTGTGTTCTACCTAACAACACCAAACTTAGTGATGGTTATCTCTGGAAATGCATTATTTTTAGGTTTGCATGTGTGGGTTACCCATGAGTTTCTGTCTGCAGAAACAACCAAGGTTATAAAAGAAGGTGGCTAGTATGGGACCGAATATAAAATATGTGTAGGGAATATATTAATCTTTCAAATATGTTATAGTAGGGTTGCCATACGTCCGGATTTTCCCTGACATGTCAGGGAATTTAGTGTTTAAATCTGCAGCCGGGAGAAATGTTAAAATGAACTTAAAAGTCAGGAATTTAAGAAAATAAACTATGAAATTAATGTACCAACGAAGAAATTTTCTAGCAGTTAGCTACAACCGCGTCAATGCCATGAAATGTAAAAAGGTAAACTGGTGGCGCGCAGGTTAACATACAGGGTTACTGTCTCGTTTTGCAGTGTAATACCTGTTTGTTAACTGGTTATCGGACAATACGCGTTAGTTACACAAATAAAAATCTGCGTCTCAAGAAAACACAGCATTTGATGCTACGTGGGAAATTTCATTTGCTTTAACTGTGTACCGAATATGCAAGGAACTAACTAACAACAAAAAGTCGAATGTCGTGAGACATAAAAACGTTTTACATTGGGATTTTATTTCAAATTTAAAAAGGTCTTCGTGGCTGCCAGTGTCTTTTTTCTGTGTAAAATTGATCTGAATGGTTTACGAGTGGTAAAGGTTGGCGACTCCTGATATATGTGCTTATTGTTTCAAGGATAGTAAGAGTAAGTGAGCCCAATAACCTTACTCGAGGAAGCCTACGCAGAAAGTTAATTGACATGGATCAGAGTATCGTATACGTTTTCTCGTATCGCCGTCCGTGTGACTTCTGAATATTCTAAATTTATTCCGGAATAATAGTGTTTAGATCGCAAAAGGTTAACGCAGCGGTTTTCAAACTGAGGTCCCCGGTCCTTTAGGTTTAGAGGTCGGTGAGGCAATTTTGTGGCGACCGCGAAGAGGTGGAAGTAATTCTATATTCTTATTTGGCGTCAGTTTGTGCAACTGAATAAGTTTAAATCAAAGTGAAAGTGAGAATCGACCGCCTCCATTGCTAAACAATAAGCTGTATTGTATGACAACTAACAAAAATGCAATTGTTCGCGCACAATTGTAATGTTTTTTGTCTTGTCTGTGATGTCAGACTTGGATCATTCTTCTGCGCAATTTTGCATAACTAGCTAAAATCCTGTAATCAACTTTCGTTTTTCTTAAATACACCATTCAGGCTTAAGGACCGCGAGCCCTCGAAATAATGGCAAAGGGACCATTTAGAGAAAATAACAAAAAAGTTTGAAAACCACGGGGTTAATGCAACTGAAATCAATTTTGTCAGGGATTGTGTATCATAAAATATGGCAACCCTATGTTATAGTGTATGTGCAATGGCAAAATGTGCTAAGCCACCCTTCTAGTTTGTGTCATATGATACAATATGGAATTTAAGTATTTCAAGTTTGGCAGGAATTGCTTTTTACCAGTTTATCTTTTCAAAGTGAAAAATGATATTTTATTACAGACAAAATCAGAACATCACAATTTGGTTAATTAAAAAAAAACGGTTAATTGGGACGGTTTAGTTAATCATAAATCATGAAATATTGATTTCTATGTTGAAGCTGTGCAGTCATATTACTTCAAACTTCAAAGCAACTTAATTGGACTGGGGAAGCATTAAATGTATATACTTTAAAGGTAGAGTCTGGATAATAGAGAAAAACGATTAATGGGAACAAACCACTTGGCGAATTGGAATCCCGAATGTCTGGTTTTGTCTGTAATACCATTGCAAATTTAGATACACCTGTGTGTATAGACCCATTTGTTTCCGCTTGCAAAAACAATTATGTTGTTAAATGTCGGGTAAAGATTTTTGGCCCACTTGGAATTGGGTAATAATTGTACATCAATCATTAGAAATGGTCTATGTGCGTTTCCAATTGTTTTGTTTGTTTTGTTTTTAAATTGATGTTTTTACTTTTTGTGCACTATAGGGGGTTTGGAGCAAATCCTTGGTATTGTGACTGTCATTTGAGATGGTTTGCACAGTTCTTTGATGAAATGGGAATATCAAGGTGTTCTGGCCCTGAGAACATGGAGGGAAGGTTAATCACATCAACACCATCTTCATTATTTGTTTGTCAAGGCAAATGATTTAAAATCCATTTTTACCATCTAAGTATAAGCTAAAAGACTTGTTATTTCAAATAATTTTACTCATAAGAAGTCAAAATAATTAATTTGAGTTCATTTTGGGCCGTTGCATAGTGTTTGCATAGTGAGTCATTGCTTAGTATCATGTTATGGAAAGATTTTTTTATGCCAAACAGTTTGTTTTATTGTAAAAAAAATAATTTACTTTTGGTCAGAACTATTTCATCATTACAATAATTTTAAGCTTGATTTAAAATACTAAAACAATCCATATTTATTGTTCTAATACATGACATTTTTTGGCTTTTTGCATCACATTATAAATTAATCTGTATGGGCAATAAAATGTATTCAATTCATGTTGTGGATACAGGCACATAAAATGTTTTTGTTTGTTTTTAAATAGGTGCTTTGGACATTTCTATTGCTTCCAAATGCAATCCATGTTTATCAACTCCATGTCAGCATAATTCTAGCTGTGTGGAAAATATTTCTAAAGAATATTTGTGTCATTGCAGACCTGGTAAGTGTAAACAGTTAAGTTTCATATGTGCGCATTTTAGCTCGGTTTAATATAGCTGTGGTTTATAGGTTTTGAAGGCAGAAACTGTGAGCTATTGGCCAATCAATGCACTTCATCTCCTTGCCTCAACGGTGGGACTTGCAAATTGCTGGATACAATGAAATATGTGTAAGTTTGTTTACACCATACTTATTTTCATGAATGAATTTCTGAATAAAAACAAAATTGCTATTACAAGAGCATAATTTGTCCATATCTTATTCCATTAACACTTTAGCAAGATAATAAATGAAACCTTGGGATGACGATAGTTTTATTGAAAATAGTAATAAGATTGCTTTATTATTGGTCCCCTTTCCTGAAGGGGACACATCTTGATTTCACTCTGTTTGTTTTTCTTTTTTCTGCCCCGAAGTTTGTCAATGCACTTTCAGCACGAAATCTTTGATGGATTTGGATTAACCTTTCACAGATACTAGATATGGTCATGCAGATGTGCCATTTGTTTTGTTTGTCTCGTTAGCCCCACTATTTACCTTGCAAGCTCCATAAAATGGGTTAATTTTTAAACAATGTCTGAATTTAATGAAATTTGGATAGCTTAAAGAGTTTGCCATTTGTAGGTATCGATTGTTGTGTTTCACCCTGTAGCCCCCCAAAAATGGGAGAATTTTTAAACGATTTCCGAATTAGCTAAAATTTGGATAGCTTGTAGAGTTTGCCATTTGTAGGTGTTGATTGTTGTGTTTCGACCTCTAACTGTGTTTTAAAATAAGGTGAACTTATAACAATGTCCAAATGCATATTAATAAACCCTAAAATAGATTTTGCAACCATCGGGATTGGAAACCCATGAGTTTATGCCGACCCAATTTGAAATGAGCATATGAAATCTAATAACGTTTTGAAAAAGGTTATAGTGTATGTCCAATGGCAAAATGTTCTAAGCCACCCTTCTAGTTTTCATCTCCTTCATTGGCAATGGTATTTTTGGGTCAGTCACTGTACAAGTATATATTTTGTGTACCTGTTGGGGAGACTTGAATTTTCTTTTTAACTTGTTTAAGAGAGCTTATTTTGGATTTGGACTGTTATGATACAAGAGTTAAATTTAAATCCAGAAAAATTAGATCCCCTATTTAAACTTACTAGATAATTTGTTCCCGTGCCTCACATATGTATATAAATAGCACCATTCTCTTAAATATGTATTTAATCAACTGACATGGGTTCAATGCAGGTGTCTTGGTTGTTGCTAACTTGTTCCTTGACAGAAATGTTAGAGCAGCATTTTTTTTCCTTCTTGTGACACAACATTTCAACATTTATGAAAAAAAATGTTCCCACAAAACTCCTGACAGATTAATTGCCAATGCTAATTAACCAAAAATGAAGATTTTTCAAAAGGCAAATATTTAGACATAGCTAAATTTAACTCAATGACAATGAATGAGTGTGGAAAAATTTAAGACTTGACTCAACATGGAAGTTTTGTTAATTGGGACTTGCCTTGACATGTGTCTTTTGATTGAGGCTAAAATTCTATAAACGTGACTTTAGGCATGACCCCCTGAAAATCTGATTGGGATTGGGCTGATATGACATAACACTGGTTACTAATATTTTTTTTATTGAAAGATGCAATTGCCTAGATGGATTTGAAGGAGATCAATGCCAAATTAACATTGATGAGTGTGAAGACAGACCCTGCATTGCTCAAAATGCAACTTGCATTGACCAAGTGAATTCTTTTTTGTGCAAGTGTCCACTTGGATGGTGAGCAAAAACAAAAGCTTTAAACCTAATGTTTTTAACCCATTTTGGCAGTACTAAAACAATAATTTATTTGATAACTGGCTATTTGTTTTTACAGGCATGGAAAGCTTTGTAATCAGCTGCTTTTAAATACATGCGAATCTATTAACCCATGTGAAAATGGCGCAGAATGCATTTCTATGCAGGATTTGGACTCCACAACGTACAGGTTTTTAAGATTTTATGTGATCTTACATGTAGTTGTGAACTGTTTTTTACATTAACAAATGTTTAGATGTGTCTGCCCATCTGGTTTTATGGGACAAAATTGCTCTGAAAAAGTTTATCCGTGTTTGAACCATAATTGTCAAAATGGTGGAGTGTGTGTGGCTGATAATCAGTCAGCTGCTGGTTACCATTGCAACTGTAACGAAATGTACCGGTAAGATATTTATGGGCCTATAGCTCTTTCCTATAGTGGACATGTTTTATTTTCTTTGATTTGTTTGTTTTTTCCTTGTTTTGTATTTATTTATATTTCTTCAGCGTATCCACTTCCTTTTGCCAAAAAATGTTTGGTGAATGTTTACAGCTGTTAGATATTAACATGTAGATGTGCGATATGTTGGGTTGACCTTTCATGATTTAGCGTAATTTGTCAAGTTTTTCTTTGTGTTACCAAAAAAAGGACACACAAAAATCGGTTGTGACAATTTGAATTGTCAAAAACAAGGGCTATAATTTGAATACAATTGAAATTACTGGCTATTGCATTGGATTTCGGGTAATTATAGGTCAACTTCCCTGAAGAGGACATGTATTGTTTTGGTTTTTCATTTTTTCTGTTTTACGCTTTAAAACTAAAATATCAACAGCTCCTCTTTTTTACAAATGTGCATTGTTTGGTTTTATCTAAATTGTCTGTGATTTAAAAAATCCTATGTTTTCAAACAGAGGTCTAAATTGTAGCATTCCTGTAGTTGATGTTTTTGTGCAAGATGATCCATGTTCCAACAATTACTGTTTAAATGGTGGTGAATGCTATCATAAACCAGAGAGCAATGAATATGGTTGTTGGTGTCCTCCTGGCTACAGTGGTAACACATGCGAAAAGGTGTCTCAATTTTGATTTACTTTTCAGTGTATATGGCGGTAGTGAAGGTTAACAACATAGGTTTTATATTGATAAATAGCTGATTTTATGTAGACTAGCATTTCGAATCTATAACAAATTAAGAGAAATAACTGTCATATTTGGATTGTGATAAAAATGTCAATAAAACTTTACAGCTGCGAAGTATAAACTTCAAAATAAATGGGAGCTATGTACCACTGCATTCTATGCAAGTTCGCAACATGAACTTCACAATTTTTCTTTCTACAGTTGAGGTAAACCTTGTAATGAAAAAGTTTTTTTGGCATTTTGATACCTTTTATTTTCTATTTAGCTCTTTGGCATCATTTTCTACAAAGGAAATTTGCAAAATACTAAGCACATTGCTGTTGAGTTCTATTCTGGTCATGTCCGGCTTAGTATTGACTTGGGCAACTTCCCAGGGTCAACCTTGTACAGCACTATTCCAGTAAATGATGGAAAGATACACAAGGTATGTAAATATATCCTAATTTAAGCACTGCCCAAGTATTGCTTTGGCATTGCAGGAAAATTGCTGAATCCTCAAAATGGTTATTCCCCGTCTTTCTTAGCTGAGGTGTGGGCAAAAAAGGTTGCAAAACAATGGTCCAACCTTATGATTTTACTGTGTATTTTTATTGTATTACATGTGGGTGCCAGGTGGTCTTTACTAACACCTAAACATGATTAAATTTAAACAGTTTGTACATGGAGTCTATACCCAATACCCAATGCAGAAGTAGTTTCATTATGGGTCCCCTTCTATGAAGGGGACACATATTGTTTTTGTCCGTATTTTTTTTTTCTTTTTTCTGTCTAACGCTGGTTTGTTATACGTGTTTGGTCAAGAAAGAGTGCTTTAAATTTATTCAAATTTGGACAGATGTTAGTTATTAATCCAGATTTGATCCTCCCGAAGTTTGACCCCGAATGACGCAGCGGTTCACCCGCAGGCCCCCAAAATGTATTTTTAAAAAAACGGCTGTACTGACTAAAGTACAGCATCTCTGAGTGATATGCTTTGTTGTTTGGTGCAATATAAGATATTCCAAAGAATTTTGTATCTTTTTTTCGATTTACTCATTTTGACCCCTTAAACCCCCAAATATTGATTTCTGTCTAACGCTGGTTTGTTATACGTGTTTGGTCAAGAAAGAGTGCTTTAAATTTATTCAAATTTGGACAGATGTTAGTTATTAATCCAGATTTGATCCTCCCGAAGTTTGACCCTGAATGACGCAGCGGTTCACCCGCAGGCCCCCAAAATGTATTTTTTTAAAAACGGCTGTACTGACTAAAGTACAGCATCTCTGAGTGATATGCTTTGTTGTTTGGTGCAATATAAGATATTCCAAAGAATTTTGTATCTTTTTTTCGATGTACTCATTTTGACCCCTTAAACCCCCAAATATTGATTTCTGTCTAACGCTGGTTTGTTAAATGCGTTTGGTCAAGAAAGAGTGCTTTAAATTTATTCAAATTTGGACAGATGTTAGTTATTAATCCAGATTTGATCCTCCTGAAGTTTGACCCCAAACGACCGAGCGGTTCACCCACAGGCCCCTAAAACGAAAAAATTTAAAACGGCTGTACTGACTAAAGTACATAATCTGAGAGTTTCATGCTTAGTTGTTTGGTGCAATGTAAGGTATTCTAAAGAATTTTGTAACTTTTTATTGGATTCACCCATTTTACCCCTTAAACCCCAAAATAATAAGTTTTAGGCAAAAAATACAAGCCATAATGTGCTGAAATGTTAAACAATTGTTTGCAGTAGGTTATTCGTTCAGTATTTAAAAATTTAAAATCGGCCAAATAGTTACTTTTACAGTCCATAATATGTGTATACTGTCAGTCAGATAGAAGTCTCAACTCTCAAGGGAGTAATTCACTTGTTTACGATTAAGGCGGGTGAATGCAACGGGAGTGCTCAGCTTGACGTCCGGACGGACGTTTTACGAGACAGTCGTGTCGGTGATTAGAAATCAGCTGTTTTTGCGCAGCTTTGCTATGTCGTTTTATTAAGTATCAAGCACATTTTCAGTTGTGGAAAATTGTGTTTAAAAACTGACCTTGAACGACAATATCAAGGTCAAAGCAATAGATTAAATTAATTAAAGTATTTTTACTGTTTTTTTGTAATTATATGACAATAATGATGCAAAAAGAATACTGACAAAACTTTTGGAGCTGGGTGATTGCTAAAGTTGGTTAAGTTTTTTCTTAAGAATTTAAAAATAACCAGGACATTAAATCCTCACAACCACACATGTGGGGACCCATTCGTGTTTGCTTGCAAAAACAATCATATATGTAGATCAAACAATGTGTATAGTAAATTGGTAAATATCGCATAGAATATATAAAATGCAAGTATATCAGAAAGCCACCTTTCTCGTTTAATTTGCAGTTGCTTGTGAAATATAAATTTGATTTAGATTCAAGTTCTGATACATTCCACTGTTGTGTCAATGAGAATTGATAATGATCACTCTGTGAGAGTAAATGTTGGATCAGGTTCCAGTGAGAACAGTGAACCAAGAACACCATTGTACATTGGTGGCATTGAGAGTCAGATACTGTCATCAGCTAAAAGGATGATACACATTCGAAACTCAACAAGCTTTAAGGGTAGGAATATTGAATGTATCAGACTGTTTCATAACTTGATGACATTTACTCTTTGGTCTTCCGTACAGTAGGTTTCTTAAAGAACATGTTGTGCAGGTTTAAAATGAACACTTCTTATGTATGTTTAAAATGACCAAGTGGCAAATTTGGAAGAATGTTTTTGTGTGGGAATTTTAGCATATTTTCCCACATGATTATAGTTTTTAATTTATATTGTGCAATAAATCCACACAAAACTGAAAAACTATGTTGTGTAACTGTTAAAAAATGTTTTTTTGAAGGCTGCATCAGTGCTTTGTACATCAATGGTTCAGAAATAAATTTTCATGATTTCATAACCAACCAACATCAAGTTGCACCAGGGTGTACAGCTCATATTGCTGACTCTACATGTTCATTGTCTAGATGTGGAAACCATGGGAGATGTGAATATAGGCAAGGATACGGAATTCAATGTGCATGTTATAAAGGCTACTCAGGTATAGCCAGTTTCAACATTTTTTTAACATGGCTATTACAGCATTCATCTCATATAAATGTCTGCTATTAGTTTTGTTTATCTTTGCTACACAGGGCTACATCTTGTTGTTATGCATCTATTCAATCCAAAACACTTACATGTCAACTTTTTGTAAAAAACTTCCTCTACAGGTTTAAACTGCAATAAACGACATGTTCCAGTGTGTGAAGGTCATTTGTGTAAACATGGTTCCTGCACAGCAGAGGAAGAAACATACAAGTGTCAGTGTTTTAAAGGTATGATAAAACAGATTTGTAGGTACTTTGTGACTTCAGTAAATGCAACTGGATTTAAACATATCAGTTCAAACTAGAACAACCTTTGTGAAGTTTAACATGGTCATCACATCTTACTGTCACAGGATTCAGTGGCAAATATTGCCAGAATCAAGTGTGTGCTGATGTACAGTGTAATCATGGAACATGCATTCCCGCAACACATGGCTACAAGTGCAAGTGTAATAGGCATTACACAGGCGAACATTGTCAGGATAGTAAGTAACATACTGAATAATCTGTTAAAAAAATCTACAAAACACTACTTGATTTCGTTTTAAAACGTGCAAAAAATGTGCCTGACACTTACATGCAGCAGTAAGTTAAGAAACTTGTAGCAACCATAATCACACAGAAGCAAGTATTTATTACTATTTGGAATCTGTTGTTGTTCAGAAGTAATTTTGTGTATTTATGCGGCAAAGATAAATTACATGTGTAAAAGGCCTTAAATCGAGTTTTTAGTTAATTTTAGGCTTACCGTTACAGTATGTTTTACCCTCAACTGTCCTGGTTTTATACTCTTGACACATGTGTGTGGCCTTAATAATATACATTATCATGTTTAGTAAATTTACATTTTACCAAACATGACAAACTTACAAATGTTCCTAAAATCATGCATTAACTTATAAAACATTGGTATGTAATGGACTTAAAAAAAAATTGGATGACCGAGTTCAGTGTAATAAACATTGTCAATGTTTTGGTAATACCAGAAACATCATTCTGGTAATACAGATATTCGCCTTATTCGGGCCCAGATTTGAGGTACAAAATGATTTATAACATGCTTAATCATTTGTGTTTTTAAATGACTTAACAAACTGAAAACATTTGTTGGTAGTTAAGATCAATTTACCCTTGAAAAAAATAGCAAAGGATTTTCAAATATTAATTGTGTCTATTACAGGAATTAGGAAATGTCGTGGAGCACGAATAAAGCAGTTTTTTGAAATCAGGCAGAGTATTACACACTCATCAGATGTTGAAGAAACCAAGAATCTCACTAGAGTGTGTAGGAGCAAGCGACGATACACTAACGTCTTGTGCAACAGCGCATGTGCTACTAATGCCCCAAATAACAAAAAAGTTATGTTTGCAAGAACAAGTGGACATCTTTGCTGCCAGCCATTGCGCATTCAGCCCAAGCGGGTTCGCATGAAGTGTGAAGATGGAAGTCACATATACGAAATTGTACAGAAAGTGAGACGCTGTGCTTGCAAGCCATGTATAACAAATGCATAACATTTACAACTACCTATTTTCTATGCAAATGTTTTTGTGCAGTATACAGAACTTTGGTATTGAGTATTTTTAAACTTTACACAACCACTTTTGTCAAACTAAAAACATCCGACCAGTAAAATCCCTAATCCCACCTGTAATAAAAAACTTTAAACTAATATGAAAAAATAGGTTGTTTTAGGCTGATTGAAACATGGTAATTGAGAAAACAAATGTTGCATCTTATTTTGTTTTTTGGAGACATGCTCTTGATGTTGTTTTGCTTTGTTATTGCAATGTTTTATATTTTAACAATGGCTGCCCATTATTTACTTAAAAGAAATAAAAAAAAGTTGTACAAGCGTACAAAAGTAAGAAGTTAAATAAAGTTACATCAGTCTAAAACGAATGGGTCCCCACACGCGTGTTTATGCGGATTTACGGTAAACCTATGTTGTGGTTAGTTTTAGATTTTTAAGGAAAATTTTTTCACATAGCATTAACTTAACTTTAAAAGTTTTTGTCCGTATTCTTTTTGCATCATTATTGTCATATAATTACAAAAAATCAGTAAAAAAAGAACAGGGAAAATACTTTTAATTTTGAAGTACGTTTATCGAGTTTAAATTCTGTCTTAGGTGTAAAATCTTCGCCAAAACTGAAAATGCGTGTGATAAGTCAATAAAACGACACAGCATTGCTGCACAAAAAACCCAGCTGATTTCTAATCACCCAAACGACTGTCTTCCTCTTATATCTGACTGATAGCATACACATATTATGGGTTGTCAAGGTAACTGGCAAAATTTTAAATACTAAACCAATACCCTGCTTAAACAATTGTTAAAAAAATTAAATATTTCTGCACCATAGGGCGTGTATTTCTGGCCTAGGGCGTGTATTTCTGGCCTAAAACTAAAACCGATTATTTCAGGGTTTAAAGGGTGAAAAATGAGTGAATCCGAAAAAAGATACAAAATTCTTAAAAAAAATCTTACATTACACCAAACAACAAAGCATGAAATTCCAAGATGCTGTACTTTAGTCAGTACAGCCGTTTTAAAAATTTTACGTTTTGGTGGCGTATAGGTGAACCGCTGGGTCAATCGGGGTCAAACTTCAGGAGGATCAAATTTGGATTATTAACTAACATCTCTGTAAATTTGAACACATTTAAAGCACTCTTTTTTGACCAAACGCGTCTCACAAACCAGCGTTAGACAGAAAAAATAAAAAAAAATAAGGACAAAAACAATGTGAGTCCCCTTCAGGAAGGGGACCCATAATAAGCTATTTATTTCATCTTGGCCATTTTTCTTTCTCTGTAATACAACAAAAATTTGTTTCTAGCAGTATATGCATAGGTTGGTCTATGACCAATTAAAAGCATGATGTTAATGTTATGGATATTGTAACAACATTCAAAAACGAACTGATGACCTTAAAGGTTTTTAAAATTATAATATCTTATCCATACAAGATTGAAACAGTTTTTCATTTTTTAAAAATCTATGTTACAGCACATCAACAATATCACATGTGTTTGATGTTATACAATTCACAGTGCTAAAAGATAATAGTAAACATTAAATAGATATCTGTCTGTTCAAGAACAACAGTTTATGTGGTAAATGCAAGTAGGAAACAGAAAACATATTTTGGAAGCAACTTAAACTGTTGCACATGAAACTACATTTTTTATGTTAAATAGTGTTTGGTTTTGTTGTTTGTGGAAAGTCTATTTTTATTTTTTTGTGTTAAAGTGTCTAATATGAGTAAAAAAAAAACTCAAAACCAAATACTATTAAACCTAAAAAATATAGCAGCTGAAGCTTCCAGAACTAAGATTTTTGTGATTCAGTAGTGCAAACATTTTACAACTAATAAAAAGCACATACCATCGGTAAATTGTGCACTTGGGTTCATAAGTGGTCTGACATTAATGTCGGTATGAACTACGCACATTACCAGTAATGGAGGATAACCAACAATGAAATTACTTAAACTTTTTTTTGGTAAAAGAAAAACAGGTGTATTGCTTTTGAAAATTATGTAGCAGGAAATTCATTTTGTCTCTCTGGTAGGTTGGATGTTGTTATTTTTCCCATGTTGACTGGATAACTTGCGACTTCACGTTGTTTTAAAAGAAGCCCTTGTCTCAAAATTGAAATTTCATGCAAAATGCGATCATGACGTTCTCTTTGCTTTAAATTTCCATCCAACAAAGGATCCTGAATTAAATAACATCTATTTTATACACATCAATAACAAGACAAACTAACGGCTTCGTTACGAGACCACTTTGACAAAACTTTTTTGATTTATGATGACTGACAGCAAAATTTTTTCAGATGTCTCATGAACTGATCAATCCATCCTAGTTGAACATTTATGTTTTTCATGGCAAAAACAGTGGTGCCTTCACATATACATGTTTTTTAGTATGTATAATAATGACTGCAGACCTACAATTGTTAAAATTTAAACTAGGTGGCTTAGCACATTTTACTGTAGCATATACACTACAAACTATTCTGCAAACTGTAATATATTCTCTATATTTATTTATATTGGGTCCCATATTAGCCAACATTTTTTATAATCTTGATTTGTTTCTGCAGGCAGAAACCCATGGGTCCCCAAAACCGCAAAGTTGTAAACAGACAACCATAAGAAAGGGTGTTGTAAAGTCAAACACAGTGATTGGTAGTGTTACTAAAAAAACAAGTTATGTAAAGTACAAACTGTCCAAATCTCATGCAATTGAGACATTGTTATAAGTTTGTGTGCCTAAATAGCATAAAACACTGACATCTCAAAATGGCATATTATACAAACTGTCAAAATGTATTGTTGATTAATTCACCCATTTTGGGGGGTTGGTAGGGTAAATATTAGGGCTGCAGGGTGAAACACAATATTCGACAGCTACAAATGCCAAATTCAAAAAACTATCAAAAATTCATCCAAATCGGACGTTTTATAAACAATAGGTGGCTTTAGCAGTAAATATTGGGCTACATGGTGAAACACAATAATCAACGCCCTAAAATGGAACAATGAACAAACTGTCCAAATTTCATCCAAATCGGACATTGTTTAAAAAATCACCCAGTTTTGGGGTCTAGTGGGGTAAATATTGGGGCTACAGGGTAAAACACAACAAACGATGCCCTAAAATGGCACAATGAACAAACTGTCCAAATTTCATCCAAATCGGACATTGTTTAAAAAATCACCCAGTTTTGGGGTCTAGTGGGGTAAATATTGGGGCTACAGGGTAAAACACAACAAACGATGCCCTAAAATGGCACAATGAACAAACTGTCCAAATTTCATCCAAATCGGACATTGTTTAAAAAATCACCCATTTTAGGGGGTCTAGTGGGGTAAATATTGGGGCTACAGGGTAAAACACAACAAACGATGCCCTAAAATGGCACAATGAACAAACTGTCCAAATTTCATCCAATTCGGACATTGTTTAAAAAATCACCCATTTTAGGGGGCTAGTGGGGTAAATATTGGGGCTACAGGGTAAAACACAACAAACGATGCCCTAAAATGGCACAATGAACAAACTGTCCAAATTTCATCCAATTCAGACATTGTTTAAAAAATCACCCATTTTAGGGGGCTAGTGGGGTAAATATTGGGGCTACAGGGTAAAACACAACAAACGATGCCCTAAAATGGCACAATGAACAAACTGTCCAAATTTCATCCAATTTGGACATTGTTCAAAATTTACCCATTTTAGGGGGCTAGTGGGGTAAACACTGGGGCTATCGAGTCAAACAAAACAAATGGCACATCTACATAAATAATATATCTACCATCTGTGAAAATTTCATCCAAATCCATCAAACATTTCTTGGCAAAGTGGGGTGGACAAACTTGAGGGAAGAAAAAAAAAAAAAAAATCCAGTAAAATCAAAATGTGTCCCCTTCAGGGAAGGGGACCCATAATAAGAAGTAACACAATACTAAATAATTGTCTGACATTTGAATGTTGTTTTGTGCAATTGTGTCCGTCCTAACATCATAATTTGAATTGGACGTTTAGGTATTTTATGAAGGTGGTGGGATAACTAATGGGGCTGTAGCTTGAAACACAACAATGAACAAAATGTCCAAATTTTATTCTTGGGTAGCCAGTGGGAAAAATGGTATTGTTGTAGGGTTAAACAAAATATTTACAAATTACAACTAATTCAGGCATTTTAAATTTTGGGGGGAGATAGTGGGATAACTGCAGGGGTTTTACAGCTAAACTAATAAAATTCCAAACCAGTCCTTGATGCACCTTTACTACAATATGCAAAAGTACAACAATAGCACAAATAATGTCTTTCTACCTTGTTTTCAGGAGACATAAAACCTTTTGTTGAGTCTGAAAATACAAACAAACATCTATGAGAATGCTTTGTGGAATTGTCACAAATTTGTAATGATTGGGTGTTTTGCTTGTTAACTTAAAATCTGTAATATTTGTGCATGGTTACGTATAAAGCGATGTAATGTTGTAACAGCTATAGTTATAATTGTGTTAAAACTAAAAAATTCAAATGATTGCAAAACAAGGGATTTAAATATGCTTGGATTTGGATAATTTCAATAAATGTGGATAAAATTCAGTTTTAAAGATACATGCTTCACCTGTTGGAAAGAAAGTAAAGTTAATTGTTTTGACTCGACAAGACATAATTACTGGTCAGAGTTGGGCAAACAACATTTGTTCATTACTTGGGTTTGGGAATGCTCAAGAGAGGCTTGATTTGGTATGACACCTTCAAAGGTAATTTAAGTGAATTACAAAAATCACACCTTGCAATGAAGTTGTGTTTGTATCAGGGGCAGGTTTCTCCTCATTTGGATCCAAGACACTATCACTTCTTCTATATTCAACAAAGGATAAAGTGTCGGGAACTGGTGAACTTGAACTATGTCTGGAAGCTTCATACTTTGCCTGGTCAGTTGTTACAGAGAGAGCAGAAGCAACCCTTTAAAGTATGTGTATACAGATAATTTTCAAAGACAATAAGAAGAACATAAACATATAGGATTATTTTAACTACTTGTTTATGCCCAAATTTTTTAACACAGAATCTGTTTCAACAGTCAATGAACACCAAGTGATGTACGTTTAATTTCGGCCTGGGTGTTGTGTATTTTTCCTGATAAAAAACAAACATTCAACTTTGTTCAGCGTTATTCATCCACAGTCAACTTTAATCAGGGTAATTAGCATCACAGCAAAAACATAGTAAATTTTGTTTTTGAAGAATTTCAATTCCCATGGTCAGATTGTGTTGTTTTGTCCATGAGGCACATTTTAATTGGAGTTACACAACTTTGCAATAAAACTGCCAAAAGAACCTTCCCTTCCTTTAATGGCCACACTGATTTTGCAACTATTCAGTCACACATGACTGGCATGGTTTGAGTTTTCCTTAAGCCTCGCAACAACATGTTAGTCACCAAAATATGAATCGTTGAATTTTGAATAGTTAAATTTAATGGCAGCAAATATAATAATAATTCAAAGGCTGTGACCTTAAAAACAAACCAACATTCTTGTATGAATACATGTAGCTTTTTTTGTTTAAAGTAAGCGGTTACTTAACACTGTAGCGGTCAAATGCACAATCTGATCAGGTTTTTTACCTTTGGCTTTTTTCAGTGTTAGTTTCAACTGGCAAAAAGGTGGGTTCTTGATCGTTTTTCGTGCCAAGCATTTTTCTGCAAACGTACAAGTTCTGACAAACTGCCATTTCTCAAACTTCAATAAAACAAGATTTATTGCATACACAATTTCGGAATTACAGGTAAATTGAAAAGAAACATTTGTTTTTTACATTCATTGTATTTTACAGGCTGTTTGGAATTTGTCTGTTTCACCAAGCAGAAACTTATTGGTCCTAACACAACTACTCTACAAGCTATCCTAATTTCGGACACTGTTTAAAAACTCACCCATTTTAAGGGGCTAGTGGGTTAAATACTGGGGCTATCAAGACAAACAAAGTAGAATGTACATCTACATACTTATATCTACTATCTGTGTAAGTTTTATACAAATATAATAAACCCATAATAAACAGAAAAAGAAATGAGGTTGGAAATTCATGAATTTGGGAAAATAGATATATTCATGTACAACTAGAAAAGTGGCTTTCTGATATACTTCCATTTAATATATTCAATACGATATTTACCAATTTACTACACTATACACAATTTTATCTACATACATGATTGTTTTTGCAAGCAAAAATGAATGGGTCCCCACATGCGTGTTTATGCGGATTTACGGTAAACCTATGTGACGGTTATTTTTATAATCTTAAGGACAAATTTTTCACAAAGCATAAACTTAACTTTAAAAGTTCCTTTCCGTATTCTTTTAGCATCATTATTGTCATACAATTACAAAAAATCGGTGAAAAAAGAACGGGGAAAATACATTCAATTTAATCTCTTGCTTTGACCTTGATATTGTGGTTTAGGTTCCGTTTTTAAACACAAATTTTCCTAGAAAGCCTTAACTGTTGTATTAGACACTATATAAAAAAAGTCGTTTGCTACAAAGGTATACATAACAACTTGTTTTTCACTTAACTTTGTTTCGCAAAAACGACCGTTTAATGACCGTTTGACACTGCTTTTAATAGCATGCAGTCCTTAGTGTTCAACAATACCGTTCGGCCTAATTTATACATGACTTAAGTACTGATTCTTGAATTGATTTGTCAAAAATAAAGAAGATACGTTATGACGAAAAATTCGTAACGGTGTTGTAATGCCTACAAGTTGACCTTTAGTGACCCGTGGTTATGAGACGGCCAAGCTGACAACGGGAATTTAAAGACCATTTATCGCGCCGTTCGAAAAAGTTAAGTTTATTAAATTTCATATTTTTGTTGATCAACGATGTTTTGCCTGACATAAACGAAACTGAAGTACGTTTATCGAGTTCGAATTACGTCTTAGGTGTAAAACCTGCGCCAAAACTGAAAATGCGCGTGATAAGTCAATAAAACGACACAGCATTGCTGCACACAAAAACAGCTGATTACTAATCACCGAAACGACTGTCTCGTAAAACGTCTGTCCAGACGTCAAGCTGAGCACTCCCGCTCTGCCGCCTTAATCGTAAACCAGTGAATTCCTCCCTTGGGACTTATATCTGGCTGATAGCGTACACATATTATGGGTTGTAAAGGTAACTGGCAAAATTTTAAATACTAAACGAATACCCTGCTTATACAATTGTTAACTTTTTCAAATATTTCTGCACCATAGGGCATATATTTCTGCCTTAAAACTAAAACCTATTATTCTGGGGTTTAAAGGGTAAAAAATGGGTGAATCCGAAAAAAAGATACAAAATTCTTTAAAAAACTTTACATTGCACCAAACAACAAAGCATGAAACTCCAAGATGCTGTACTTTAGTCAGTAAAGCCGTTTCAAAAAATTTACGTTTTGGGGGCCTGTGGGTGAACCGCTGGGTCAATAGGGGTCAAACTTCAGGAGGATCAAATTTGGATTATTAACTAACATCTCTGTAAATTTTTTTGACCAAACGCGTCTCACAAGCCAGCGTCAGACAGAAAAAAGAAATACGGACAAAAACAATATGTGTCCCCTTCAGGGAAGGGGACCCATAAAAAGCTGCTTGTACTTAAATATACAAATCCTTCATTACTGCTTAGACAAAACAATATGCATTTAAAACTAGAAGGGTGGCTTAGCACATATTGCCCTTGCACATACACTATGATCTATTTTAAAACATAAATATATTTCCTATGCTTATTATGGGTCCCCTTCCCTGAAGGGGACACATATTGATTTTACTCAAATTTTTTTTTTTTTATTTCTTTGTTTTTCTTCATTTTTTTTTCTCCCCAAAGTTTGTCCGACTCGTTTTTCCATCAAATGTTTGATGGATTTGGCTGAAATTTACACATATGGTAGATTTAGTTATGTGGATGTGCATCCCACTTTGTTTTTGTTGATAACCCCAGTATTTTCCCCGCTAGCCCCCTAAAATGGGTATTTTTCCCCCAAAGTTTGTCCGACTCGTTTTTCCATCAAATGTTTGATGGATTTGGCTGAAATTTACACAGATGGTAGATGTAGTTATGTAGATGTGCATCCCACTTTGTTTTTGTTGATAACCCCAGTATTTACCCCGCTAGCCCCCTAAATAGGTATTTTTCCCCAAAGTTTGTCTGACTCGTTTTGCCATCAAATGTTTGATGGATGTGGCTGAAACTTATACAGATGGTAGATATAGTTATGTAGATGTGCATCCCACTTTGTTTGTCCGGATAACCCTAGTATTTACCCCGCTACCCCCTAAAAGGGGTGGGTTTGTAAACAATGCTAGAATTGGCTAAAATTTGGATAGCTTGTATGCCATTTATAGGTGTCGCCCCCAAAGTGTAACACGTATTTGTATGTTACTGGGCACCACAAACAAAAGATTTCTGTGGCACAATAGTCTTACAAAGGCAACCAGTTGTATGTTACTCGTTTGTGACTTTGTGGGTTGCTTGGTGGAAGTTTTTATGCCATGGCAGTTCGGGGGTTGTTAACAGCCCTTTGATGTCAGAAACATTAACGGTTGTTGCTCAAAACACCTCTAGTGGTTGAAATTTTAAACGTTGGCTGATTGGACAGATATTTTGCGGTACTATTGATTGAGTCATTGTGGTTTCCTACTTTTAAGTTTGTTTGTGTTGAACCTTCCTTAGTTATCCTACTAGCCCCCTTTAAATGAGTTTTTTAATTTAAATGGTTTGTACTCCATATAGCATATTTAAATATGAACAGTACCAATCACTATGTTTGTCTTAACAATACCAAACTTACTCATTTTTATCTATTGAAATGCATTATCTACAACTTTGCATGTGTGTGGACCCATGAGTTTTTGCTCGCAGAAACAACCAAGGTTATAAAAGACAGTGGAAGATATGGGACCCAGTGTAAAATATGTAAAGGAAGTATATTAATCTTTTTAAAATGGGGTATAGTGTATGTGCAAGGGCAATATGTGCTAAGCCACCCTTCTAGTTTTGTATTGCGTCCCATATTAGCCATCGTCTTTTATAACCTTGGTTGTTTCTGCAAGCAAAAACTCATGGGTCCCCACACATGCAAAGTTGTAGATCAGGGGTTCTTAAACTTTTTCGGTCGCGCCCCACTTTACACTAATTATTTATTCTCACGCCCCCCCTAAAAAACGTTAGCACTTATGATGCTTGTCTTGTTTTTTGGAAACAACATACATGGTAGGTCCGCTTTAAGCTACTGTCAAGTTAGTTCCGAACGTTGGAAAAAGCCACTTCAACACTGATAAGTTGCGAAAAAGTAGGCTTTTGCGAACACAGAGACACGTTGCCAGTATTCTTTTAAACTACGCATATGTTGCCCAGAAATTGTTGATTCACTCAAAGTCAGGGCAATCTCTAATGCGAAATTGCGAACAAATAAAGAATGTACAGCCGACTATATAGTACATGGGTCACCAAACTACGGACCGCAAGGTCATTTCATCCGGCTCGCGACCCAATTTTTGGATTGCCAAATCGTGTTGATAACTTTGTTACTGTCAAACCTTAATCTACTCCTTACGAAAGTTTACTGTTACGACATGTAAAATTAATATTACCGACTCTCAAAGGATTGCAACGCCCAGGATTGATCCAAACCCAGTTTATTACGTCACAGACAAAACAAAAAGTGTTAATTGTGCGCAAACAATTGCCTTATTGTGTCACTTATGACGTAATATACAAGCATTCCTTGTAAGATGAGACTAACTATACAATTTAACAGATTTTAAATGGGGTTTTAAAAAGACCATATCTTGGCGCCCATATAAAAATCGCCTCATGGGCTAAGTTTGAGAAGACGGCACTAGGGCATGTAAACCATGCGGCGGCCTACAGTGGGAAAAGTTTGGTTAATACAATTGGACATCCATTTCAGAGTAATGAAGCGTTTATACTTCAAACAATACGTTCGAAATCAGCGCCGACATAATTCCAATGCATTAATTTACAATTGTTTGCAAGTTAAAACTTTGCTGCCAGATTATGCTGCGCCCCCCTTGCGAACCCTTCACGCCCCCCTAGGGGGGCGCGCCCCCCAGTTTAAGAACCCCTGTTGTAGATAATCCATTTCAATAGATAACAATGAGTAAGTTTGGTATTGTGAAGACAAACACAGTGATTGGTACTGTGCATATTTAAATATGCTATATGGAGTAAAAACTATGTAAATTAAAACACTCATTTTAGGGGGCTAGTAGGATAACTAATGGAGGTTCAACACACACAAACTTAAAACTAGGAAACCACAATGACTCAATCAATAGTACTGCAAAATTTCAGTCCAATCTGCCAACGTTTAAAATTTCAACCACTAGAGGTGTTTTGTTTCTGACTCCAAAGGGCTGTTAACAACCCCCGAACTGCAATGGCGCAATAACGATAATTGGCATACTTTACAAGCTATCCAAATTTTAGCCAATTCTGACATTGTTTACAAACTCACCCCTTTTAGGGGGCTAGCGGGGTAAATACTAGGGTTATCCAGACAAACAAAGTGGGATGCACATCTACATAACTATATCTACCATCTGTATAAGTTTCAGCCACATCCATCAAGCATTTGATGGCAAACGAGTCAGACAAACTTCGGGGGAAAAACCATTTTAGGGGCTAGCGGGGTAAATACTGGGGTTATCAACAAAAACAAAGTGGGATGTACATCTACATAACTACATCTACCATCTGTGAAAATTTCAGCCGAATCCATCAAACATTTGATAGAAAAACGAGTCAGACAAACTTCGGGGGGAAATACCCATTTTAGGGGGCTAGCGGGGTAAATACTGGGGTTATCAACAAAAACAAAGTGGGATGCACATCTACATAACTACATCTACCATCTGTGTAAAGCATTTGATGGAAAAACGAGTCGGACAAACTTTGGAGAGAAGAAAAATAAAGAAAAAACAAACAAACATTTTGAGTAAAATCAATATGTGTCCCCTTCAGGGAAGGGGACCCATAATTTTAGCAATGCAATCATACCACAATATTTTTTTTTAAAGTTTTTAAAAAAAATACTTTTTGCCAGTAATCCTCTTGTTTGGTTGGTTAAGAGCTTGTTGGTTTAACAGCTCAGCCTCTCTTGCTTTCATTCTTTGATGGTGTAGTTTTTTCCACTTCTCCCCATTGGAATATCTAAAATCACACCAAGTTTTGTTTGTCAGTGCTTAACACTTTCAGTGCGGTTGACGTAAATCTACGTCAAAAGACGTTTTGAGCAGAGTGCGGCTTGACGTTAATTAATGCGAGTGCCCGTTAATGTATGAAGAGACCAAACAGCCCACGCCATAAATGCACGATCGGTGCGTGTCTAGGGCGACGCTTGGCGGGCATTAAACTTGATTATGTGAATGGAGTCTTGTTTCATAACAATGTAACAAAACCGACTAACGAATGCTTGAGAGAGTTATATTGTATAATGGTTGGCAAAAGTTTAAAGTAACTAGAAGAGTGGCTTTCTGATATACTTCCATTTTATATATTCTATACGATATTTACCAATTAACTATACACATCATTTGATCTACACATATGATTGTTTTTGTAAACAAAAACTGATGGGTCCCCACACGCGCGTTTGTGCGGATTTACAGTAAACAAATGTTGCGGTGATTTTTACATTCTTAAGGACAAATTTTTAGAAAGCATTAACGCAACAATAAAAAAAAATTGTTCGTATTCTTTTTGCACTATTATTGTCATGTAATTACAAAATTAAAAAAACGTAACAAAGACTTAAATCTAATCTCTTGCTTTGACCCAGATATAGTCCTCCAAGGTCGGGTTTTGAACACAATTTTTTTAGAAAGCTGTAACAGTTGTGTTACAGACACTTTAAATTAAAAAGCAATTTGCTACAAGTGTATACATAACAAATTGTTTTTCATTTAACTTTGTTTCGCAAAACGAGTACCATTGACCAGTAGTAACCTCTCAGGGTGCACACGCCAAACGACTGTTTGACCTTTTGACGCCGTTTTTAATAGCACGCCGTCATTCGTGTTCAACAATACTGTTAAGCCTAATTTATACATGCCTTGAGTATTGACTCCTTAATTGATTGTCAAAAAAACGCTACGTTATGAAGAAAGTTCTGAGCTGTGTTTGTAATACCGACTAGTTGACGTTAAGTAACCCGTGATCATGCGGCAGCCAACCTGACAACGAGCATTTAAAAAAACATTTATTTGGCAAAACTCAAGTTAATTTTTTCATCTTAACTTTTATTAACAAAGTTTTTCTTGACATATACAAAACCGAAGCACGGTTATTAGGTTTAAATCACGTCATAGGTGTAAAACCTTCGCCAAAACTGAAAATGTGAGTGACCACTTAATAAAACGACATAGCATTGCTGTGCAAAACAGCTGATTTCTAATCACTGAAACGACGTCTCGTAAAACGTCTGTCCGACGTCAAGCTGAGCCCTCCCGCTATCGTAAACCAGTGAGTTACTCTCTTGGTACTTCTGCCTACAGTGTCTTTCTTGACCAAACGGGCGTTAGACACATTTATGTTTCGGGGGCCTATGGGTGAACCTCTGGGTCATACGGGGTCAAAATTCACATGGACCATCTTTAGACCAATATCTGCAATGTGTGTAAATTTGAAAAAGTTTGAACCATTCTTTCTTGACCAAAACGTGGGAACAATAGCCGCGCTACAAATTTCACGTTTTGGGGTGCTGTGGGTGAACCGGGGGATCAAACGGGGTCAAAATTTACATGGACCATCTTTAGACCAATATCTTTAATGTGTGTAAATTTGAAAAAGTTTGAACCATTCTTTCTTGACCAAAACAAGGGAACAAATCTGCGTTAGAAAGAAAAAAAGAAAAAAGAAAAAAAGAAAAAAAGAAAAAAAAAATACGGACAAAAACAATATGTGTCCCCTTCAGGGAAGGGGACCCATAATTATTGTGTACATAAGACTTTATTGTGCATAAGTTGTAACGCTACTTTCATTGTAATTCGTTATTGATGCTGTTGAGGCCTTGCAGCGTACAAGACAATGCAATTGTGCGCAATAATTAAACAAAAGCCCGCACTGAACGCATTTTTGGGTGATAGCTAGCCGCACTGAAAGTGTTACGCCGCTTCTTTCATGATATATAAAACTACAAAAGTGGCTTTCATGTATTTTCAGTTAATATATACTGCATCCTATTCAACTGGATATCACAAAATCATCTGTCAGACTTATGTACACATCTATTTTTAGAGGGTCCTCGCAATTACACAACAATAACATACAATGTGTTTATTCTAATTACAGAACAATAACAAAAATGTTAAAATGTGGTTCTGAAAGAAAATCTTGTGATTTCTAAATTCCTTATATTCAAAAAATGTTTTGTGTTGCATCCAGATTTGGTATTGACTTCTTCAGAACAGTTTGACTCATAATTTTGTTGATGTTTGTTGGCTAACATACTAAATTATACAAACCTTTGAGATGCTGGAATATACTGCTTTTTTTGGTGCCCAACGCCCCATTTGGGCTTTTTATTGTTTTCAATCTGACCTGAAGGTGGATCAGCATCAATGGGTTCTTCTAAGGTCTTTTTTGCATGTTTTCTTTTAGATAAGATAAAAAAAACTTTTGTTAAGTGAAGGCAGTGTATTGTTTAACATGTTTTGTAACACAGAAAACTATTGGTTGTTGTATCAACCCTGTATTCCCATTTATTACACCCTTAAAAATAAACAGAATATGCTATTAGCTGATGTTCACCTTCATATGAAAACTTAGTACTAAGTAAAAACAAACTAAGGATTATGTATGTCATGCAACAAAGTTACACAGCTGAGGTTTATGCAAACAAACCTTTCTAAGCCAAGACCTGGGGAGGTTCTGGATGAAAACTTTGTATTGTTTGCTCTTGAAGCATAAGTTGAATTAAAATCATCATTTTCTGCAACAATTGTGACTTTATAGCAATTACAGCAGGGTCAGTTCTATACAGTACTTAACAAAAAATGGGGTTAAGGTAAGTGATAAGCTTCAACATGACCCTTCAAATCACACCGTATAAAGTTCACTGGTATTTTCTAGTGAACTATCCTGGTATGACATTATTTTTATAGTTACAAAGATGCTATTGCAATGGATTCCAAAAATCCAATACACTCCACTCTTGGATTGTCTGTATACCCATTTTAAGGAAAACTAGAAAGGTGACTTTCCTATATATTGCAAGTTATATAGACTACATGTAAAATGATGGTTATTCCCATAAACCATTTGCCATACTTACAACACATGTACACTGCAGTTTAATTGTGTCCCTACCTTTACACAGCATTTAACAACACAATTGTTTCTGCAAGCAGAATTGAATAAGTTCTCACATAGGATTACATGCAAACTGGTGGTGTTAATTGGTTGCAATCATTTTCATGTTTGAAAAGACAAAAGATGGCATGTGGTAAACAAGCAAAATAACACCACAAAAATGATCTCTTTAACTGGGCTTCGGTGACACACATTGAAAAACATGAAACCACAGAAACTACTGTATATGACACAGAGTAGCAAAACCAACAACAAAAGTCATGTCTGCTACCCTCTGAGTGATAAAATTTCAGCACATTAAAAGTTGTCTTATTAAGATCTAAAGTACCTGAAAATGAATATTCGAGGTTGAAAGGCTAAAATTAGTGAATCTAACCAAAAGTAAAAAAAAGCTTTAAAACATTTTTTTAAGTACCAACCAAGAAAGTTTGAAACTTCTGGATGATGTACTTTAGTAGATATAGCCATTTTCAAAAAATTCACATTTGGGGGCCTGTTGGAGGTCCAAATTGGAGATCAACTTGGGGTAATTAACTCATATGTGTGTAAATTTGAAAAAGGTTGAAGCACTTTTCTTAACCACACAGGTGGAACAAACCAGTGTTAAACAGAAAAAATATGGACAAATACATGTCCCCATCAAAGAATAAAACCAAATAAAAAAAAACTGACAATACCAGTTTGAACAGCTGCTTCAGCAAATTCAAAGTTTCCAGATGATTGGGACAAAGAAATTTCCAACTTTATTTTACCATTACTTGTATTGGTTGTCACAGATACTGGCTGTTCTCTCTCATTATCTTAATAAAACAAGAAAAAATCAATAATAAAAACACAATATTAGTACGTTAGCACATTACATGACTCTGATTTTTCTGTAGAAGCAAATAAAATCGGTTTTGTTTTGTCTGGCAGTTGTTGTGTTGCTGGGAGCGATTTGCTAAAAACAAAAGTTTTTATTTATTCAGTACAATAAATTGTTTGGACACATTTTTTTAGAAATGGTGTGTAAAAAGAGAAAACACTGGAGGACATTGTAACAAACATACGTCGCAAGTAGGGTATTGTGAGTTTTTTCCAGTCTTGAGGTATCATGGCCATTGTCATGTAAAATGTGCTTTCGCCGCTCCAATTTATCCCTTAAAGCAAAAGCCTCTGCTTCCTGGATTTGTTGATAAAGTTTGCGAGTTTGCTGTTCCCGTTTCTCCTAAAATAGAAAATCAACATCAGACATATAAGAAATAGGGTTTCAGGAATTGAAGTTGAAGTCAAAAGTTTTTTTGTTATCAGTCGAATATCCAGTTTATTTATGAACAGAGTAATAACTTTAATCAACCTTAAAGATACTGCATAACTATAAGGATTCAAGTTACTACAAGTCAGACCGTATATCTCCCAGCTCTGTCAATAAATGCAACTATGAGTTTTATTATAAAAGATTCATACCTCTTTGACAAGTTGCTGATGTTTCTCTTTCTCATACTGCACTTGAAGTTTTATTCGATCTTCAGCCAAACGTTTTTCTTCCATTTCTTCTACTTGTCTTTGTGCTTTCTTTTCATCTTCTTTCAGCTTTCGTTTTTCATCCACTTGTTGATTGATAGCTCGCTGAAAACACCAAAAAATTAAAATGGCGGCACTGTCCAATAAAAAAAAACATATTTTTTTAGTTTGACCTTGCCAACAGCACTATTTTCAAGTTGCAAGGAACAAAAGGGCACCTAAACTATCTAACACAAGTTTGGGTTAAAGTTATTCTCAGAACACAAAAGTCAGTTTCCAAGATATTATGATGTGTCAAATCGATATTAGTGAAGTCAAGGTTATTTTTATGCCGCCCCCTTGGCAGCCCAGGGAATTAAAAAAATCTCACAGAAAATATCTGGCCCAAATTGTTTCTCTGCGCCAGTTTTTATCCTAAATATCTAATTACTGACACATTATTGGGAAAACTTTTGAACAAACTGTTTGTAGTTAGTAAAAAAGTATGAGTGAATTTGTCTCACTGCACTTGCTCCTTGTATTTCCTCAGTTCAATATAACTATTTGCAAATGCCAACAAGCGACCAATTCCTGTCTGTGGTGATAAATTTAAACAGCAGTAAGTGTTTCCTAAGTTGCTAGAACAATATTAATAGTTTCTTTCCTGGGATCCCTGACAATTTCAGCAAAAAATTTCATCCCGGGATTTTCTCTTTTATATTGGGTCCCATATCATCCACTGTCTTTTATAATCTTAGTTGTTTCCGAAAGCAGAAACTCATGGGTCCCCACACATTCAAAGTTGTAAATAATGCATTTCAAGAGATAACAATGAGACAGTTTGGCATTGTATCGTCAAACACAGTGATTGGTACTGTGCATAAACTAGAAGGGTGACTTAGCACATTTTGTCGTTGCATTTACACTGTAACCTATTTTAAAACATTAATATATTTCCTATGCTTATTTTGTATTGGGTCCCATATTAGCCATCGTCTTTTATAACCTTAGTCGTTTCTGCAGGCAGAAACTCATGGGTCCCCACACATGCAAAGTTGAAAATACATTTCATTTCAAGATTTCAAGAGATTTCAATGCATTTCAAGAGATAACCATGAGAAAGTCTGGTGTTTTAAGGTAAAACACAGTGATCGGCACTGGGCTTAAATAATAATACTATGAGAATACAAACTATAAAATTAGATTCACCCCAGATATTGTTTGAAGTATGTCCTATTTAACATACTTCTATTTAACGTGTTTAAAACTGACCCATTTTAGTGGGCTATTAGGTTAACTAATTGGGTTTGACACACAAACTAAAAAAATATAAAACCACAATGACTCAATAAATAGTACTAATTTTTGAGCCCAATCCGCCAATGTTTAAAATTTCGACCACTAGAGGTGTTTTGAGCAACAACCGTTAATGTTTCTGACGTCATAGGGCTGTTAACAACCCCCAAACTGTCATGGCGCTAAAACGTCCACCAAGCAACCCACAATGCCCCAATGAGTAACATACAACTGGTTGCCCTTGTAATACTATTGCTCCAAAGAAATGTTTAATTTGTGGTGCCCAGTAACATACAAATACGTTTTACACTTTGGGGGCTTGTGGGGTAAATGTTAGGACTACAGGGTTGAACACAACAATCGACACCTAAATGGCATACTATACAAGCTATCCAAATTTCAGCCAATTCTGACACTGTTTAAAAACTCACCCATTTTAGGGGGCTAGCAGGGTAAATACTGGGGTTATCAACAAAAACAAAGTGGTATGCACATCTACATAAATATATCTACCATCTGTGTAAATTACAGCCAAATCCATCAAACATTTGATGGAAAAACGAGTCGGACAAACTTCGGGTAAAAAACACCCATTTTAGGGGGCTAGCGGGGTAAATACTGGGGTTATCAACAAAAACAAAGTGGGATGCACATCTACATAACTATATATACCATCTGTGTAAATTACAGCCAAATCCATCAAACATTTGATGGAAAAACGAGTCGGACAAACTTCGGGGGGAAAATACCTATTTTAGGGGGCTAGCGGGGTAAATACTGGGGTTATCAACAAAAACAAAGTGGTATGCACATCTACATAACTATATCTACCATCTGTGTAAATTTCAGCCAAATCCATCAAACATTTGATGGAAAAACGAGTCGGACAAACTTTGGGAAGAAAAACAAACAAACAATTTGAGTAAAATCAATATGTGTCCCCTTCAGGGAAGGGGACCCATAATAAATATGCTATATGGAGTAAAGACTATTTAAATTCATTCCATTCATACATTTTTGAGGTTTTTCTATTTTATGACTATCTGAGAAAATATGTTAAATAGTGAGAAAATAGGCTGAAACACAACAATCAGCTCCTATTAATGGCAAATTGTACATCACTGTAGGAGTCTAGTGGAGTAAATGGTAGGTACTACAGAGTTTAACACAACAATCAACACCTACAAATGGTACACTCTCATACTATCCAAATTTCATTTAATTCATACATTGTTTAAAAAACTCACCCATTTTAGGGGGTCAGCGGGAACTGATGGGGTTTAACACCCAAAAGTATAAAATATGAAACCATGATGACCTAATTAACAGTCATGTAAAATTTTATCCAAATCGAACAATGTTTAAAATTCTAACCACTAGAGGTGTTATTAACAACATTCGTCAACGCTTCTGACGTCATAAGGCTGTTAATACCCCTCTGACTGACATGTGCAAAAACGTCCACCAAGTAATGCACAAACACAAGTACTGTCTGTACTGGTGCCTTTATAATACTATAACACCACAGAAATCTTTCGTTTGTGGTGCCGAGCAACATACAAAAACGTTTTACACTTTGGGGTCTAGCGGTGTAAATACTGGGGTTATCAAGTCAAACAAAGCAAATGGCACACCTGCATAAATATATCTACCATCTGTGAAAGTTTCATCCAAATTCACCAAAGATTTCATGCCAAAAGTGCATGGACAAACTTCACCGGAGAAAAAAGAAAAACTGAATGAAATCAAGATGCGTCCCCTTCAGGGAAGGGGACCCATAATTACCAACTCTTAGTTTGGAAAGTTTCTAAATAATCAGGACAAAGGGTCTGGCAAATAAGAGTTCCAGTTTGGGAAAGCCTGGATCAGGGCCTGATGTGAAAAAAGTTTGGTGACCCTGTACTAAAGGAATTAAATAGATTGTATATTCTTGCTAAAAACGTTAAAACTGGGAATTACCAATGAATAACTTTCAACTTACTTAGACAAATAGACACTAAAATATGTTTGTCACATAATTAAAACAGTACATAAACTTTGTGTTCAAGACAAACCCTATGTTCTTCCTGCTTCAACCTGCGCAGTTCCATTGCTTCAATTTCTGCAGGATCTAGCAATGATGTCATTGTTCTTAAATGAGTTAAGCGCTCAGGTGATTCTTCTTTTGTTGATAATAAACTTTCTTGTTTCTCAACGAGTGGTCTAAAACAAGTCTGAACAGTAAATACTTTTTTGTGTACTAGCAGAATTAAAATTAAATTAACTATGATGGATTTATCATAGAAGTGTGACATCAGAGCAGCATGTTTTAAATCTATTTGGGACTAAGCCTATTTAGTCAAGTGGTGTTTACATGATTACTGCAGCAGGGAGAAAAAAAGTATGTTTAAACTAGAAAGGTGGCTTTCCTATACATTTTGTTTTAAATAAATAGAAAAGCATTAACCAAAACTTAAAAAGGTTTCATTCTTTATCTTTTTACATCCATATATATACTCTTTTCACATCATTATATTGTCATAAATAAACAAAACTAGTAAAAACAGATGGTAAAAATATGTTCAACTCTCGAATTTAATCTCTAATAGTTTTGACCTCGATAAGGCCATTTTAAAACTAGTTCAACTTTTTAGCCCTAACAGTATTCATGAAACAAAAAATTAAGAAGCCATTTTGCAGCAAAGGTTTATTTGGCAAATTGTTCTTCACTTGTTAGCAAAATGTATACTATTGATCTGTAGTAACCACTCATCGTGCAAAACCAGAATGACCGTTAATGACCTTTTCATATGTTTTCAATAACATGCAGTCCTTATTGTTGAACAATAGTGTTTTGCCTATATGTATAACTCATGCATTGTTTCTCAAATTGATTTGTCAAAAATAAAGAAGCTAATGTGTGACAATTTTTTTTGCTTAATGATGTTTTACCATACCTACGAGTTGACCTTTAGTGACCTCTTGACATGTGGCAGCCAAGCTTTCGAAAAAGTCTCGTTCATCATTGGACCTTTATGTTATTTAACAATAATTAACAACGTTTGTCTGATTTATACAAAACCTAAGTATTGTTTATAGAGTTGTAATCACTATGGTATAAAACCCTCGTTCAAATTGAAAATGCGCATGCTAACAGAATAAAACATGTAGCATTGTTGTGCAAAAACAGCTCATTTCTAATCACCAAAAGGAATGCCCAGTAAAATGTCTGTACATGCGTGAAACACAAACCTCCTGCTCTGCTTTTAATTGTCACAATTGTGAAGCATTGAATCACTCCGTTGGGCTTCTGTGCTATATAGGACTGCAAAGGTAACATCTCGACTGATCAGGCTAAAATTTGAAACAACAACCGGACTACAAACAGCTGTTTAAAATTTCAGTGCATTATGGCTCGTATTTTTGAACTGAAAGACTGGCAAAACTAAAATAGGTGAATTTGACCGAAAGTTATTAAATCCTTGACTTGATTCGACTTGATCATTATATTCAAGACAGATAAAGCTTTTTGTCAAATATTTGTTTAGCGCTGTCATGTTGTAAGCTCATACTGAACAGTGTGCATATTAAATGATAAGAAAACAACAAATTGTATGGCAGTCTTTATAGTCAACAAAAAAATCTTACAATGTAAGTTCCTGTGCACTTTCAGCGTTCGTATCAGTATGTTGAGTCAAGTCAAATTCTGTTGGTTTCCTGTGAAATATTCTTAATATTAATTGTTATTTGATTCATTGCCATACTAGGTAGGTGGGTACTGCCTAACTATGTCATGCTCATGACCAATGGCCATTAAGCGGCCTACTTTATGTAAGTCTGATAAAAAGTGTTTTACTTGATGTTTTAACTTTATTACTTCACTTAGTTTAACTTTACTTAGTTTTTCCCATCAGGTTCATCTGGGTTGGATCATAACCCACATGATTCCTCTAACCACTCTCCCAAAATAAAAAAACCAATCCCCTACAGATTTCAATACCTGTTTGGTGTAAATGTATCGAAATGTTTAGTCCAATCAGATTGGTCAGTACTGCTGCTTGGAGAAATTCTTCTTACATTTGTTTCTTTTTTGTTTTTTGCATCAAGTTGCTGGTCCAGTTCTTGCTTCCAACTAAAAGCAGCCAAAATGCAGTAACGAGATATAAAAAGAAGTCTATGCCTCCACATCCTTATACACAATTATTATGTTTATCAAATGAAAAACCCTGGTCCTAGAGTAGACCAACGTCTGGCTCAACCCTTGACAATAAAATGCATATTTGGTTTAGTTTTAGAGCCCAGGGAGTGAGCCCTGGATGATCTGAGGTCACACTTTGGGAGGATCTTCAGGCAACTAACAACTGTGTGTGTAAATTCAAATAAGTTGGAAGCACTCTTCCTTTACCAAATGGGTTGATAACAGCATTAAACAGAAAAAAGAAAGAAAAATATGGATGAAAACAGTATGTGTCCAATTCAGAAAAGGCACCCATAATTACCGTTGTTGTTCTGTCTTTTTTTTAGCACTGTATGCATGGTCTCGTGGTGTAAATTCCCCCAGGAAAAAAGAAGATCTCATTGCAGCTGGTAAGGATTGGTTTCTCAGATGAAGAGGTTCAGTGATTGTTGCAGTATCTAATGAACAGCTCGAACTTATGGGTTGGCTTTACTAAATATGGCCATTTTAAATCTACCAACCTACTGTAACATTTTGTACATACACTATATCTTTTGCCATATTTGCATTAGATAGTGATAAACTCAAACTGCAAATTGACATTTAGAATACATAATAATGTAAAAATTAACATTATTACAGCATAAGCCTTGTTTAGACTTGCTCTGGTGTAGCAAACTTGTTGCATGCATCGTATTAAATAAAAAAGAATTTCGCATCGCTTGCCTTGCACATTCTTGAAGTAAACTGACTGCTTGTTCAATAAAAGAAAAAATGAAACAAACAAATGTCGGGAATGCACGGACACAACTATGGTACTAGGGAACGCTATTTTATAATGGCTGCCACACCAAAGATTTTAAAGGGGAAGGTGCGCCAACCCTGCCACCCAGAGAATTGATGCCTATGATGTCACTAACTAGGTCAAGGGGCAAATAAGACAAAAATATTGAAAATTTTGCCTTAATCAGAATGGGTGTCTGCAAGTGTAACCCAGTTCTATGCTTTGTTTACTTGATGTTTAATTGGATCAGAACAATAATCCTATCTCACTTTCAGTTTTTCTTTTTTCCCTTGAATGATCTGGTTTATTCATTGATTTCTGCCAACAAAAATTAATCACGTTACCATGATGTGTGATCAAAACAGCATTGTTAACAATTACCTCTTTATTTGTTCTAACTTGCTCGTTCAGTTCTTCAAGCCACTTTTGTCTGCTTGTTTCCAGCTTGGACTTTTGTTGATCTCTCATTCCAAATCCTAATATTGTTCCTGGATTGACCTCTTGCTTTTCATCTGTCACACTCACCGACTTTGTTTCTGATCAAATAAAATAATGTTAAAATTTTTATGTTATATTTGTGCCAAAAATGCCTTTTAAGGACTGAACTCATTGATTTTATTACTGTTTTTTGCTGGCGGCCACTTATAAAAAAAGTAAGAACAAAATTCCACAATTATGGGTCTTCTACCCTTAAAGCAGGGGTTCCCCGGTGCCTTCGAAAACTGAAGGTGCGCTAGGTGCGCTTGGTCCGCTAGGTACTTCGCTTGGTAAACTACAGGTAACTCGTTTTAATTCAACAAAGCCCGTAAATAGTGCAGGTAACCTTTTTTGAAACGAGTAAACTCGTATTTACTGCGACGTAACGTAATAGTGGTGTATGTACTGTTTTTAAGGTGGTTAGGGTTTAGGGTTCAGAGTTTAGGGTTTTGGTTGTGTGTTGGGACTATCGTAACACTTTTCCAGCATTATTTGCGTCTTTTAACGTTAACTGCAGTATTTACAATTCCTCGCATAAAAACAGTATTTTCGAGTCACGTCGCACTTATTATGAGTTTAATCGATCTAAAGAGAGTTACCTGCAGCATTTTTAAGTTAAGTTGCCCGAAAAAGGGTTACCAAGCGCACCTGTAGTATTCGAAGGCACCCGGGGTTCCCAACCTTTTTACGATCTGGTACCACTTGGACGCTCGGTACTGCCACGCGTACCACTTCTTGAAGCTTACAATTAGCATTTTTCGACGTTATATGTAGCTTAAGCTATAAAACAGTAGAGGATATATATCAAGAGCAATCATTAGACATAATTAACGCCCACTGTCCCACGTTGTACGGCCTTTCAAAGCACTGTGCTTCTTGTTGACAATTGACATGACCTGTATTTTGAAGATCGTAGTGATAAGAAACAACAAGAATAGTTACGTAACAATAAGAATAGGCTTTGGGAATTTTTCTTGTAAATAAAATATAAAGTTGTGAATACAGGTTTTTGTGAAAAAAAAACTGAAGCTGCTTGCGTACCACCTGAAAAACCTTCACGTACCACTAGTGGTACGCGTACCACAGGTTGGGAACCCCTGCCTTAAAGGGACATGTCTTGATTTCAACCTATACTTTTCTGTTGTAGACTTTTTCCATGCCCCTTTTGCATGAACTCTAAGATGGACTTGAATAAAACTTTCACAGCTGGTAGATGTGCCATCTGGTTTGTTTGACTCTACAACCCAAGCGGTTACCCTGTTAGTCCCCAAACTGCAAACTATTTTTCATACGTTTTGTATGATGTTAGTCATCACAAACCAAAAGTTTAGTGGTCTAATAGTTCTACAAAGACAACTGAACATATGCTAATTGTTTTTGTGGTCGACTTGCAATAAATGGTGGCTATTTTGATAAATGGCATTAACAATTGCTGCTAAATACAAATTTAGTGGTCAAAATGGTCTATTCTTTTGGAACAAAATATTTGGGATTTTATTAGTTTGGGTGTAAAACCCTATCAGTTACCCAACTAGCCCTTTAAAATAGGTTTTATACAGCAAAAAATTTTTTAAGCAGTATTCAAACTGGATGAAATTTTGACATATAATGTTCCATTTTGAATCATCTGATATTGTGTTTCACCCTATGGCCTTGTGATTTCTGTCTAAATTTATGAGATTGGATAGTTTTTACACTTAATATTGATTGCCTTGTTTAAACTTACAATAACAAACTTTCTCATGATTATCTCTTAAAAATTAAAACATATGTACATGTCAAACAATGCCTTGTTATGCGTCACAATGAGAGATTTTTGTACAGTATTTTGTGTTGTTTCATCTTCACAGTTTTGGTTTATTACATTGAAAACAAAAATATTATAGTTGTCATTAAAACGTTGGACTTTCGCCGGCGAACAAAATTATCTCGCAGGCCACAATTGGCCCGCGGGCCTGCAGTTGGACCACGCTGCTTTAGATAAATGTGTGGAAATTTGAAAAAGTTTGAAGCACTCTTTCTTGACTAAATGGTTGGAACAAACCAGTGTTAGACAAAAAAAAGATGTAGACAAAAACAATATGTGTCCATTTCAGGGACAGAGACCCATTTTTGCAACATCTGGATGTACCATCCTAAGCAATCAGCAACACTTTAAGTCTTTAATAGCATGTTTTACTTCGTAATATTTTAGCGTGGTTTCACAGCTACCAATCATTTTAAGTTACTAGAAGGATGGCTAAGCATATTTTGCCATTGCACATACACTATGACCTATTTTAAAACATTATTATATTTCCTATGCTTATCAAAGTTGAAAATTATGCGTTTCAAGAGGTAACAATGAAAGTCGGGTGTTGTAAGATAAAACACAGTGATCAGCACTGGGCTTAAATAATAATACTATGTAGGGTACAAACCATACAAATCAGATTCAACCCAGATATTGTTTGAAGTATATATGTCATATTTAACTTTCTTTTTTTAAAGAAAAGGAGGAGTAAATAGTGGCATAATAGGGTAAAACTAAAAAATATACACCAATGAATAGCAAATTCTACAAACTGTCCAATTTTCATTCAATTTGACATAAGCGATACATAAGCGAATCGAATCCTATCGTTGATGCGCTTTATGTGACGTAATGCTTCGGTTGGCTGAAACAGAAAACTACATGGCTGCCCACACTGGTGCCCACTTATGGGGAGGTGGGGAGGCGCCGCCCTCCCCGGGTATCTGCGTCGCTTACTATGTCATAAACAAGTTTTGCGTTAACTTACAAAATGATGCGCATACGGTTTTGTTCTAACTAAAACTACTGCTCAGTCAACGACTGTCTAGTACTCTAGTTCAGGGGTTCCCAACCGGGGGTAGGGGTACGAGATTGAACATCAAGGGGTACGAGATTGAACATCAAGGGGTACGAAGATCGTTGGGCCACACGGCAGCTTTTTAAACAGATTTCACAGTACAGTTTTATTTTGGTATTGTAAATGATATTGTGCGATTACGGTCTTTGCTTTAAAATAACGATTATCTACAAATAATTGTTTGTTATTTAGTAAGAAGCCTGCCTCATTGTCTCATAACAATGCTTTTTACTTGCTGCCAGCAATAAACAACAAAGTTAGGAAGAAACTGCACAGATAAAGGACGCATTCAATGTAGTCTTGCTGTAAATCTTCTACTAACGGTTAATTTATTTTTGTGATTTTTGTGTGAAATACCGGTTTAACGTTTAATTGAGCTATATTGCGAAAGCAATTCAATTTACCAATATATATCTGAAAAATTCCATCACATTTTTTTGGGGGTACGAAGAATGCTCTGACGTGACAAAGGGGTACGAGCAACAAAAAAGGTTGGGAACCCCTGCTCTAGTTGGACCAGAAAGGCCCTTCTGAAAAAAACACGCGTTTGTACGTCACAAACGTACGTACTTCAAGCATTGTATGTAATGGGCCATTGGGTAAAACCCATGCAAGTAGTGTTTACTAAAACGTAGTCAGCAACATCGACACAAATTCAACATGGCAATGTTTAAAGCAGGGGTTAACAAGTTTATTTCACGGCGAGCTGTATAATAAGAAAATGACATTCGATGGCCACATGGCTTGCAGGCCCTAACGCAGCGCCGTTCGATACCTATGGTCTACATAGCGCCTTTACAAGACCATCAGAAACTACAATATTATCTAGAGTCAGATAATGCTACTGTCGAAAAATAAAATTATTTGGCATAAATTATCTCTTCGACTGGCATTACTCAATTATTCTATCACAATTAACAAATAAAGGCAATTGTTTGCGCACAATAACGAAAGCATTGTTGCCTATAGTCTTATCTGTGATGTAACGAACTGCCTTTAGATCATTGTTATGCGTCCTGTGAAGTGTAAAACTAGGTAAACTTAATCCCACATGTTGTTGTGGGAATACTTTCGCAGCAAATTAATGTTCAACGGTTAACTCGTTTCTTTCCAAGATATATATTAATAAAAAATATCTTCGCAAGCCGTACTTTGGTGACTCCTGATTTATGATAATAAACTAAACTTAAAAGCTAAAAATGCGTAACATACAACTCACTGCTATAATCGACAACAAGTTTTAAACGTACCAAACGACCTAGAAATGTAAACGATTACCATACGCGTTTTCGGGTTGTTGCATAAAAATAAAGCATACTATAGTTCAGCTGGAATCAGCTGCTTATGTATGTGTTAAAACAGAAACACGCGGCAAAGAGTGTAATTTGCGACATTAGGTGACGGCCGGGCTGGAAATATTTCTGTCTTTACCAAGTTATAAAATTCTGCCTCCCCGCCAATTTTGGCAAGTGGGCGCCTATGGCTGCCGAACCGAATCGCATTTAAGGTTTTCAGCTTTGTGCAAAAACGATATGGTGGTTATTGTAAAGTTATATAACTAATAATTGTTAATTTTGGACAATTAGTTATATAACTAATAAAGTATTTTTTGGACAATTAGTCTATTCTTCCGATAAAATCTAAATTAATTTGTTGGCAGGAGTTGTTTGCATCGAGTAGACACATACCAAAAGTATGAATTTGTTCATTGTGAACTGTTAAACCATCAGGAATAGTTGAAACAAACATTTAAGATGTAAAGATCACTCTAAATTCATTGTCTAATAGTAAAAAGTGCTGATTTCTAAGTTGTACATACTAAAACTGTATGACATTTCCAGGCCATACGGTAGCACATTAAAAAATTCCTTTATATGACTGTACAAATCTAATAAATTTGTTTCATTACAGTCTCTTGTGTGTTACATGTATAAAAAACGACTAATTTGTATAACTTTGCATCACTTGGACGAAAAACTTAATTAAATATGCAACTTGGTGTATGGAACGTTTGTTCAGCATTAACTACAAATTTCCCCATTTTTTTCGGTACCAAATTAAAGCACTGGTTTCAAGTTGACCAACTTGTTCACAAAAACATTCCCCTAAGCCAGTGGTTCTCAAACTGTGGTACGCGTACCACTAGTGGTACGCCGGAACTTTTCAGGTGGTACGCGAGTAGATTTCTGTGATACTTAATTTAAGTCCGATTTAAAATTGTACCTCAACTGACCCAACTGACCAGCCCTGGTTTGGGCGATACTCGTGTTTTGGACTGTCTTTTGAAATTGCTAAATACACTAGTCGGGTCGAGAAAATAGGTCTATTTCTAAGGCTATCTATTGAAATCAGGTTTAGGTCAGTGGTCTCCAACAACACTGAACAGTTACTTTTTGTGATTGTTTTTCCTATTGTGACATCATAACACACGTGGACAAAAGACTTTATAGGACAAGTTTGTCAAGTTATATAAATATACCACAATATGTATCGATTTATTGTAATGACCGCTACAATACAGAAACTTCTTTGAAATTAAAGGACTGTAAAAGTGAATGAAAATGCTTCAAAGGCATAATAACGTATAATGCAAGAAACAAGAAACATAAAAATACCTGTTGGAAATTACTTTGGGGTCCACAGACTTTAAATTTATGAAAGGGGTCCGTGACTACAAAATGGTTGGGAACCACTGGTTTAGGTGGTATGTCGCGATATGCGATCCGTATAAGTTTGAGAAACACTGCCCTAAGCCTAGTGGCGCCTAAGCATGTTCAAACCGTCTGTGCCGAGCGACAAATCGGAGAATCTAAACAACATAGAGTGATTACTTGCGATCTAACATTTTTTACAACCATCACGTGTTTGGCGGGTCATGAACAATATAACAGAAAACATTTTTAACCATTTGTTTTACATTTAACATTGTTTACATTCCAATACAGTTTAATACTTCGAATTTGGTGCAGTCCGCACTTATCAGCGTCTCTGCCGGAACACCAGTTTTGTAATTTTAACACATTGAACTCTTTATTTAAACGCTTGTTATATCACTATTGGCGATTAGATAAGCCAACAAAAAAGGGAACAATGTACACGGCTTTGAGATAACGACGCCTTGTTATCGCACAGCGGTAAACTAAACGCCGATTTAATCTCCTAATAACTTTTCAAAAATATTTTATGGTCGAGACGTGTCATTTTCAACGTTGAAATTAGTTGCGTTATTTGGTGTAGAATGCAAACACGCATCTACGTCTTTTTCGCGTACATTACCATCATATCGTCGTTTTTTATTCGAAAAACTCGGTCTGTTCGACTTTCACATTGAGATCATCAATCCGGTTAATCGCATATTTCGTTGAAAATTGATGCGAATATCCGGTTTATGCGATAAACCGGTATGCGATTAACCTGATTCGTCTGTACAATATAGTTTGACGTTTATCACATCACAACATTAAAATAAGCTTGTATTTTTAAAAAGGAAAACCTGTATTCTAAAAAAAAAATATAAAAAAAAAAAGCTGAAGATCTATATTTTGCTGTTTTGAATAGCACGATTGTCACATATGTATTTGATAAATCAGAAATTCCTTTAAAAGGAGGGCATTTTTTCTTGTCTTTGGAGGACAACTTGGCTTTTGTTAAAAAGGAGGACGTGTCCTCCAAAAAGAGGACGTATGGTAGGCCTACCAAACCATGTCTTAACGGCACGGCTGAATCTGAATATTTGGGCAATATGTAGAACCCTATTAAATGGTTAGAAAAAAATTTTGTCAAGTGTGAGTCAATGTGTTTATGACACTCCAGAAACCTTTTATTCTGTTTATGCGACACAAGATACAAATAGTTTGCAAGGGGCACTGGAGTACTTTGTGTAACGTCAAAAACTCATCTTTGTTCAAGTTACGTCGGTTTTAAAACGTATTACCAATTAAACACAAATGCGTTTGTAGTAGAGATGTACCGAATATTCGGTTTGCCGAATTTATTCGGCCGAATCGGCCACTTTTGCAAAGATTCGGTTTCGGCCGAATAATTTGTTGCGATTCGGCCGAAACCGAATCTTTTACGAACGCATATTTAAAGCGTTAAACGTGTCTTTTCTGCTTAGTACCAACGAAAATCGCGCCAATCATTATCTTTTTTTACACATTATCGTTTTTACCACAGAACTAAAAATAGGGACTAAACACAACCATTCTGCACTAATTGCCTGGTAGATAAACATATATTTTCATGTCAAACGCATAGCGTACGACTTCGCGTGACGTCATAAATGATTCGGTTGATTCGGCCGAATTTATTCGGCAAAACCACCGAATATTCGGTTTCGGCCGAATCGAAATTTTGCCGATTCGGTACATCACTAGTTTGTAGTCACGTAATTAATTGAACATACATTGGTTGAAACGCAACAATTATTGTTTGAGCACCGCAACAGCTCAAACTTGATCCAACATGACCTAAGTTTAGGCGTGAACAATACACGTTCAGCCATATTTGAAACGTGAACTGCTTTTACTTTTATTTCCCATCGTAACAAATTCTTTAAAAACTAAATCGTTGTTAAAATTGGGGTTGGCAAGCCGGTCAATTGACAGCACTTTATTTAACCGGTCAAATACTATTTTTAATTTTAAAAATCAAATGTGGTAAATTTTCTTGGACTTGCTTTTTGGTTGTTGGAAACGATAAATTATTTCTAATAGCCCTCAGGTAGAACAGTTTAGGGCATACTATTGTATTAATAAGTGCTTTTAAAACCAATATAGACGTGTTTTGTTCATTTAAAATAAATGCCAAAAGAATTAGGAGATACTATTCATTTGGAATTAAGATCTGATACGGTATGGCAAACTTTGCAAGGTTTACAATGCATTTAAAAACCATGGATCAATTTTTATCTTAATATAAATCGAGTGTGATATGTGCATGAGGTGAAGTTAGTTCATTAGTATATACTTGGGCATTTTTGCAAATGTTGCACATTTTTACTGACAGATAAAAAATCTAAGTAATTTAAAGCATCTGTGTAAACTTGTAGGTCTACAGTCCCTTTTTCTATAGTTGATCCAAAAATTGTTTGTAGCTGTATACTTAGCTTATAATTGCCTTGAATAGATTTTTGTGGATTACGTACATATCAAGCTTTTGTATATTCTTTTTTGTCATGAATGGAGATGTGACAACAGCGTAACAGCATAAATTACGACTTTAAGCAGGATAAGCAGGTTTTGCAGTTAAATCTCAGTCAAAATTAGAGTTTAATCTGATGTATATAGAATATTATGAGAATCCAGTTCTGTGATTACTGAATGAAAATTAGAGACACACAGGTGGGGCCATTGATGAAATGAAGCATGCAATGCAGTCGGAAAAGTCTGTAATATAGTATATACTGAACATTTCTTGTTTCACAAACAAATTAACATGAGTTGAACCTTTATTTCCATTGCTTATGGTTTAGAAGAAGATTTAACTTCCAAATTTTAACTAAAATTGCAATTTAAAAGTGTGCATAGTATTTGACAGATATTTGACCTATTTGACAAGTATTTGACCGGTCAATTGACCAGATTTTATTTGACTGGTCAAATGCCCAACCCTAGTTAAAATTACTGATTTTATCGGCAAATCGTCCGTTCGGTATTTGCATACGTTATTAGACGCCCATCAAACGTCCCAACCACACAAAGCAATTGTGTCAAGTGACTATTTATAATACAGAAAATACAGTCTAAAACAAAGTAAAGGTATTGGTATTGAGTCGCATACCGCCAAAGTATATATATACTGCACATGCTGGTATAGGTATCGGCGCTATTGATCAAAAGTCGCACCCCTGGCATTTTTTAAAACTCTACGCCTATGGCAAGGAGGCTCTAAATTAAGTCAAAAAACGAACAATTCAATTAGTGGGTTGTGTAACTTTACTACTGATAATCTTTACAGAAAACCTACAGCTACAAATAGCATATTCTACATGCTATCCAAATTTTAGCCAATTCCGACACAGTTTAAAAACTCACCCAGGGCTAGCGGGGTAAATACTGGGGTTATCAACACACAAACAATGTTGGATGCATATCTACATAACTATATCTACCATCTGTGTAAGTTTCAGCCAAATCCATCAAATATTTATTGGCAAAACAAGTCGGATAAACTTTGGGGAGAAAAAAAACATTTTAGGGGGCTAGCGGGGTAAATGCTGGGGTTATCAACACAAACAAAGTGGGGTGCACATCTACATAACTACCATCTGTCATCCAAATCCATCAAACATTTGATGGCAAAACAAATCCGACAAACTTTGGGAAGAAAAAAAACACAATTTGAGAAATTCAATATGTCTCCCTTTCAGGGAATTTTTTTGGATATAAATGCTTTGTGAAAGTATAGCCAAGGGTTTATAGATGCATTGCTCAACCATTCACTGCGTTGTGAACTTTCTTGTTGAGAATACAGTATTATCAAAAACACATTTGCTACTGACCTTCTCCACTTGGGGTATTTTCTACAGTAGAATTTTCTTCATCATTTTCAATTTTTTTACTTTCAGTGTCTGATGATAGTTCTGTGGTTTCTGATCCCACCTTTTCTTCTGCCTTCTCAACTGTTGGAGAAACTGTACTTTCTGTACCTTGCAACAAGTCTTTGGTTGCAAGAGATAAAAAATTGGTGCTTTCAACACTGTGTTCTTTTGTAATATTAGCTTGGACCAAATTAAGAATGCTGTTAAGTTGGTCATGAGTGAGTGCAACATAATTTGGCACAACTTCGTTTGTCGATAATGTTTTTTTCGTGCCATCTTCGGTGGAAGATTTAACATCAGTTTTGTCTTGTTCTCGTGCATTTTTGTCAATATCAGAAGGTTTCAATTCTTTATTGCGTTGATTTGTACTTTTTTGTTTCTTTGTAGCAGATGTAGTTGAAGAAGTTTGAATATCTGTATTTTCAGTGTTGTTTTGTTGCTGAATTTTTCGTGATTTAGGGTTTAAAACAGTTAAAAGGGTCTGGTCTTCTTTTTTGTTGGCTTTTAGGGGTTGATTTTTTTGCGTTTTGGAAATGGGAACAGTTGAAGGAGATTTAATTTCCCAATTGTCCTTGTTCTTCTGTTGTTGACTCTGAGGTGCCAAACTTTTTGAATTCTTTGGTCCTAATGTTGTGACCTTTTTACGTTGTTTCAATTCGTATGTAACACCATCTTTGCGTGCTTTGGATTTTGTTTTGCTGTTGCCATGCGTTGAAAAGAGGATTACGGAAGATTTCTTGCCACCGATCACTGTTTTTGCAAGAGTCAAACCATCTCTAAAAACAAAACAATTCAAGCTGCAGAAAATTCTGATTAATCACAATCTGGTTCATCAACGAATTCTGTTAAATGGCCCATGCTTCAGATTAAAGCAATCGAAGAATCATCTACAATCAAGTGGGTAAAGACTATATTCACCTACAGTGTGTAACACTAAATAGAACTAGATACAAATCGGTAACTCATATCACAATTTACCAAACCATTTCGTGTGATAAACAGTACACATTGCTCGTAAGTAATCATTTACATTTGCCAAACTAAGTTACCATGGTGTTGGTCTACAACCACAGAGAAGCTTTCTCTTTTATGTGGCCATGAAAACCAAAATCTATCTCTCACTATTAGATAAAAGCTCACTTGACAGTGCAGAAAATAGTGTCTAATTTATTAACTGCCACCATACAGTTGAAGTAAGTGTAGCAACACACGCCCACTATACAACATGGCACATACACATACATTTTAGATACACTGCAGACAGTGCACACTGTTTCGACCTGTAAGGTCTCATCAGTGCAGCTGGTGACGAGAAATCGGTCGGGTTTGTACCCTGTTGCTCCCAACAAACTGGAGTGCCATTGAATGGCTACACTAGCCAATGCGGCCGACGTCTTGTCACCAGCTGCACTGATGAGACCTTATACGTCGAAACAGTGTGCACTGTCTGCAGCTTATCATTTATTGGCTCTATGCTTTTACATTTTAGATACAGTCTCAAGTAATGACATTCTCTCTTCGCCTTTTAGTGTTAATTTCTCTTTTTGTCTTGAAGCAAATGTTATGATTCATTGGCCACATGCTTTCCCTTGACCAAATTGTGAGAATTGAAAAGTAGCAAGTTTGTTGTTGAACAAAGAAGGGCAAATAAAAGGGCAAGAAAAAAGCTTGCCCCTTTCCCTGCCACAACAGTACATCACACTTTTAACTGTGGCTGGAATGTTTTTTTACATAAGTTTCGAAAAATCATAACCTACACCAATGAACTAACATAACTGATACTTAATCAAATGCGGCACAGAGATAGTGTTCTGCGGTTAGAAAGAGGTGATTTGATCGCAAGAGATGCAGTTTACAGATAAAATGGCCTTGTCACACTGGGTGCAATTGGTCTGTTCAAGGTACAAGGAGTTTATAGTAAAAAGTTTTATTTTAAAAAGTCTCAGTCCTCTGATAATTTAAACTCTAGCTTTAAACTTGAAATTGTTGTCCTTAGGACAGAGACTGACAAATAAAGAAGCCATTTTGTGCAAAAGCTATAACAATTAACAAACTTAAATTTGTAACATGATAACCGGTAATAGATATTTTATGTCATTTTAATGGTGCTTTCTGTACAATGTAGTTAATCCTTATTAGTCAGCAAGTTTAGCAACAATGTTTCACCAAAATGAAGAAGGATGTGACAAAGAGTGAACAAATCATTCGTAACAAGATCAATTTGTGTCAAAATTAAGAAGCCATGCTGTTTCGCAATACAATTATGTTGACCTGCCATGACCTACGTAATGTGGTTGCCATGGTGTCTGCCATGCAGTAGACACACATATAATCATTCTATTTAACCACAAACTGTTGACTGACAAAATTTAAAAGTGGTTAAATACACCTTGTGCCAAAACTGAAAATGCATGTGCTTACAGTAGTTGGAAAACATATAACCACATAAACTACTGCATATGGCACTATGGAAGCAAGGACAACAATATATGTAATGTCCATCACCCTCCACAGTTTAATGCAAGTAACTGAAGACATTGAGACCTTATGCCAGTGAGAGCTGTACCAGGTGGCACATGTGGTCAAATATGAAGCAGAGGCCATTACCCAGTCAAAGGACAATGGTGCTTGGACACATGTTTGGGACTGTAAAGGTAACCACTGGGTTAATCAGGCCAAAAACACCATTTAAACAAATGTTTAAAATTTCAGCAAACTAAATTGCCCAATGGATTTTAAATCAGCTTTGGAGTTGGTAACTGCAACTACACACATTTTGGGGTAAGTGGTCTTTAAGGGATGTAATTAAAAAGTACATTGTTGTTTGTACTTTTTAACCTGACAAACTTCTTTAAAAAGTATAATAGTTTGGAAATACAGAAACTTACCCAACATCCATATTTTCCTGAAGAAGTAGTTTATAAATATTCTTATGATTTGTCAACTAGTGAGTATATTTTATTTATCTGAATAAATAGAACAATAAAAAATAGTTAAACAGAGTAACCAACCACTTAAAGTAATGTCTAGACAAAAACCCTGGATCACCCTCAATAAATTTAACATAATTTAGCATGCTGTAGCAACTTTATATGACACGAATTGTTTAGTTTCAGTCCATGTTCTATGTAAATCCATAAATGTTGCTCGGGGGAAAATAATCATATTTCTAGAGCAGTGGTTCTCAACTGGTGGTCCATGATGACTTTTGTGGTGGTCCACAGGACGTTCACTAATTTGTTGATAAACTAGAGATGATTGCATATTATATGTTGAAAGAGCATCAAAATGTTAGCTGTTAATAATTGTATCTCACTTTTTGAAAACCGGTTTTAAAGAATTATGTTTTAAGCCTAACTGCTTGTTTCGTATGCGTACTCAAACTTGCTGCAAAAAGAAATGGTCCACAATATTATTTTTGCAGGGCCGGTGGTCCATGGCCCGAAACGAGTTGAGAACCACTGTTCTAGAGGATCTTGTCATACAATTGCAAAGAGGTAAGAGCGTTTTCTTGAATAAAGTTCTCAATTTAAACTCGAAGATTTTCATTTTGCCTTATCTGCCAAGTCAGCCGATTAATAAAAGTCCCAAACACAAGCAACCTTAGTTTATTATTTAAGTCTTAAAATGTACAACAGAAGAGGCAAACAAATACTTGATGATAACAAGATTTAAATGATTACAAGACTAGAAACTAAATCTGGAACTTGTCTTGACGAAAACTGGTCATTTTTATACCTAACAGGGCAGGCTAAAAAACTATACCATTTGAATCTATTTTTTACAAAACTTGCAACAAAAATAAAAATTTTATTTTGACACTTTTCAGGGTCACTTAATACCAACGCATCAGGATCACAAAAACATGGTTGATGTAAATTGCAATGTAAAAATCAATTTACAAATCCCAGGTAAGCACGATATTTTTCATTTTAGGTTAAAGTGAACAGCTTGAAATAAGTCACTTGACGACAAGGTATTGTTGACGTAGAGACAAATTTAATTCCAGCGGTTAGGTAATTTTTCACGGTATGGCTCATAACCAGGGTGTAACGTCCCGTGAACGCGCCCCGGTTACAGCGCGAAACGTCACACGAGGGGGGATTGAAACGCGATTCCTAAAGGTCTCCAACACGCAGTCCACACAGATAGGGTGTTTTGTAGATCTTATATTCTAACACTTTCAATGAAGAGGACGGTGGGAGGCGATAGAAAAAAAAAAAAGCATGACATTAACATTGCGCTTTAAATGTAGAAATATAACTCAAAGCTTACCAACTGTTATGGTAACCGGAAGAAAATATATAACATGGGCAATCCCAGAAATCACTGTCACACACTTAAATACACAATAAAGCATGAGACCACAATATGCCATTATGACGTCATACACAATGCTTACCAAGCTATGTAGAGCGACAGTGTGGAAAAGTAACGCTTCACGTGAATATCGTACAAGAACGCTGCGTAAACAAATACAACTTAAATAAACCCAACTACACGTACAGTACGACTATTAAAAAAGGGGAATGACATTTTAGGTCACGTTCACAGCGGTTAGCATTCATTAGGGTAATTCACAATATTGAGTCATTAAACACATATATACAAATTAAGTGACTCACCAATAATCGTCAACACGACAATAAACAGCTTTTCTACAACAACCGACGCAGCACCGTGCTCCACGGAAGTCAGCAACGAAAAGAACTAAACCACGTTGCATTATCACACAAAACTGGCAGTCGATTGTTACGTCACACAATGCACTAGGTTACAACACAAGTTGTAGTGAAGAAAAGCGGGAATCAATAGAAATCGGCAATTAGTGGCAAATAAGATGTAACACAGGGAGTCGAACCGGAACTGAACCCGAACCCGCGAACCGGTTTGAGCGGTTAATTTCATTGAACCCGAACCGCTAATTACGATTTTCTGAAAACCCGAACCGGAGTTGAACCCCATATTTTATTTGGCGTTGGACCCGAACCGGAACCGAACCAGTAAAAAATGCAGTCTGTTTTATATTTCGCGATTTTTTTCAAAACAGCGCTCTGAAGAATGCACGAGATAACACTTATTGGGCGTGTCAAAAATAACAGTGCACGGGCACATTTCGTTTGGAGTTTGATAAGGCCAGGGAGGTAATGGGTATAATTAAATTAAAACAAATAAAAATTTAAACCGGTTGAAAAACCGCAAACCGGTTCGGACCGGGTAATTTAGCCGAACCGGAACAAAACCCGAACCCGAAAATATACATTTTTACAAAACCGGAACCGAACCCGAACCCTTAAAAACAAAACCAAGTGAACCCGAACCGAACCTGAACCCATATAACAAGCGGTTCGACTCCCTGTCATCACAGGAAGTTCAGGAACTCACAACAGGCCAGTTTGAGAATTCCCGGTAGGTGACGCAGCGGAATATAGGCGTTCCAAATTGCTGACTCAGCAATTATTGTCACCGGAAATTCTCAAACCGTTCTGTTGTGAGTTCCTGTGTTAGTAGCTCTACCTTTTTTCACGGGGTTCGAACGAACCCAGGCCCCTCACGGGGACAAATTCCGATCAAATTGTTTAATAAATTAAGTTGCAACAAGTTAGCTAATTTATTCTGCTATCTGGAGTCGCAACAAAGCTGACTTGCGACGAAACAGAGGTAATTACCTGCAATTAAACATAACTAACTTGCGATGAAACATCGCTAACTTGCGACGAAAATAGTTAACTTGCAACGAAACATAGCTAACATGCAACGCAATTTGTGATACGCAATATAGCTACTTTGAAACGTAATATAGGCCTAATGACTTAGCAACTTAGCCATGTTTCGTAGCAAGTTAGCTATCTTGCGAGCTTTTTTTCAAAAAGGCCGATCGGCGCCATTGTCAAAAAATAAGTTGCGGCAAATTAGTTTTTTTAGCGACGCCCCCAAAAATAAATGAAAACATATAGTATAGCTAATGTCTGACTCAAAACTGACAGAAAACATTATTGTGGCTGATTGGGAATTGGAAGACCTGTAGCGATAGTCCAAATGATTTAAGCAATTTTCGCAACAGTTGCTAATTAGATTAGCTCGCTTTGACCAACTATAAGTAATGCACATGCTGACGGTTAGAGCTGGGAATAGGGGTTCGTACGTACAATATTTAGATACCGGCACCCATACGACATGCCGCCACCATGCGTCGTTTAATACCACCGAAGTAAAGGTACTTTTCCACACTTAATTGTTTCCATTGTAACGATAAAATGTTTTATGTGTACGTTTTCCATTATATTGGCGCTACCTTTAAGTGTGCAGCCACTCGTGACGGTAGTGGATTCTCTGGTCATTCTAATTCGGTGTTGGTGAGTGGTGTACGAAAATTGTGGTGTAATAAAATGAAGAAACTATTATACAGTGGCGAGCATGCCAGGACTTCGTTATAGACTCTGTTCGTCTCACAGTGTTAGAAAAAAACTGTGTCCAACTTGAAAGCAGAAAACAGTTGTTTAAAGCAGGGAGTCGAACCGCTTGTCATACGGGTTCAGGTTCGGTTCGGGTTCACTTCGTTTTGTTTTTACGGGGCGGGTTCGGTTCAGGTTTTTAAAAATGTGTATTTTCGGGTTCGGGTTTTGTTCAGGTTTGGGCAAATTATCCGGTCCGAACCGGTTTGCGGTTTTTAAACCGGTTCAAATTTTCATTCGTTTCAATTTAATTCTACCTATCATCTTCCTGGCCTTATCAAACCCCACAAGATTTTTGACCATGCACTGTTGATTTTGACACGCCCTATAAGTGTTATCTCGCGTATTCTTAAGTGCGCTATTTTGAAAAAAAATCGCAAAATATAAAACAGACTGCATTTTTTACTGGTTCAGTTCCGGTTCGGGTCCAACGCCAAACAAAATATAGGGTTCAACTCCGGTTCAGGTTTTTAGAAAATCGTAATTAGCTGTTCGGGTTCGGTTCGGGTTTAATGAAATTAACCGCTCAAACCGGTTCGCGGGTTCGGGTTCAGTTACGGTTCGACTCCCTGGTTTAAAGAGCCAGGTGCGTGAAATGACAATGACGCACCATGTAGCGGATTTAACAACTATAGAGTGACGGGATCCTGAAGTAAAAAAAAAATTACCCATCATGTTCTGAAGAGCTAACGCGCCAAAAATTGACAAAACATGTGGAAAAGGACCCAGGAAAGTTTACTGGATCCAAGGATGATTGGCAGAGTTGTAAAATTGATTTTGAAAATTGTGCGGTGGTAAACAATGGGGCAGTTAAGGGGTCGAAAATTCCACATGGTGTCGCCACGCAACAGTTATAGTTGTCATAACGGCACAAACGCGCGCAAATTGAAAGGCCTAAATTTCGCATTACTCCGTCAACACAACTCTACTCCGTCATATTTTTACCACTAAACATTGTTATTTGCCAACTTAAATCAACTAAAAATGGATTATTCTAAATGGAAATCTGAGTTAAATAAAAGATGTCCCAAAACAACTGGCAAGAAGGAGGATTTAATTTTAAGATGCGTTGTATTTCTGTGTTTTTTTGCAATAGCTTCTTGTTTTTTCTCTGCATAACTACTTGTACACAGACTTCAGGCTCATGATAGGAATGACAACTTCACTTGTGCTGTGAGCTTGATGGAGAATGTAGGTAGCAGCTCTGAGTTACAGTGGCACAAAGTAGAGTTTACTCAAATAATCAGCTAGGATCAAACACCACACACAACTGAGGAACAAGTGAAAGTTTATTTTCATTTCAAGTCCACATGTGACAAAATTTCCAACAGTGATGTGAAGGCTATTGTGAAAGGACGCCTAGTCTGAAATGTTTATCTGAGTTTTATTTAAGTGGCATTGTACATGCTTCACTGAAAAAAATGTTTCATATAATGTCAAAATAAAACTTGAAAACAGTGGAGAAATTGTAAATTCAGAATGTGAGTGTGCAGCAGGAAGAGGACCTGTTGCTACATGCAAACATCTAGCAGCCACAGCTCTTATGGTTTCCAAATTTCACATCACAGAAGAGCTATCTGTTAAGAAAAGTTATACAGATCAGTTTTAAACGTTTCACCACCCTGCAACACAATTGAAAAGTAATCACTCACTTTATTTATTACATGTACTGTATAGTGGTGACTTGTAAACCTTGTTTTCTACAAATTAAAAAATTGAATGAAACACAACTGAACAAAGTAAGTGCAAGGAATGTTAACCAATGAAAGTTTCGCATAACAGCACCAAAATTTAGGGATATTATTTTGGCAACTGAAAGAAGAAATATGCAAAACTATGTGACTCTAAGTTTGTACTGTCCACAGGAGCAATATGTCATGGCAAAATGTATGAAAAAAGGGCACTTACTTTGTTCAGCAAAACAAAAAATATCCACATGAGTGCAGCAGGTCTGTTTATTGACAACCAACAGCCATACTTTGCTGCAACACCAGATGCAAAGCAAGAGAAAACTGGTTTGGTTAAGATTAAATGTCCATCTAGGGAAACATTGCAATTATTACCGAAGGTGCTAACTTCCCATATCTGAATTTGTGAGTGACAGCCTTCAATTAAAAAAATCATAAATACTACTTTCAGATTCAGGGACAAATGGGCATTGCTAATAAGCAGTACTGCTACTTTGTGGTGTATAAATTCGAAGATTTTTAAGTTTTCAGATTCAAGGACATTTGGGCATTGCTAATAAGCAGTACTGCTACTTTATGGTGTATACATTTAAAGATGTATTTGTGCAGAAAAATTGCGAATCGGTCATTGGTTTAAGTAATTATATACTAAATGTTTAGTTGATAACATAAGAATACATTATCATGTACTTTTTGGAAAACAACACACATTTTCCCGGACAGAACTGCCATACCCTAACTGACATAAACAAAAAAATGTATCACTTATCTCTAACAATACATTGCCTAACATTTGTCCCCATAAAACAAACAAAAATAAGTTTATTTGACAGATGCAGCATAATGAGGCATGTTGAGTTGAGTTTATTTCGCCGGTGATACAAATCGTAGCAGCACAATTGCACTATATTATTTTATATTAAGAGTCCTATGACTCTCTTAACATTGATCCTTTCTGATGCAGTATGCCTGTCCTTTAGTTACTACTGAAATATTTTCAAGCTGGCTTTTTCCTTTTAGCAATGTTAGGGATGTTAACAAATATATCAAAGGATGTAAACAAATATTGCACTCTGATTCCTCTATCTGCCATAATGCTGTCTACGGGTTAAGAAAACTCTGAGACATTTTAGTATAGTACAGAATCTTCTATTACTAGCATATTACTTGTACATCCTCCATGAAAATTACTTAGAAAAGTCACTAGCCCTTTTGGTAAAATTCCCGACCAGAATCCTTATGGTATTTTTACATGTTGAAAATGTGGAATTTTGAGCTTTAACATTGGTTGGTTTTTTTAATTTTTGTGGCATCTAAAATAACTCTGGTAGCAGGAAACTGCTGTTTAAATTTGGCGATCATTGATTGATCAACAACTTCTCGTGCTGGCCATGTATTTCTTTCATCTGATAGAATAAATAAATTATCGGTTTCCACAACTTTTCAGTTTAAGGGTCACAACGCTTGATAGTCACCTTCCTTTTCCACCTTCCCAAGTGGAAATGTATGGCCACCTTTACTTTCCAGGCAAATTGGCACACAATAGTATTGTGACATTGTATCAGCAATATGATTAATTTCTTAAATTTTTCTTTCAAACGTTCGATTTTATCAGACAACAGTAGCCCCGCAATACAAATCCGCCGCTAAATATAACTGTTGCGTGGCGACATCGTGTGGCCATTTAATATTTTAATTAACTGCCCCATTGGTGCCTTAAAGATATGGGAATACACTTGGCTGCTAATTTAATTGGTTCGGTCGTTATGGTCCTGTACGACTTAGAGGCTAAAGACAAGTGGAATTACAACTCCTTAGGGCTTAGTAGAAGCACTGGATTAAAGATTTCTGCAAACCAGTTTGCCCCGAGCTAGAGCGGAATTCCATGCTGCCCGTTGGATGCCTTCGGAGTCATGCGTAGAGTTTGCGGCGCGCAGGCGCAGTTTAATGCGCGAAGGTCACCCCACTTTTTCATCTCAAATTATTACCGGAATCACAGAACAAGAATTGCAAAAACATATTATTATGCGCGATCCGAAGACAACAAATGAAGCTGCGGACTTTGTATTGAACGTTAAGTCATATGAAAAACCTCGACGTTTTGACTGGCAATCTTCAACTGATAACGATCTCTGCCATTTGTGTGGAAAGTCTGGTCACTGGAAACGAAATTGCCCGAGAGGCTCTAGGGCAGGGATCTCCAACTCAACGATTGTCCCGGGCCAATTTTCAAATTTTCTAGAGGCCGCGGGCCACATGTAGTCTTACATGTCAAAATGTTCTTAAAGACCTTGATACTGCACTTTACCAATCATAGAAAAACTAGAAAGGTGATATACTTCCATTTTATATATTCTATACGATATTTACCAATTTACTATAGCCTACACATCATTTGATCTACATATATGATTGTTTTTGCAAGCAAAAACAGATGGGTCCCCACACGCGCGTTTGTGCGGATTTAACGTCCTGGTTATTTTTAGATTCTTAAGGAAAAACTTAACCAACTTTAGTAATAACCCAGCTTTAAAAGTTTTGTCCGTATTCTTTTTGCATCATTGATGTCATATAATTACAAAAAAACAGTACATAAGAACGGGAAAAATACTTTTAATTTAATTTCATGCTTTGACCTTGATATTGTCGTTCAAGGTCAGCTTTTAACACAATTTTCCACAACTGAAAATGTGCTTGATACTTAATAAAACGACATAGCATAGCTGCGCAAAAACAGCTGATTTCTAATCACCGAAACGAGTGTCTCGTAAAATGTCTGTCCGGACGTCAAGCTGAGCAATCCCACTGCATTCACCCGCCTTAATCGTAAAGAAGTGAATTACTCCCTTGAGAGTTGAGACTTCTATCTGACTGACAGTGTACACATATTATGGGCTGTAAAAGTAACTATTTGGCCGATTAAAACAAAATTTTAAGTACTGAACGAATAACCTACTGCAAACAATTGTTTAACATTTCAGCACATTAGGGCTTGTATTTTTGGCCTACAACTTATTATTTTGGGGTTTAAGGGGTAAAATAGGTGAATCCAATAAAAAGTTACAAAATTCTTTAGAATACCTTACATTGCACCAACCAACAAACCATGAAACTCGCAGATTATGTACTTTAGTCAGTACAGCCGTTTTTAATTTTTTTTTTTGGGGGGGGGAGGGCTGTGAATGAACCACTGGGTCGTTTGGGGTCAAACTTCAGGAGGATCAAATTTGGAACAATAACTAACATCTGTGCAAATTTGAATAAATTTGAAGCACTCTTTCTTGACCAAACGCATTTAACAAACCAGCGTTAGACAGAAATGAATATTTGGGGGTTTAAGGGGTCAAAATGGGTGAATCGAAAAAAAAAATACAAAATTCTTTGAAATATCTTATATTGCACCAAACAACACAGCATATCACTCAGAGATGCTGTACTTTAGTCAGTACAGCCGTTTTTAAAAAAATACGTTTTGGGGGCCTGCGGGTGAACCGCTGGGTCATTTGGGGTCAAACTTCAGGAGGATCAAATTTGGATTAATAACTAACATTTGTGTACATTTTATTAAATTTGGAGCACTCTTTCGTGACCAAACGCGTTTAACAAACCAGCGTTAGACAGAAAAAAGAAATACGGACAAAAACAATATGTGTCCCCTTCATAGAAGGGGACCCATAAATATGTGGTTACAATACTGTGGAATTAACACTCCAGATGTGTCCAAACTAGATAGTTCATGGTCCCTTAGTGGCTAACGGCGTTATTTTCGTTGACCTCCAAGAACTCATGACTTTACAATCTTATTTGCGTGTTCATCAATGCTTCTTTAGTTTCATAAAAATCAACAAAGAAAGCTATTGTTTGCGCATAATTCCATATCTTAGTTTTGTCTGTGATGTCACAACCCACTCTTAGATCATTGATATGCGTAACCAATTGATAATATTTAGGTAAAATAAATCCTAAAGCTGTAGTGGTAAAAGTTTAAATTACTTCTAGCAGCTTAAGCTGTTTAATTGGTTTTAGCATTGAATTCATCGTGGACCGCGGAAAATTACGAAACGTCTGTTATGTAAATGAAATGGTTTGGAAACCACTGGCCTATAGGCATCTGAAAAAGTCAATGCGACCAACATAAGTGTCAACAAAATGTTGGTTGGTCTTCATGAACTTAAAAGTTTCTTATCCCTAAGCTAAACAAAAATAGTGGACGCAAAAAACTTAACGGATTTTAACTTTACGCTTTGAGAATAACAATAAGATTGCATTCCCAGATAACATATATTTGTTGGCAAAACGTTGGGTGAACATCAAATTTTAATCGGGCCAACTAGTCGGGTTACCGTTGGGTAAACGTCTAAATGCTCGTTGGTTCCTCGTTGGCTTCTGGACGGCGAAACTGTCAGGCCAACCAGTCCCCTACGTAATCCCCAACCGTATTACTCATCGGGCCAATTTTTACCCATCGTTGGCCCAATGCTTTCACCAACGTCCTTTCTACAATGGTTCAACGTTTGTTCTGCACACGGTTTTCTGCTTACAAACAGCACCACACACTTCGCACAATAACAATTTCTGTATTAAAACGAAGTAACGAATGTAGGAAGATGGAAATTGTTATTTTGAGAGTAACTGGGCTTCCCATTTCTTTCTTTCCCTCTCTTTGCGGCCTCCGTCGCGGTCTTTTGCGAAACGTAGCCAGTCTGCAGTAACTGCGTTGATATCGGCATCCGTTGCACTGGCGGTGATATGATTTCGACGCACCGCTCCTGTAAAAATATTTATGTTATTATGCAACCTCCAGGTGGGTTACCTCCCGAAAAAATAAAATTTTTCACTGAATTTTGTTCTATAAATGTATTATTGTGACAATAGAATATGTGGCATTAAAGTTTAAAGATATCCGAAATGGTTTACTACCAGTGGCGGCTCGTGCCTGAAATTTGTGGGGGTGCTGCCCCCCCTCTACTGAATATATATGAGTTGGCAATATATTGAAAAGCTACATTTCTAGTTTTCTAGCCATTTGTTTTGTGCAGAAAAACAAGTAATACAAATCTTAATTAGCAACTCCATTGTGACGTAATTTTTGTTACGCAATAATGTACACGAGTGTAAACAGCAGACGGCATCATTTGTGTATTTTGTTTACTTGCACAGCGACGGGCCAAACACAATAACGTTCAGTAATAATGTGAAAAACAAAAGCACACGTGGCACAGCTTCGAAACGAAGCGGTTGTAAATACGGTAAAACACAACAGGAATATAGAAAAAAAAGTAATAGAAAAAATAGATATAAATGAGTCGAAAAAGGTCGAAGTATTTCAGTTCGACAACAAAAATTGTCAGGTTTCATTTAAGTAAATTTAGCCACAGTCAGCGTTTTCAACATATTCTATGACACTTCACAGATTATTGTGACAAAAAAAAAACTAGCCATACAGCTTTTTATTGGTATCATAACTAACAAATTTAACAACCACATTACATTGGTTTCAGAACTTGTTCATTTAAACATCTTTCTTGAATTTTTGTGTACAGACTATTAATTGTATTTTAGTTTCTTAACTGCTATAATTGCTGCTTGCTGGCAAATAGCTTATAATTTCTTTTTTAAGTGCAAAACGCCTTCAAGCTTTAAAATTTACAACACTCTCACTTAAATTTAAACCATATTATTAAATCTTGTGCTTCCTTTTTCCAACCAAAATGAATCATGAAGTTATAGTTTGGGCATGATAATTGATAGCTTCTTCCTTAATCCCAAATGATAACTAAGAAACTGTTTTTCTATTTAGTACTAGCACTGCAAGTGCAAGTCTTTTGGAAATATTGGTGTTCCCCAGAAAAATTGGCATCTTTTTCAGTGTTAAAAAGAACTGTTTTGCCTTTGAAGGAATTATGAAAACAGCAAAAAGGATTTTTCATCCTAGTAATTTAACTTGTCAAAACATCATCTCTAGATTAATTATTTTCAAAGTAATCATGAACATCAGATCTACAGAAACATTTTCATTTGAGTAACTAGCTTTTCTTTGTCAACAATAGGACGTGCTTGGTGTCACTACTATCTTGTCTGTAGAATGTTCATTCTTAAGAAACACTTCCTGTGAAGCAATTTAGCAGCTACTGTTTAGATTAGACAAACAGTACATGTCCATTATATCAATACACATGATTGCACTTGGTTGCAAATACTGTCCACATGGTGTGTTAAGAAATCCACACTTTAAATTGTCTTCACTCTTTTTTTGTCTTCATTTCAAAATTCCTGTTGCTTGCAGTTGTTTGTTCTGCATTTGATATTGCCTGAATTTCAGTGAGGCATTTAACTTCACAGTCACAAATTTAATTTTTTTTGGTAGCATTAGGAACTAAAACTGAGTATTTCTTGTTGTTGCTTATTCCTGCATGACATTTGAGTAGCAGATTTTTTGTCCCATACTTTCATAAATCTTTTTAATTCAGTTATTTATTATAAAGGTTAATTGTGACTTTAAAAGGTGTTAGATGACCTTTTTTCTTTTTCAAGGTGTGAGATACACTTATTCAATTCAATGATAACTGTAAAAACTGAAACCCACTTACAGTCATCTTATAAAGTCACGACTAACAGTCAAACAATAAATTTAATGATAGCAAAATAATTATTTAACTGCACTCACTGTCGAACTTAAAAACACAGTACACGGGTTTGGCTTTGGAGCTCACTGACGCGAAGCAGACAACACAACTAGCGCTACGTCACGGGAGGGGCTGCGCGAGCCACAGCCCCCTCTCGCCTATTTCGCCCGGCATGTAGCTTTTTCAAGTGCGCATGCGCACAACTGAAAACGTCATGAAACGTCACGAAACTGGAGCTGCAGCTCCGCCATAGATAACTTATTATTATTATTATTATTATTATTTTTTTAATTTTTAAATAATACAAAATTTTTATTAATTTTATTTTAATAAAATACCGATTAATGCCATAAAAGTTATTCTTAGTATACACTGATCAAACATAAAAACTATATGTAAAGATTGTTTGGTATAACAACTTGGAATATGAATGTCAAGTAAAAATACTGGGGGTGCTGCAGCTCCGCAGCCCCCTCGCACGAGCCGCCCCTGTTTACTACACTCTTCTAGCAGCAGGCCTTGCAAAGTATGAGCCAGGGCATTTTGTAGTCACTACAAATATTACCAGCTAAAGCATATTTACCCTTTCTGTAATGTAATCATTTCTGTGGACCCCCTTGTACAATTACCCTGTGCTAGAAACGAAATCCTAACTTTTGGAGGTTTTCCAATCCTAGGGTGGGAACCACTGATATGTGAGGTAAGTGTCAAACTTACTTTGAATTATTTCATTGAGTCCAAGAAGGGTAAATGCATGTTTTTTTTTCCTTTGCCTTTCATGTTGAACTGCAAAGCAAGTTTATTGCTTACACAATGCACCAAGATATGTCTTACAGTTGTGCTGATGTCCTTTCCACCAATACTGCCCAAATATTGTACCTGTTAGATACAACAATAAGAAATTATTACCAAAAAAAGTCAATCACCCATTTTCATTATAGAAATTATTGTACACAACACCCACCTTTTTCACACAAAAAAGCTGACTCACTCCTATACTTCATAAATTAACCTAACAAGTGTAAAGCCTTTTGTAATTAAATTTATTCTTACCAAGTTATTTTGAACTGTTTTGTCTTTGTCTTTTAAAACATCTTCGAAGTGTTGCAAAGATTCCATGTCATTTAGTGGAAACGACACAGTTGATGGCAACTTTATCGGGTTAGAAGGGTTCTGGGAGTTGTTTTGAAGTACAGCCAACACATTTGCCAGTTGCAGTTTCACATGTTCAATGCCACATAGAATTTGTTTTTGAACAGCTAATAATAGAAAAACTTTAAGTACAAAATACAACAGCATAAACAAAAATACATACATGTGGAAGTATTTTGGGACGCACAAGTTTTTTCAGAAAAGGAGTCATCATTGGAAAATTCAAATGAATCATCAATTTGCTAAAAAAACAAAAATAATCAAAAATGTGTCAAGAAATATATATATATATATATATATACACAAACTTTAGTAAGTACCATAGAAAGACCTTTAAATCAGTCGCTGTATATTATCATTTAACAAAATTAATGCATTTCTAACAAGCAACCTGATATTTAAAAATGATGTTGCTCTGGTACTTCCTGCAGTGACAAATTTATAGCCTTTAATTATTCATTCTTTCACTGTACTTGGAAGGAGATTAATTATTTTGGCAACATATAATATTACCCAATAACTGTACATGGAAATTCAGTTTTAACCACACCAGATTTTGTAAATATGTTTGAAAACATGACACACCTGATCACTTTCCAAAAGTTTACGCTTCAATTCTTCTGGATTCTGAGCACTTGAGGTACGTATCAAGGGTGGTGGTAAAGGTGCAGATTGAGTTCTTTTTTTAGAAGGGGGAGATGAGTCATCACTATCAAAGTCAAAATCAGCATAACGAGCCACTGGTCTAAAAATAAAACTAATGATAAACATGGACTGTATGAAAAACTTTCGTTAAAATGATCTGTGATACTTTTTCAATTTTTTCATAGGTTAACATTCAAGATAACTAACAAACCTTTTTATCCGCTTCTTTGACACTTCAGAATCAGAAATATCTGATGTTTGAAGATCTGAGACTTCTTCTGCTTGGCGCAATTTTTCTCGGGCCTTCAAGTATGAATCTAGTCATTGCAGTTTTGTAAGTATACATACAAAACAACAAGCATGCAAGCACAAATGAAATACCTGTTTTGTACATTACCCTTTTTACAGTGCATGAAGTCCAAGTTGAATCGGCATCTACATGGTTTTTGACACACTTTGCAATTTTTAAACTGTTCCTATATGGCAGCCAATAACAGAGCTTCTCATTTTCCCTCAGCCACCCCAAAGGTATTATTTCAATCATTGAACAACCACTCTCATCATTTTCTCCAGAAAACTCTACTACAGCATACATGACTATAAATAACCTGTAGATGAAATAAGTTTAACAATGTTCTTCAAATACAACAAAGCCATGCTTATGTGGCAACAATACACATTTGCTTTCAACTTCTGACAACATACACACATATAGCTTTTCATGAAGATCACATACAAAATATGTGCCAAATGTTTTAGAGCTGGTAGGATAGGAATAAAACTCAACAGCATGTTCAAACTTTTTGTATACTAACAAAATTGCATTTTGGTCTTCCAAGGAAACCAAAATGTTGAATATTTTTATAATCTGTCCCTTAAGTTTAAAGCAATTGTTGCCATTACTCACAGAAAATGCAAAAATTGGCAATTGCAACTTCCGGTACTGCAGAAATCCATTGCCAAAAGATTGTGGCAAAGGCCCAGATTTATGTAAGTGATGAAAAGAAATCCGTTTTTTACTTCTGTCAGAAACAGACATAAAATCTTTTGACAACCTTCTTAACACTTGTTGCAAAGGATACTTGGGCTTTCGCACCATGCGTTTCAATTTTTGCAAATAATTTTCAAAAGGAAAAGATGCAAAATTGTCCAGTGCACCATAGGTTTTAACATCATTACAAATATGCAACAAACCATGAACATTATACACCAAATTTTCACATCCATATAACTGAGTAAAATGTTTTACAAATAAATTTAACAAGTTGTTGGCATAATCACACCAACTTTTACACAAAACAGGACTTCGCAAAATAAATATCGCTACATGCAAAAGCATAAAATTTTTGTAAACATTATCATCCAAAATACTTTTTAAAACAATTCCAGTATACAACAGAAATTGGCGAAACTCAGTAGCTTTCCATCTGTCACATTCATTTAAACCCCTAGGTTTTCGAGCAAACTCAGATGGTATAAAACTTCGCAAACCAAGCAATGAAGCTGAGATGGCCTTTACCTGTGAACAACTAATGCGAGTTGTTAAAGGTCCATGACACCAAAGGCCAATTAGGCGTCTTGTCACACCCAAGCATATTAAATGCATGTAATCAAGAGGAAAGTTAGACACTAGTCCAACATTAAGTGATAAAAAAGGAGATACAGATAAATGATGCTCATCATCTTCCATATCAGCAAAGGACTTGTCAGTACGCAAGGGAGCATTAAAATCAGGATAAGTCATTCGATGATTATTCCAATGTCCATGTTGGGTGCATTTGTCACAACCTGCATAGCCATTGTGTTGCTTGATGCACTTTATTAAAGATCGGGCAGGAGAATCAGATAACAGAAGATAGTTTGACACTAAAATGTTGTTTGTCATAAGTCAAACCCTTTTCTTCAATGGATTTCATTTCAGCAATAAATTCTTCCAGATATTGCTGAACCGGCTTTGGCTTACAAGGTCCATAAAAAAGACCTATTAGAAAAGGACTTGCATATGAAAGATTAGTAATCATTCCCAAAATTGGCCAAAATTGACTGTTTGTGCTTTTGAACAAAGGCAAGCCATCAATGTTTATTTGTATCAAAAATATTTTTTCTGGGAAAGTTGAAAGCTTACTCAATTCCTTTAAAATAC